>NC_136994.1:17949741-18019741 GCF_032717465.1 Coenobita brevimanus
AGAGAGAGACAGACCAAATGACCGAACAGACAGCAAGAGACAGTGACAGAGAGACAGACTAAGAAAGGGAGACAGACCATAAAACAGAAAAAATCAAAGAAAGACAGAATATGGAAGATAGACAGTGCAATATAAAGAAAGAGTGACAGACAGACCGAGAGAGAGAGAGAGAGAGAGAGAGAGACCGAATTAATTACTATAACTTACATACAGTATAACTTGGTGTCCTTGAGATACCGTACTAATGATAAGGCGAGATCTCATTCCTCTGTTATCTGGAGAGAGAGAGAGAGAGAGAGAGAGAGAGAGAGAGTGGGTGGACACAATACAGACGCGTACGGTACTGCAAAGGCTGGTCAATGAGAGAGAGAGAGAGTGGATGGACATAATACAGACGCGTACTGCAAAGGCTGGTCAATGAGAGAGAGAGAGAGAGAGAGAGAGAGAGAGAGAGTGGGTGGACATAATACAGACGCGTACTGCAAAGGCTGGTCAATGAGAGAGAGAGAGAGAGAGAGAGAGAGAGAGAGAGAGTGGATGGACATAATACAGACGCGTACTGCAAAGGCTGGTCAATGAGAGAGAGAGAGAGAGAGAGAGAGAGAGAGAGAGAGAGAGAGAGTGGGTGGACATAATACAGACGCGTACTGCAAAGGCTGGTCAATGAGAGAGAGAGAGAGAGAGAGAGAGAGAGTGGATGGACATAATACAGACGCGTACTGCAAAGGCTGGTCAATGAGAGAGAGAGAGAGAGAGAGAGAGAGAGAGAGAGAGAGAGATTTGGTTTCAGAGCGGTTTTAATTTCTAGGACAAGCTATTGACATTTAAAACAACCCATGTTTCCTGTCATTGTTATTATTATTATTATTATTATTATTATTATCATTGCTGTAATTACAACTGTCATTACTTTTATTATCATTACGGTATTATTATTGTTGTTCCTATTTCTGTTATTATTATTATTACTATCTATCTATCTATCTATTGCCAGACGCCTCAATCTCGTTTGGGGTGGCCACACACAAATCGCCTCCAAGTCGCCCTGTCCCCCGCCATTTCACTGCCCTGCTTCTAACTTTACACAATTTTTTTCAGCTTAGGAATGGCTAAAATTAATTAGACATGTATTAAGAAAATGGTTAGATTAAATTAAAAGAACGGGGTAAATAATGTGTGTGTGTGTGTGTGTGTGTGTGTGTGTGTGTGTGTGTGTGTGTGTGTAAGGACAGGGGGGTTACTAATATCTACCACTGTACTTTGTCGTGTGTGTGTGTGTGTGTGTGTGTGTGTGTTACTATTAGGAGAGGAGTTTAGTGGCTTCCTCAGCCATAAATACCTACACAGCTTATCCTGGAAATCTGAACCGCAGGGAAACACACACACACACACACACATATATATATATATATAAATGATATAGACAGTAACATTTGAAATGAAAGCTATCTAAATATGTTTGCTGATGATGCAAAAATACAAAGGAGAATTACTAACACAGACTCTTGTAAAGAGCTACAAGAAGAATTAAATAAACTTCATGAAAGGAGTAATACATGACAAATGGAATTCAATGTGGACAAGTGTCATGTAATCAAGTTTGGTAAAAGTGGAATAAGACCTGATTGGGATTATAAGTTAGGAAATAAAACCCTACACACATCAGAAAGAAAGAAGGACCTAGGTGTGATTATCAATAACAGACTATCTCCGGCTGACCACATCAGTGAGAAGGTACGGAACATGTATACACTGCTTGCAAATATGAGAATAGCATTCACATACATAAATGAAGACATGCTAAGAAAGCTAACATCATTCATCAGACCAACCCTGGGGTATGCGTCAGCAGGTTGGAGTCCTCATCTCAAAAAACACATAGATAAGATTGAAAAAGTTCAAAGGGCCGCTACAAGATGGGTACCAAGCTTAAGGGATCTAAGCTACGAAGAAAGACTAGAAAAACTGAATCTACCTACAGTACATGAGAGAAGGAAAAGAGGAGACATGGTTACGCTATACAAATGCATATCAGGGAAGGAGAAAGTAGACAGAAATGATTACATAACCTATGGGGATGCATCAGCAAGAGGACACTGCAAAAAACTGCATAAAAAGAGAAGGGATAAATACATAAGGAAATTTAGTTTCCCAAATAGGACAATTGATCAGTGGAATGCACTACCGAATGAAATGGTGTGTGCCAAAACAATTCATAAATTTAAGGATATGTACGATAAAAACAGTTTAAGACACGGGACAGTACGAGCTTGACTCATTCCTGTAAAGATACAATTAGGTTAGGACAATTAGGGAAGAACACACACACACACACACACACACACACACACACACACACACACACACGCTTGCCTCGCTCATCAACACAAAAACAATCACAAAAACCCTCCCCTCAACACACCAGCAACCTAGGACTCTATGCACAGAGAAAAACAACTTCTATACAGTATCAGAATCACCAAAACACGTGAATGAAAAAAAAAAAGATGTGCACAAAAAAACAAAACAAAAAGAACATCAAAACAACAGCATCAACAGGACAATAAGCACCCCAACCCACTTTACAATCAAGACAAAACTCCACAGAAAAAACACCACAGACAGCAAAACATTACAACACCTGCAACTTCATCAGTAGACCCAGTCCCACTTTCCAATCATAAACACTTGTACTGAGTTTGTAGGTCCCTGTGCCACGCCTCTTTTGTATACAACAGCAGCCTAAAACCACACACACACACACACACACACACACACACACACACACACACACACCATCAAAACATCAAAACACCAGCATCAACATCACCCAACAACGCTAGCCCCATCCCGACCCTCCAATCACCATCACTTGCACTGCGATCACACCCATACACCCACACACAAACACACACCATCATCATCCCAACCAACAACGCCAGCCCCACCCCTTCTCCAATCACCATCACTTGCACTACGATCACACACACACACACACACACACACACACACACACACACACACACACACACACACACACACACACCATCATCATCCCAACCAACAACGCCAGCCCCACCCCTTCTCCAATCACCATCACTTGCACTACGATCACACACACACACACACACACACACACACACACACACACAAACACACACACACACAATCACTACTTGCACCGCGTTTGTAGGCCAGTGTACCAAGAGTTCCTTCCATACAATAACACAACAACAACACGCATTATCTGTTCTTCATTCTAGCTCCTGTCACGATTCAAATTCAACTCAGGAACGATTTTCAAACATTTAAATAGTGAAATGGTTAATCTTGATACCTTTTTATTCTTTTTTCTAGTTTCATTCTTGTTACGGGCAGCCGATTTTATTATATTTATTTTCTTTAATCTAGAGAGAGAGTATTTTTGGTAGTCACAGTTTAAATTCAGATCAGGAAAGATTTCAAATATAGTGAAATGGTTAATCCTGAGACCTTTTTATTCTTTTTTGTTTCATTATTGTTCTCTGCATCCGATTTTATTATACTTATTTTTTATTTTTCTTATCTAGAGAGGGGGCAGGGATAATTTCTACACCCCTTTCACAATAACTTGGCCCAGATTTTCATCCTTTCGCAGCATATTTCACGGAACTCAGTGGGAGAAAAAAGACAGTGCTGTGAGTGTTGATCCTTTTCATAGCACTTCTTCATGACTAGCTCCATATTCTAGTGTTCATTTCTTGTTACATCCAGCATTCACGATGGAATGGTGACAAATTTAAGCCAAGTTAGAGTAAAGGGAGTATAGTAACAGATGCAGTACTTCAATCCAACGATCTCTACATTTCAATCTTGCTTCAACCAGACGATTTATACACTAACTGAGCACTACTTTTTTGAGGGATTTAAAGCAGGCCATATCTAACCCCTCTAATTCGGATAAAAAATCTCTCAAACTGAAGGAAACCGTCTGAACACAGGAAAATAAACTCAGGGAAATAAACAGAAAAATAATCCATCGATCCATCCATCATCCAATCCTACGTTGCCCCATTAGAAACGTAGGAGCCCGGGGCTAGGCAGGTTGGTCCTGACATTTAAGATGAGTGACCAGCCTCACTCATCCCTGAGTGGCATTACGTGAGCAATCAACCCCAACCACCCCTTAGATATAAACCTTCACCGGCTCAGTCCGATTGGAGCGCCATAATTACCCACTAAACCACCAGGTGCCAAAATTTGATTATATGGTTATCACCCAGCATAGTAAATGGTTTCCTGGCGTTCAGGAAACCATTTGGCTTGTCACACTGTGTAGAGTCACCCACAGGCAGAAGGAAGAGGAAAGAATGAAAGAAAGAAAGACAGAAGAGGAAGTGTAAAGTTACCCGCAGGCAGAAGAGAAAAGAATGAAGGAAAGAAAGACAGAAGAGGGAGTGTAAAGTCACCCATGGGCAGAAGGACGAGGAGAGAATGAATGGAAAGAAGAGCAGAAGATGAAAGGAAAGGATGGAGGAGATGAAAGGGCAGACACCTGAGAGCAGCACTACATCAAGTGAGTGGATAGTTAGCGCCCCCACCTACCACAACAGGAAAGATACTTGGCCTGAAGAGATTTGCATGGACATCTATAATCTGGTGTACGGAGTTTTGTGTGTGTGTGTGTGTGTGTGTGTGTGTGTGTGTGTGTGTGTGTGTGTGTGTGTGTGTAAGGATAGGGGGTTGCTAATACCGACCAGTATATTATATCGTGTGTGTGTGTGTGTGTGTGTGTGTGTTTTCAGCGTCTTTCACCCCAACCACTGCGTAACAGGGTCCGTTCAGTACAATGATGCTCCTTTATATCTCTTCTATACGTCTGTCACCTAAACTTGGCTCAGATGTTCGTCATTTAGCAGCTTATTTCACGTATTTATTTCTGCTATAGTTCTTTCATCTTAACTTGGCCCAGGTTTTCGTCCTTTTGCTGCTTATTTCACGTATTTATTTCTGCTATAGTATTTTCATCTCAACTTGGCTCAGGCTTTCGTCCTTTTGCAGCTTATTTCACGTATTTCTCCTATAGTACTGTCATCTTGATTCAGGTTTTCGTCCTTTAGCAGCTTATTTCACGTATTTATTTCTGCTACAGTTCTTTTATCTTAACTTGGCTCAGATTTTCGTTCTTTGGTACCGTAACTTCTTTCATTCGTCCTTTTGCAGCTTATTTCACGTATTAATATCTACAACAGTTCTTTCATCTTAACTTGCTTCAGGTTTTCGTCCTTTTTACAGCTTATTTCACGTATTTATTTCTGTTATAGTACTATCATCTTAACTTGGCTCAGATTTTCGTTCTTTGGTACTGTAACTTCTTTCATTCGTCTTTTTACAGCTTATTTCACGTATTAATTTCTACAATAGTTCTTTCATCTTAACTTGCCTCAGGTTTTCGTCCTTTCGCAGCTTATTTCACGTATTTTTTTCTCCTAAAGTTCCTTCATATCAACTTCACAGGGTGTATATATGAATGAATAGATGAATAATTTGATATCAAGCAAAACATAATGAATAATAATTTGTAACAGATGCAAATAGATGTAAAAAGGGCGATACAAATAAACTATAATGCTGATAAGGGCGAGTTCAGTGACCCCACCTGGTATTTCATGACCCTTACGTCCTTCCTTGTCTATTTTCACCCACACTGATAAATAAACAACGAAGAGTAGCGAAAAGGGTTAATATTTAGCGTTTATTTTTCGTAAATTGTATGAAGACAAATATTTATGTGATTTTTTTAGATGGGCATAACTAGATACATGAAGATTGACAGACAGATGGACAGATAGACAGATATAGATAGATTGAGAGATAGATATACAGTTAGATGAATATACAGATGGACAGATAGATAGATAGATATGGACAGACAGATCGATAGATATAGATAGATATGGACAGAACTTATACACAGATATACTCATAGACAGATGGACAGATAGATCGATAGATATAGATAGATATGGACAGAACTTATACACAGATATACTCATAGACAGATAGACTGATAGATATAGATAATTTTTAGCAGTCTGTTATTCCAAGTTGGTTTCTAAAATGTTCTATGTAGCAGTAGTAGTAGTAGTAGTAATAGTGGTGGTAGTAGTAGTAGTAGTAGTAGTAGTAGTGGTGGTGGTGGTGGTAGTAGTAGCATTAGTAACAGTTGTAGTAGTAGTAGTAGTAGTAGTAGTTGTTTTCATGACGTCAGCAGTGAAGGGGAGGATGAGTGAGGGGAGGATGTGGCACTCCCTCTCCTCCTCTCCTCCTTCATCCTCCCTCCGTTTTCCTGTGTGTGTGTGTGTGTGTGTGTGTGTGTGTGTGTGTGTGTTCTGACTGTCTTAGTACTGCCCAATCATCATCATCATCATCACTGTCATTGCTATCATCATCATCACTGTTACTGCTATCATCATCATCATCCTTACCATCATCATTATTTTTTCATGTAAGGACGGTTTTTTTTTATGATTATTCGCAATATCAGTGAGAGTATTTGTTACACCCATTGATATTCTCCATCTATCTATCTATCTATCTATGTTTATCTAGCTATTAACTAACAAGTCATTTTCATGTAACATTAACATCAAAGATCGGAAGGAAATGATCGGATCTTGAATTTGGCTCTCTCTTGTATTTTGTTATTCTCTTGGAAGGAACAGTTATTGCGGGCTCGTGGCCTTTGGTTCCTTTTTCCTACCATAAAAAAAAAAAAGTATCAGTTTAATTTACCAACAAACAACATCCCCATTTCACGGTTCATCAGGTAGTAGCAATAGTAGTAGTAATGAAGGTGGTGGTGGTGGTGGTAGTAGTAGTAGTAGTAGTATCAACGCAAATATTAACGACTACTTGAGCCGAATTATGTCATTATTAACTGGCAATAACGAATTAATATAAACTGTTACAAAATTATAAAGAAAACAGGCAAAAACGAAATATCAATGGCAATATATTATCAGTCATTATCAACTGCCTCACAAATTATTAGTTACTGAAAATAACGAATTATTTATGAAGTGACAACCCACCCACTTTTAATCATTATAATATTCCATTGTCATATTCGCAAGCACGTATGGCTGACGCTCTCCCTGCAACCAGACCATGATCCATGCTTATTATTTCCCCTAATCGAATTGACAGCGACCAAATCAGGCATTCCCCACTTCCCTGCATCATATCAAACCCATCTGCCTCCCTATCTGATAACAGGGTGGCTGACACGCTGTTCCTACGAGCCCTGACATGAGCGGCTGATGTTCTGTCCGGAGACGCCGATACACAACAGCCATGGCGCAACCTCACCTCGACGACACAGGCGGCTTGGACTTGAGCGTGTAGAAGCCGTTATCGTCGCCCCCCTCGTTCAACAGGCGGTCGAACTCGGTGAAATCCAGCTCCACGGTGTCGTAGCTGAGGTCTATGCCTGACTCCGGGTATGACATGGCGCGGCACGAGGATATAACGGCGCGGAATGAGAAACGATACACCACACCAACCAGCCCAACTTTGACAACTGGATGTGATGGTGAGTCAACTTCCCGCCAGGCACTCGGGCGCATTCAACTATCTCTCATTTAACCACTTGGAATTTAATTTTTCTAAATTTTCTCCATTGAAATTAAAAAATATTAAAAAAATTTCATAATACATCAAAATTCCCTCTTTAATAATGCAAACATATTGAAAGAAGCTAAATATTAGGAACAAGTGAGCTTGTCGAATTCCGATGACGTCACAGCCGATAGCCTTGACAACAGACCACTGCAACAGCCGTGATTTTCCCACAGTATTACTTGTAGATTATTTAGTAGTATATGCAGCGAGTTTGACTTTAAAACTTTACAAGTGCCTGTTGATGTTATAGAAAGTGTGATCAAATAGTAAGCCAAATAACATAAAAACAACTAAGTTTACTATAAATTTAGTTTTCTATGAACAGAAATATTTGTGGTTTTCTGTGATATATTAGCATAGACTACACTAACACTAATGTATAACGACTTTTTCAGAATTTAAGGCTGATCGAAAAAGTAAGGAAAGAATATCAGAACATAATCGTCCACTTCTCATTAGCCAGCATAACCAAACATTTTTAAGCTTTTACGACAGAAATACAGATAATATGCAGGAGAGAGATGGGTTTGTTGATAGATTGACTGACTGAAATTATTATTACTGTAAAGGTATATATTCAACAAAAGAAGGTGGAGGGATGTGCCACACACTCGTTCTGCAGAATACAGTTATACACAGTCAGTGGTTACAAATTTGTGCATACGATGAACAAAAAAAAAAAAAGTGTTAACTATCTAGACTTCAAGAAAGTTTTCGATCGGGTGCACAGCAAAAACAGTCGGAATTTAAAAGATATATGTTATTTTAGGGATGGAGACTGCCCAAGTATTGTGTGTGTGTGTGTGTGTGACAGAGAGAGAGAGAGAGAGAGAGAGAGAGAGAGAGAGAGAGAGAGAGAGAGAGAGAGAGAGTTTCAATATCAAATTCTCACGTAAAGTTTGCTCATGCAGCTGTCAGACCGATTTAATTATTAAGTTAACCGATGACACATGCAATTCTCATTATGAGATAAAGAGTTCTCTGTTTTCTGTGAGATAAGAGGATCTATCTATCTATCTATCTATAGCCCGACGCCCTAATCCCGCAAAGGGTGGCCGCAGACAAAACGCCTCCAAGTCACTCTGTCACCCACCATTTGACTCCCCTCCCCCCAACTCACCCCGTTAGTGCCCCACCCCGTAAAAAGAACTAACTAAAAAAGCAAATAAAGCGCCTCGGAGATAAGAGGAAAAAGTAATAAATATATAACTTTACCAGATTTTCTTATTCAAATTTCCCGCTGGTCTGATATTTTGTTTACATAACACGTTCCCCCTCAGGAGAATCCATTGATATTCTTAGAAAATATTTAATTGTAGATATCATAAAAGCCCTTTTAGATAAGTTTGTTATTGAAAAGAATTTGATATAATTGTTCTCGAATTTCCCGCTGCTGTAACATTTTCTCTACATAATACTTTCTTTCTTTCCTTGACCATCTAGTGATTTTCTTTACAAAGATTAAAATGTGAAAATTATAACTGTGTTTTCTATATCAATTTGTTAGTGAAAGAGAGCCATATGGATAATTCCTCTTCATTTCCGAAAGACGGCCATCAACAAGACAGAGGCTGACGTGAACGCTCCCTTGTATTTCCCGTTTTTTGACCCTCCCCAGCCCACCCCAGGTCCCGCCAGCCTATGCATGGACCACAAGTATGAATTCTCTGCGCAAGTGGTTCTACAGACCGAGGGTAAGTGGCTAAATAGTGGTTCAAAATGGCTTGTTTATGGGTCGTCTCAGAGAAAGCCATAGCACGTCCTTGGGCACTTTGAGTCATGGGACCCTCTACTTGTTATTTTTTTTACCCCTTGTTTTTCGTGTTTGAGGGGTTTTAATTATGGATTCGAATTATTGTCCCCTCCTATAATGTCCCTTGAACCTATTTCCAGCTTTTAAAGTCCATCAGGAGGCCTAGAAACTTGGAAAAAAGTGAAAATATTTGGGAATACTGCGAAGTGTATGGGTCTAGGAAGTAGGGTGAACTATTTCATTTTTTCCCCTAGCTGGCCAACGTTTCTTTGTTTTAACCCAGCCTATCCTCCCAAAATGCCCAATGAACGATATTCTAGCTTTTAAAATCCCTCTAAATGCCAAGAAATGTTAAAAATGACTAATATAAGTGGGAACAGTGAGAAGTTTGTTTCTAGGAAGTGGGATGCACTAGATATATTAATTTTTTGTGTGTCCTCCCGATGTTTCCTGGATTTCTCATGACACTTTGACTGATTTCTCTCCTTTTTTTTTTTAATTAATATATCTATTTGGGTAAACTTTGTTGTGTGAAAATAGAATAGTAATAGTTTGTCATCAAGGTCTGTATGGTGATGTAACAGGTTTTTCAACATTGACTTTCTCATGCAAGACTCAGGGCTCATCATACAGTCTTTCTTCTAGGTCTGTTAATAACCCTAAAATATATACCCATTGCCAAAACTCAGAATAATGCCCCAAATTTACCCATGTTTGCTTAGAAGAGTTGGTATGCAAATGATGTTTGTTGGAGGTGACAGGTTAGGTCACTTCCTCTTCCTTGTTTAGTGGGTGTAGAATTTTGAACAGTTTTTAAGTTTTTATATATAATTTGTGGTTCTAAAGGAAACATAGATGAAATTTTACCATCAGAGGCTATGACTATTAGCTATGTAACTGGTATTTTAACATTACCTTCCCTATGTAATAATCTTGAGTTCACTGTATAACTATTTTTTTTTTCTAAGTTTTTTGATGACCTATAAGTGTATTCCTATTGCCCAGAATCAAAATCATACCCCAATATTACCCCTTTTTAATTAGAAAAGATGATATATTAATGTTTAGTCATGATAGATTGATTTACTTCCTCTTCCTTGATTAGTGGGTTAGCTATGGACTTTGGGTATTTTAAGCACTTGTTTTTTTTTTTCTTTTTTACCTCTTTAAACACTTCTCTCTTCCTGTTTCTCCCATCTTTCCTGTCACTTCTTATTGCTTTTCTTTCCTTTACAGGTGGCTTTACATTGAGTAACAAGCCAAATGGTTTCCTGTAAGCCAAGAAACCATTTACAATGCTGGGTGGTAACTAATAACCAACCCATACGTGCTCCCTATGGGTCAACAAGTGGGATGGTGGAGGGTTAGTGCCCCTCCCCATAAAACCAATAACTCAAAGGCGAATGGCCACCCCTTACGGGATTATGGCATCTAGCAATAGATAGATAGAAACACTTTTCTCTCTCTCTCTCTCTCTCTCATGCAGTATTTAGGAGTCTTTAATTTATCGTATGGAGTGCTTAAGAAGTATGATGGACTGAATTAACCATGTAGAAATTCTAGTACATCCATTAGTGAACCAAAAATATATAGACTACCCACTGCCTAAAGTCTAAATTGTGCCCCAAAATTTACCATGTTTGCTGTATGGTAATGATATTGGTTGTGAAATGACCAATTAACTCCCCCATCTTTGTTGGAATAATACATTTTGAACATTTTTTTCTTTTCTATTCCTAATCCTGTAAGGGATGGCCACAAACAAATCGCCTCCATGTCGCCCTGTCCCCCGCCATTTCACTGCCCTGCTCCCAGCTCACACACCCCTTTCTTTTGTTTCTTGTTATGGTATTAAATTTTGGCTATAGTAGGGAGTGCTATGGGGATTATTAACAATTTTACTATGCTTACTAAATTCTTCTGTTATTAATTGTTAGCCAGAGTAACTTATATTTTCACTGCTAATGCTAAATGCATCTTTATCAGTGAAAAGTTTAATTATATCATCATCTGTCTGTGTATCTAGTGCTGCCCAGATACCTTAATTCCAAAATGGGTGAACACAAACAAATCACTTCCATATTACCCTATCCTTTGCCATCACACTGCCCTCTCTCCAACTCACACATCCCACTTTCCAGCTCACACACCTCTGCCTCAGATACCTTTCACTCTCATCCTCAGGCTCCCTTCCTCCTCCCCTCCTCCATCTCATCCTCAGGCTCCCTTCCTCCTCTCCTCCTCCATCTCATCCTCAGGCTCCTTTCCTTCTCCCTTCCTCCATCTCACTCACATACACTCTCCTCGTCAGGCTGTCAGTCTCCATTCTCTCCACGTGATCAGACCATTGCAATTCAGCAGCTTGTGGGGTGAAATGGGTCCCACATTCATATAAGCATTTGGAATTCTGGCTTCATTTTACTTGTTATATCTGCCATCAAGCATCCCTTTCTCTAGCCTACACCACCATCATTTGTCTACCATTCCACTCTGTCCTTCCACTGCATCCACAGCCTCCCCTCTCCTGTCCAGTTCACTCACATACATTTTCCTTGTCAGTTTGTCATTCTCCATGTGGCCAAACCATCTATGTGTACTTCTAACACTCCAGAGCTCATTCACTTCACCATAGTGCTCCTTAACACTGTCATTATTCCCTCAGTATATATTGTATGTACAGTACCAGAAACTCAACATGCTTTTCTCAAATTGTCTATCAATACATCTTTAGCCAGACACCTTAATACTGTAAGGAATGGCCACAAACAAATCACCTCCATGTCACCTAGTCTGCCAGTATTTAGCTGCCCTCCCTCCAACTCTGTACGGTTATTCATTTCCTTTTCCCTTCAATCACCTCCATGTCACCTTGCCTTCCACCATTTGGCCACCCTCCCTTCAACTCTTTGTACGGCTATTAATCTCCTTTTCCCCTTTGTCACCTCCATGTTACCTTGTCCGTCACCATTTGGCTCCCCCCCCCCCTCCAACTCTGTATGGTTATCAAGTTCCTTTTCACGTCAATCACTTCCATGTCACCTTGTACCTTCACCATTTAGCTGCCGTCTCTCCAACTCTTTGTACAGTTATCAATTTCCTTCTCCCCACAATCACCTCAGTGTCACCTTGTCCGTCACCATTTGGCAGCCCTCCCTCCAATTCTGTATGGTTATTAATTTTCTTTTCCCCACAATCATCTCCATATCGTCTTGTCCTTCACCATTTGGCTGCCCTCCCCCCAGCTCTTGGTACCGTACATTAATTAATTTCCTCTTCCCCCTCCCCCACCCCACAGAAAGATGACCGGTCCCTCATGGCGCAGTTTTATTTTGCGGACGAGGAGTTGAACCTGGTTGCGGCGGAACTGGACAGCTTCGATGGCCGCAAGGACCCCGAACGATGCACTGCCCTCGTCAACCAACTGCGCCACTGCCAGGACCGGGTCAGTACAAGGATGCCTTATTTAACACAGTACAGTCAAACCTCGATTTAAGGGACTAAATGGGGGATCAACTTGTCCCTTACCTGAAAACGTCCATTGTTTTACCACATATTAAGACAGTCCAATTATGGAATTTATATGATTATGGATATTATTTTACAGGTACTGTATAAACTTATTAATGGTTCAAGCAGTGGACTTTTTTTGAATGGTCCTGTCCGTTTGTCAGGTAGAATACGAGTCCCTTAAATCCGAAATCCCTTAAATGGAGGTCCCTTAAATTGAGGTTTGAGTGTGTATCCCTTTCAACATGGGGACATACATAGGCTGCAACTGCAACTTCTATTACGTATGATTCTTTTGCCCAACTTAAGTGTGTGCTTATGTTGTGGAGAGAAATTGAAGGTTTCATCTCACCCCCCCCCAGCTCAGAATAAAAACTCTCTCTTACACTAAATAAAATCACCCGGAAATAGCAAAATATATGGTAATAATATTAATAAAAAAAAAGACAGTGGTTTTGAAGGGGATATATGGTCCTGAAAATTGCCTTGTTGGAGTGAAAGTTGTGTTGAGTGGAGTTTCTCTCTCTCTCTCTCTCTCTCTCTCTCACACACATGTATATTAATAAAAAAAAATCAAGGCTGCAAGTAATTACTGAAAAGAATTAAATATTGTGACTATTTATATACAGTATTTTAGGAATTAAATATTAAACTCCATAAACGAGCTAAAGAGGTGGTGTCGAAATCTGTATTAATCTGAGCTGTATCGACCATAACCCTTCATTATACACCAGCATTCAGGATGGAGAGATTGCAGTTTTAAGCCAAGCTGGAGTAGAAGGAGTATAGTATTTAATTTCAGTGGCCCGTTATTTTGCACTTGTTTACAGTCTTCGGTAACACCAGCACACCCATGTTTACACTGCTATTTACACTTAAAACTCAGGGATAAGGGACTGAATAGGAAGGCTGCCAGAGATCGAGCAGCATGGAGAGTCGATATTAGGTGACCAAGGCCGATGCATGCAAAGATGTAAGGATGCCTTTGTAAATGAAACAAACACTAATACAGTAGTTAGAATTTACCCCAAACGAACACCAATACAGGCCAATCCCGGTTAACAAGCAACAGCTTAAAGAGAATTCGCGAATACGAGGTCTTGAAATTTTGCACCACAACCTGTTTAACGAGCTTGTAAAATCCTCCAAATCCCAACTTACAAGAATCAATACGAGGGTCGCGCCGCAGCTGTCCACTGTGTTTACCTAGCACGCTAGGTAAACACAGTGGCCAGCTAAGAAACGAGTCGCACGCTAGCTCTGCAAGCCTCTTCCTGCCTTATCTTTGTAAACATTCTTCCAGTCAAGGTTGGTAAAGCTGTTTTTATATTTCAGGTGTACTACCGTCTTATATTAACCCCTTATTCCAGCTTAAAATGATCAGAAAGTCAGTTTTGGTGGTTTGAGGGGAGGTTGCTCGGAGGCCTTGCTCCCTAACCCTATTTTTCCTGTAAGTTCTTCACATCATTCAATGAGAATTCGGCTAACAAGCAAAATCCTTGCTCCCAATTAGCTCGTAAGTTCAGGACCCGCCTGTATTTACACTCTCCCCCAAATGAACACTAATATTTACACTTTCCCCCAAACGAACACTCATATTTACACTTTCCCCAACCCCACAGGTGCTAAACATCTGTATCGCGATGATGGATGAGGTAATCCCAACGGAGCGCGCCAGTCGGGATTTTCGGGTCAAGTTTCCCGATGATGTGATGCAGGAGAACCTCGCAGGACAGCTATGGTTTGGGGCGGAGGTAAGAGGGGCAGGGGAGGGGAGGGGGGGGAGAGCAGAGGTGAGAGGGGCAGGGGATGGGAGGAGAGGGAGCAGAGATTAGAGGGGCAGGAGAAGGAGCGTTGTGGTGTTGATGTGGATGTGATAGGAAGCGTTATGAGGAAGACACTGAGGTGGTTTGGCCATGTGGAGAGGATGGAGGGTGAAAGACTGACGAAGAGAGTGTATGTGATTGAGGTGGAGGGGGGAAGAGGGAGGGGGAGGCCGAGGATGAGATGGCGGGATGGGGTGGAGAGGTATATGAGAGAGGGAGGTGTGAGTTGGGAGCAGGGCAGTGAAATGGCGGGGGACAGGGCGACTTGGAGGCGATTTGTTTGTGGCCACCCCAAACGGGATTGAGGCGTCTGGCAATAGATAGATAGATAGAGAAGGATGGTGAGCAGAGGTAAGAAAGGCAGGGGAGGGAGGGTGAGCAGAGGTAAGAGGAGCAGGAGAGGGGAGGGGAGCAGCCGTAGGAGAGGGGGGGATCGTGTATTTCTCTCTCCTTATTCTGTGGTACTTACTTCAACTCCTCCTTAAATGGGAAAGAGAGTTTTGGATATTGACAGTGATGATGATGATGATAATGATGATGAAGACAGTGATAATGGTGGTGATGATTATTGTGATGATGATGATGATGATATGTCTCCCACAGTGTCTAGCAGCAGGGAGCAGCATAATGAACAGGGAGGCTGAAAGCTCCCGGATGCGTCCCCTCGCCAAGGCCGTCACCAAAACCATTGAGACTGTGCGTAACCTCCTCAGAGAACAGGTCAGTTGGACATACAAATTATTGACACTCTGAACTAGAAGATAAGATGATAACTTGAAAAAATTAAGATGATAAACTCAAAAATATGTTTGTCTAGCCATGATAAACCCCTTTTTTTTTTTTTTTTATAGAAAGGATGTAGAGCCACAATGCCGTGTTAAAAATATGTTTGTCTAGCCATGATGAACCCTGTATTATTTATTTATTTATTTTTATTTTTTGATAAATGCAGTGGAAAGGATGTAGAGCCACAGTCCCATATTGTTCTATTGTACCTTTGAGTTTCGTGAAATAAGCTCTAAAGTGAGGAAAATTTAGGCCAGGTTAAGGTGAAAGACGTAAAATGAAGACCAATCCTTCCACCGCCAGTGCCTGAAACCAGTGCCCGAGTACACAGAGAAGATCCGCGAGTCGCTCAAGATCTTTGACCGACTGTTTGCGGAGTTTGAGCTCAACTACGTGAGTGCCATGGTGCCTGTCAAGACCGTAGAGGAACACGATGTACAGCAGAACGTGGTGGTTTTGTTCTCCGAGACTGTACAGAGGTGGGTCAGAGTTACATTGCCTACACAGATTTTACAGACCCAGTATATAAGGTGTTATAGGTGTTTTGGTATCATAGCAAACTTAATCCCTGAGAAAGGTGTAGGGTAAGTAATGAGAGAGAGAGGGAGAAATAAGTAACAGTCCACCTTCACCCCCAGAGCACTGCGATTGGGCCTGACAACTCAAGAACAGATTGATGACTATGACCCAGCACTCATGTTCACCATTCCACGTCTGGCCATCGTGGCGGGGCTGGTCATGTTCCCTGACGGACCCCTCAACCTGGACCGGGAGCCACGCACTCTCTCAGAGCTCTTTAGGCCTTTCAGGGTGAGATGGGAGAGTAGGAGGGGTGCTGATGATAGAGTATGTTGTTGTGGGAGAGTGGGAGGGGTGCTGATGATAGAGTATGTTGTTGTGGGAGGGGTGCTGATGATAGAGTATGTTGTTGTGGGAGGGGTGCTGATGATAGAGTATGTTGTTGTGGGAGGGGTGCTGATGATAGAGTATGTTGTTGTGGGAGGGGTGATGATGATAGAGTACATTGTAGGGGTGTTGGGACAGGTTTTGAGGCTGTGTTTGATTATTATTCTACTCTTGACCACTGTGGGAAGGGAAGGAGAAGCGAGTGCCACAGTTTTTGGTTTAAAAAAGAGGACATATTACAAGACAGTGAGTGAGTACTATAATTTCATACAAATGTAAATATATCTGTGCACAGAAAAGAGGGGGAGCAAGAGTGCGTGGCATGTGTATATATATATTTTCATTTGACACAAGTATCTAACGTTTCCATTTATTCAGCCCGCTTGTCCTCCAATTCAGATAGGATAATTAAAGGGATTACTATTTGGAATGAAGGGTTTGGATGATGATGATGCAGTGAAAATGTTAACGCAATTTTCATGCTCCCTCCTCCCAGACGCTGCTGAGTAAGATCCGTGAGCTGCTGTGGACCATGAGTACACGTGAGTTAGTGGCTCTGGAGAAGGCCCTCTGCTCCATGGATGAACCTGACCCCACATCCTCCACCCTACCCCCAGAGTCATCCTCCCCTACACACCCAGAAGACCCACCATCGTTCCCAGCTTCCGCCTACGCCCACGCTGCCTTCACCTCAGATTTTGTGCGCAAGTTTTATGCCAGTTACCCGTCTTGTCGCATCGTTACGCCTGAATTGGGGTCACTGTACCATCCCGGGAAGAAACCAGGGATGGATAGAAGTAGTGAGCGTAAAAGAGATCGTGCCTCGGGGAAGTCTGGTAGTAGAGGGTCGCGTTCGAGGGCTAGGCAGGAAAGACAGAGTGAAAAGTTCCTGGCTAGACTAAATGCATCATCATCTGGCGTCGAGGAGCGTCCGAGAGCGAAAAGAAGGCAAAAGAAGGGTCACCACAGCCGTCACCATCATCACAGCCAGGAACCCCCACCCCCACCTCCCCCACCACCCCCTCCACCCCCACACCATGATAGTGATAGTGAGGAAGGGGGTAGCTGCTCCCTTACCTACACCAGACACCATCACCATCGTCGCCATCACTCTAGAACCTCACCGTCATCATCATCAAGAAGACACCATGAACCTAGATCTTCCGGCAGTCACCACCACCAAACACACTCAACGCACTCAATTCCCCCACCTCCCCCACCCCCATACAACCACCACAACCATGACTCAAACACAGATCAACCACTGCTACCACCCCCACCACCTCCACCAACCAGACACCACCACAGACCACGACGATCGAGACACCAACCAGTCACCAAAATAAAAACAATTGCCTGTTCGTGTGGGACTGTCGAGGAAAGTGAAACAGGTGCCTCACAAGAATGCCCAGTCTCAAACCTTGCTCAAAATAACAGCTCAGAGAATTGTGAAGAGACCAGTGACTCATATTACAAGAGACATGAGAATAATCAACAGGAAGGTGATGTTTGTGACAATGGGTGTGTGGGTACTCTGCAAGAACTCCCAGAGGTAAAGGAGTCTAGGAGTGATGTAAGGGAGTTAGAAGAGGCTTTGGTAGACCTGGGCATTGCAGGACAGATTGAAGATCAGGTGGAAGAAAGTAGTGAGAAAGAGGGAAAGGAAAGAAGAATGGAGGGGGAGGAAAGAACAGAGGGAGAGATAGAAGCAGGAGGGACAGAAGAGGGGGAAACACAAGAAGGAAAACTTGTATTGGAGGTAAACCCTGAAGATGAAAGCTCAGAGACTCTTCAGCAGAACTCTCCTGAATATTGTCATGCCACATCCCTGCATACTTCAGGCTCTGCAGCGGAAGATTGCCAAGGGGACGAGGAAGATGACAGACAGTGTACAGAAGATCGGGGAGGAGAGAAGGAAGAGAGAAGACGACGTAAGGAAGCTCAAAGGAGGGGGGAAGAATGCCCAGAAGTTCAAGGAGATGACAGAGGTCGAGTGGAAGGATGCAGAGGGGATGAGGATGAAGGTCAAGGGGGAGGGAGGTGCTCAAGTGGGTCCACATCACCTTACAACTCTGGGGCTGAGGATGATGAAGAGGTGGCATTGGCTCTACAGGCGGCAGAGGTGGCTGCCACATGGAGAGCACGAGCCAGGTAAGACAGCCCTGTATATCACTGGGATGTTGTGTGAGGAACTCAACATTACTTGTTAGTCTCTCAACTGCCTTAGCTGTCACTGTGGTATATTTTTATGTATGTGAGCTTCTCTCCATCCATTCATATGTTTGGTGATCTAAATAATGCTTCTGTGTGTAAGATTGTAGACTAACTTCTTCCCTCCATGCACCAGGTTCACTGACGCACAGGATCTAATCCACCGGCTGTTTGTGTGCATCTCTGGTGTGGCAGACCAGCTGCAGACCAACTAT
Organism: Coenobita brevimanus; assembly: GCF_032717465.1. NCBI lineage: Eukaryota > Metazoa > Arthropoda > Malacostraca > Decapoda > Coenobitidae > Coenobita > Coenobita brevimanus. The sequence goes on from NC_136994.1 coordinate 17,968,608, forward strand.
GCCAGTGACCTGCGTAAGATCCTCAAGTGTGTGTTCCTCATCAACCAGAGCCCCATCGAGGAGCCCAAGAAGGAGCAGGATGGGGTTAGGGAGGATGAGGATGAGGATGGATGGTCAGCCTCATCACCCGTTCATTCATATGGGGATGGGGACGGAGATAATTCACTTGGAGGGAATGGTGAGTGGTTTATAGATACATACCACAGCCTGAGTGTGTTTGGCGAAAGGGTGAAGTAGAGGAAGACATGTGGTAATAGAACAGTGGTTGGTGTAGTTCCTTCGGTACAACAATATATTTTTCATTTTATATCTTCTGTCATCAGACCCTTGTATCAATGTGGGGGGACACCTTTTGAACTGGAGAGGATACAGATCGCCTTAATCAAACCAGTGGGAATTAGAGAGCTTTCCTAAACAGAATTAAATCGTATGGTCATTGCAAGAATAAAATGTAAAATTATGTAACCATAGTGAAGGGATCAAGGATTAAATAGAGCAGTGAACGTGTGAGAGAGATGAGTAAGTTTGATGAGGTGTGATGTGTTGGCATTTCAGTGGGTGGTGAGTATGGGAGTCTTTTATCATCACTTATTTCATCTTCATCATTTCTGTCCAAATTTCCATCTAACGTATGTGTATGGATGCAGTAACTACAGTATTTACTTCCAGACTCTGAGCGTCTAAGTGTGGAGAGCGCAGAAGATGCATTAGTGGTGATAGGCAGTCCAGAACACCACAGTCAGACCCACACAACCACCAGCACCACCACAGCACCTACCCAAGAAGAAGACCACTCCACGCCTGATGACTATTCCCCACATCCCAGTCCGCCCCCATCTCCCCCTACGCTTCTCCACCACCCCATACCTCCCCCATCCCAGTTCAGTATACCGCAGTCCCCCCAGTACCCCATACCACAGTCTCCCCAGTACCCATCATCACTAGAACTACCTTCCTCGTCCAGTATACCCATGTCGCCGCCTAGGTACCCAAACCATCATCGTCATCGCCAGCAATTCTACTCCTCCCACCCTTCGGATATCCCCCTCACTTCCCCCTCCTCTCCTCCCCAGACACCCCCCACCATCCCCACCTCTTCCCCCCCTCCCACCTGCCCCCCATCCATACAGGTGCCCGCAGCCATTTTCAATGACCATGCACTCATGCAGTTTTCTGAGGTTACGCAGGTTAGTGGACCCAAAACTAACTGATTATTAGTGATAAATATACTGGTTTTCAAAGGCAGCTTTTTATATATCCTTTTAATAATTCTTGTGAGATAGATCCATTTTTTTTTCGATATTTACATTACAAATATAATTCCATTGGTGTCATGTAACATTAAATTTTCAGGCATCAGTTCCCCCCAATGTTGAACTACTGCCAGCAACACAACGACAGTACGCTGAGTCTTTTGGTGTCATCCCAGACCCATACACTAGGAGCCCTCATGACCAGGTGTGTGGAGAGAACATAAGAACATAAGAAGAGAGGATAACTGCAGTAGGCCGGTTGGCCCATGCTAGGCAGCTCCTAGAGGAGTAACTGAACTACTAGAATGAGACAAGGATAGCAAAGAAGAAGGCTGTCCTCTGCCCTCCAAACCCTCCAGCCGAAGCCGGCAGGAAAGTCAGAAAGAACACCACGCAGTATAGAAAAACTGGCGTGGACATTTTACAGGAAAGTGTGAAAGGAGAATAGAGACTATCATAGTGTAACCTGAAAAGGGTAGTCAGTGATTGGAATCCTTTATTTTTTCTTATTCAGGTGGTAAGTGCTTTAGTATAAACTTGCTTTCCAGTTAAAAGTTATTGTTTTACGACAATAGTCCCGGAAACAAAAGCATTCTAATCACTTAATATTGTCTTACCTAAGTTTGAGTGCATCCATCCTAGGTACTTAGTAAGGAGTGCCTGTATTGCATTTGTACAGGTAACTATGGGACTGAAGTGTAGTGGGATATAACAAACTGGATTTCATAGATGCTGGTCTTGTCAAAAAGTGAAGTGTGGAAGAGAAGTACTGTAATAAGATTTTTTTTTTTTCCCATAAACTATGAAGTCCTGTGTGTGATTTTTCACATACTTTAGCCCAGAGGTAAGCAACTGGTCCCATGCCATACTGTAAATACCTGGACTAAGCAGCTTACTGAACCTTTACACTCCTAAAAAGGCAGTCAATGATTGGATGATGCTCCTGACAAGACAGTAAATAATTGGATGATGAATGGGATATTTTTCAGGTTGCTTCCCCTACCCCTCAAACGTTTGTTAACATTAAGTGACACCCTCCCAACAGCCGGTGGGTATATACGAAGGTGTAGGCAGCGGTAATGGTCGTGAGAGTCCAGGCCCCGGCAGTGGTGGTCGTGTGAGGCCACGTGTCGTCCAAGAGCCGCCAGCGTGGGTGCCAGACCAGCAGGCGCCTCGATGTATGGCTTGTGGCGCCGCATTCACCATGGTCCGCAGACGCCACCACTGTCGCAACTGTGGCAAGGTTTGTATACTCTGATGATAGATTTTTGCCTCTTCCTTACTGTAATAGCTTTAATTATTTTACTCTGTACAACCATTATTATGATTATTTTTTTTTTCATACAAAATATCTTAGGCCTTCTTGCATCCTGAAGGGGTTATGAAGACTTGCTTGTTATTACATACAGTAGTATGGGAATGAAACTGTTATAATCAGCTAATGCAATACCACATTTTTATTTATTACTATATATCCTTCAGATTGGTTGTCCACTTTGTCATAAGCACATTAACATCCAATCTTGCTCCTCATAGTGTACTGTGCTTGTGTTACAGCAATCCCTTGGATATCGCCTTCCCTTTCAGGTGTTCTGTGCCCACTGCAGCCAGCATGCAGTGCCACTACCCCACTATGGCATCTGGAAGGCCGTGAGAGTGTGCAACGTGTGTTTCCTTTACTACGTCACCTTCAGCACTGACCCCACCACCACCGGCACCGCACCCACCGCCACTGCATCCTCCTGACACCACCACCACAGCCGTCATTACCACCACAGCCACTGCAACCACCCAACACCACCACAGCTGTCACTGCCTCCTGACACCTCCACCTCTTCCTGACACCACCAGTACCACCACCACTAGCACACCAGCCAACACCACTGGGATATGTGAAGGTGACGGATGCACTTTAACATGTAATTTCCAATGAGCAGTGTTGTTAAGAACGTGTGTGTATTTTGCTGCAAGTGTGTTAGTACAGCCGTGTGTATGTGTAGCAGAGCTTTGTTTGGCAGTCAAAATGATCTTTGCTAATTTGCGTGCAAGATATATCTGTATTCATAGTCATATTATAATTAATAATTTGTCAGACGCCTCAAAGTGTCTAACAAGAGAGGCCAAAAGTTTCATCATAGTCACCAGCAGCATAAAATAGTTATCCCAATGTCAGTAAATTCATGTTAATTTTTTCGTAACCCATAAAAGAGGCGCCAGGTGAGCCCCAGACCAAGGACTGTGATGTGGTGGGTGTAGGAGGCTTCCCTGCACCTCTCTGCCAGGTTGTTGATGTGTATGACACAAATAATTCCCCCATTGACATATGGACCAAATTCACAGACACAGCCCTACCTCAAATGCATATCTGACCCTAAATTCTTGCGGCCCAGACACGTCTTCAACTTAACCCGAATAAAAGATTTCTGGGAGTGCCTGGTGGAAGTGGTTGGGATCCTGCAATCCATTGGTTCACATCAATATGAGCCTGTCACCACAATCAGGAAGATGTAAATCAGTTGTAGCTAAGGAAGAGGTGCTAGGGAGTCTCAGCCCCACAAGAAAGCAGTCCCTAGAGAGCAGCATAAATGATACAAATTCATAGCCTACCCAGACTCCCTCTCTCCAAGCAAAGCCTCATGTTATTAAGGTGAAACATGCAAAAACAAATCACTAGAGAAGATATACTAGGAATCATCTTCACCCCACAGAAATGGTCCCTTGGCACCAGCTGATAACACAGAGACTCATAACCTACCTAGAACCCCCACTTCCCAAGCAAAGCCTCGTTTGAATGCCTTATTGTTTATGCCGAAGGTGTCTTGTAGCGATTGACTCGTAACTGAGAAAGAGAAGCTATCACTGTATGTCCTTGATGTCACTTTTTTTCCCGCCACATCGCCGGCTTTAAAGTTGCTGTGACAGTTTCCTCCAGTTCACAGTACCAATTGCCATCTTTCAGTTTGCAGTGTGAGTTACAAGGATAAGATTATAATGTAAATGTGACCATTAAAGTTGCATTACTACCTGTGCAGCTGATTTGGCAGTTGCCGTAGAGTTAGAGTATGAGTTACATGGAAATTTTATATTAGAACACACCTCTGAAATAATAACTGCCTCTATCATCTATCTCTTCTTGTGTTGGGTAGGCAGGTAGGTGGAGAATTTTTATATATTCGAAAATACTTTTGATTGGTAATGGCCGCCTATATCATCTTTTGTTGGGTAGGCAGTTATGTGGAAAATTTTGATATATTAGAACATACTTTTGGTTTGTAATAATGGCAGCCCATACCATCCCTCTCTTGTTGTGTTGGGTGGGTTGTGGTGGTTGTGTACGCGGTTTGAGATGTACCAAATAGGTTGTTAGGTCTTGGATAGTTTGCTCTAATGGCTGTATTTTGGGTGACTGTGGAGATCCCTAAACACCCTTTCTATAGTGACCTATTTTACATTATCTTTTTAACATCTCTTCCTTAGTTATCATTTTACATTATCTTCTCAACATCGCTTTGTTTCATTATGTTTATAAAGGCTCCGTTGTGCTTGCATGCGTCAGCCTTGGTCACCTAATGGGAACTCTCCATGCTGCTCGATCTCTGGCAGCCTCCCTTTTGACTTCATTACTCGTGATATACTGTATTTTACATTACTCCTCTTCTTAACACCTCTTCCTTTGTGATTTTTTTTTACATTATGCTTCTTAACACCTGTTCGTTACTGACATAGCCTACATTACTCTTTTAGATATGTCTTAAAATGGTCAGTGAAAATGTGAAGCATAATATTTGGGTGTAATTTATTCTGCACATCACACATCAGTATCCTCGAATATGTTACTGAAGCATCATAAATAACATACTGGAAAATGTTAAGGCATGCAGAGTAAATCACTAAAAAATTACAGATGCCAAGGATCGTCCCATAGCACCTAGTATATGGTCCTCTGATCCTTTATTACTATTATTATTATTATTATTATTATTGTTATTATTATTATTTTTATTATCCATCCGTCCATCATCCAGTCCTATGTCGCCCCGAAGAGGAGCGTAGGAACCCGGGGCTAGGCAGGTTGGTTCTGACATTTAAGATGAGAGTGATTATTATTATTATTATTTTTTTTTAATTATTTTTTTTAAAGGAAGAAGGAACCAAAGGCCAGAAACCCACAAATTATTCCCTCCCAGAAAAAAAAGAAAATGGAGGGCTAAATTCAATAGATGGTGGTATAAGGCAATGTATTTTGAATTTTTGTGCCTACCAGGAGAGAAATTCGGAAAAATATTTGAATTTTTGAAACGGTACAGAAATTCGGAAAAATATTTGAATTTTTGAAACGGTACAGAAATTCGGAAAAATATTTGAATTTTTGAAACGGTACAGGAAGTCTTGGTTATAAGTTGCCCCACCCACCCCCTCTTTTTTTTTAAATCTCTGACTAGTTATGATATTTTAGGAAGGCATCTCAGACAAGTTACGATATTTTTGGAGTGCATCTCAGACTAGTTACGATATTTTAGGAAGGTATCTGACTAGTTACGATATTTTAGGAAGACATGTGACTAGTTATGATATTTTAGGAAGACATGTGACTAGTTATGATATTTTAGGAAGACATGTGACTAGTTATGATATTTTAGGAAGACATCAGACTAGTTATGATATTTTTGAAAGGCATCTCAGACTAGTTTCGATATTTTAGGAAGGCATTTCAGACTAGTTACGATATTTTTGGAAGGCATCTGACTAGTTACGATATTTTTGGAAGGCATCTGACTAGTTACGATATTTTAGGAAGACATCTGACTAGTTACGATATTTTAGGAAGGCATCTCAGACTAGTTACGATATTTTTGAAAGATATCTGACTAGTTACGATATTTTTAGAAGGCATCTGACTAGTTACGATATTTTAGGAAGGCATCTGACTAGTTACGATATTTTTGAAAGATATCTGACTTGTTACGATATTTTAGGAAGGTATCCATTTACAACGCTGGGTGGTAGCCATATAACCAAACCATACGTGCTCCCTGCGTGTCAGCAAGTGGGTTGGTGCCCGTCCCTGTAAAACAACAAACTCAAGTGTCAAATGGCCACCCTTTGCGGGATTATGGTGTCTGGCAGTAGATAGATAGATAGATCTGACTACAGTAATTATGATATTTCTGGAAGGCATTTTTTAGGACTGTCTATGCACAATATCGTCTCCAAAAATTATTCATAATTTCAGGACTAAACACAAAATCACCTTCAATAATTATTCAGTTTAAATCCCCTTCAAAAATTATTCACTTAAAATCACCTCCAAAAATTATTCATATACAAAATCACCACCAAAAATTATACAAGACTCATTCAGGGCCCGAGAAACCTCACAGATTTCATATTTCAAGATGTTTTGTTTCAGGGACATTGTAGGTGGTGAAGGAGGGTTCTCAGTGCCTTCTCCTTAGTGGTTTCTTTTGCATATTGTACATTTTCGATTTTTTTCAACCAATACTAGTGTTGGAAAAGTGATATGGATGATGGTGATGCACATTTTCTTTCTGGTAAACATTAGTAAAGCAAACTGTCTAATCTAGAGAGACAAAACACGGAAAAATTTTTAAGCAATACGGATGGTGATGATAATGAGAAGGAGGAGGATGATGATGAGGAGGAAGAAGATGACAATGATGCTGATGATGATAATGAGGAGGAGGATAATGATAATAATGAAGAGGAGAATAATGATGATGATAATGAAGAGGAGGATAACAATGATGATGATACACATATTGTCTTAAACATTCATGACTCAAACCACCATACATCAGGAGTAAACAAACAGGACCTCAAGAAAATACTTAACTTCATATGCAAGATAAATCGTTTGTTTCCTTTCATTTATAAAGGCTCCTAATGGCAGCTGTCCATGCTGCTCGATCTCTGGCAGCCACCCTATTCAAGTGGGGAAAATGCCACAGATTCTCCCAAGCCACCTAAAGTACTGCCCTCGGAGCCTGGCAAAGCTATGCACCCTGTATATTCCTCAATTGTTGCACCTGTAGGATATGACCCGCTGGTTGGGCCGATAGTAGTGCGCGTAGGATCTTGTTTATAGCTCGTAAAGGACCTCGTTTGTAATGTCGTGAGGGAAGAGTTTGTTGGCCATTCCCTGCTTGCTCTATGTCTGCTGTTTTTCGCATTCGTGTCGTCCGTATTTCTCATTCTCTTCTTCGTTGTTTCATATTCTTGTGATGATGATGATGATTCTTATTCCTGTCTGCCACATTAGAAGATTTTGTGTAATAAAGTATCCTTCCATCTCCTATTCATTTTCTGTGTGCTTAAAATACTGCATGTAGCACCTCCCGTCGCCACAGTCAGCAGGGGAGAGTCGGCAAACTTTCAGTCATGATGGTATTTTGCTTCGTATATATCGCGTGTCTGTTACTAGTTTATAAGTTCCCACCCCCATTATCAAAACATTGTACAGGTTGTGTTTTTGCGAGTCTATGTTTGTTCTCTGACTGCTTGGTGTTTGTATTTGCTTCTGTTCCATGCTTTTACCCCCACCCCACCTGCCACCCTCACCCTCATTGTCCCTCTCTTGTTTCTATTCCCATTCCTCTCTTCTCCCACTTCTTTTCTGCTCTCCTGTATCCTACTGTACCCTCTGCCTTTCCCTTACCCATTCCTTCTCCTTCCCTATTGTCTTCCCTTCCCTTCTTTCCTTTCCTCTCCTTTGCCCAAATAACCCCATCAACCCTATATATTTTCATTTTCATCTTGGCAGGCCCAGCCGTGCTCAAAAACATCCCTCATTCATCAAGGTAGAGAAGGGAAAATTGTAGTGGGATCTCATTTGCTCAGTAGGATGGGTAGATTTGGCATTATCCAACTAGTTTAGAGGTTAGTAGTGTTTCCAGTCCTAACACTTGAGTTTACATATTATTACTAGGCAAAACCAAGTCTACACCCCTCACACTTTGCAGGATATATAATTTTTGCTTCCTCCAACTACTGTATGCTTATATTGCGCTACTTTGGCCTAAATTTCCCATCTCCCCATCTTGAATGCAGAGTTGTAATAATAGATCAGTGCTAGACTGTGATGCTGGAAATGAGGAAGTGCTGTGGAAAGGATGTAGAGCTACAGCATTGTCTTTTTCAGCCACTGAGCTACATGAAATAGGCTACAATAGGATGAAAATCTGGGCCAAGTTAAGGTGGAAGGAGTTTAGTGTGGAGATGGCTGTATTCCTTGCCTGCTAACTTACCCATAGATTACCGCCCTCTCAACCACCATCCGAGACTTCTGGAAGGTCAGTTTGAAATTTATGAGCAAGTTTGATCTGCCATCGTATCTACTGTATTAGAAAAAACCACCTTAGCCAAGAGATTTTTTGGTGTGAAGCTACGAACACACTGTCTGGTGCAGAGTACAGTATTTGTAGTCGCAGTGCGGATTAGACAATACGAATAAATTTATACTTTAAAAAATAATAATAATCCTGCTACCCACATGTTCAGTAATGGGTAGAGCCAGATTCCAAAGTGAATTTTTTTTTTTTTTAATAAAATTAGGTCCGGTTTCAGTCTCTAGTCTGGTTCCATAATTACCTGGTTCCAAAATCAATCCCGGTTCCTGGTTTAGAGATCATACAGGTTAATACCATGTTCTTTATTCCGGTATCTTTTGCGGTTCATTACTTAAAGTGAAAATTTTGACCCGTTGACATTAGGAATAGTTAATTACGGAAATATTGACAATTAAATGTGTTTTATTGCATATTATATTTTGTTTTATTTGTTTCTATTCCTCCAGTCCATCTCTAACTTCCTCTTCCTCCCATCTCTTCATGTGTGTGTGTGTGTGTGTGTGTGTGTGTGTGCGCGTGTGCACGCGCGTGCGCGCGCGTTTGCGTGCATGCATGCGTGCGTGCGTCAGTGTGAAGGTGGCTTAATCTACCCATGCACAAATAATATTAGTCGCTGTAAATAGTCAGAGAAAAGGTTATAAATATACAGTATATATATAAGTCTCCATTCTTTTGATACACCAATAGGATTACTTCTTGTTGATTATTATGGTAAGTGTAGCAAAGTAGTTTTTATTTGTATTTTTAAGTTCTGTAGCCCCTGTTGGTTCATCTCTGTACCCCATTCTTTGTTTACCTCTGTATCCATTGTTTTTTCTTTATTTTGTATCATTTTTGTTTAGGTCTATATCCATTTTTTTTTCATTTCTGTACCTTATTATTTTTTAGGTCTATATCCATTTTTTTTTTTTTTTCTATACCTTATTATTTTTTAGGTCTATATCCCTTTTTCATTTAGCTCTGTATTTCCTTTTAAAAATAGAGATTTATTAACACTTTACTTGTATATAGAGTTAACTTTTTCAAACCTGGTGATGTATATTTATTTTTGCTGCCTGCAGATGGTTTTATTCACCTCAGGGAGAGTTATTGTATTGAAGGGGATAATGAAGACTATATTTAACCCTTCCAGTTTCAAAAATATCCCTTAAGGAAAATAAAACCATCAAACTAGGCAAAAATAATAACCAGATCATCGGACTGAAGGAGTTAACTTGAGAAACAGCTTTGTGATATGATACTGTTGTTGTTTATCATAGATTTATTAAAATGTACAGTTAAGTCCTCATTATAAGAAATTTTTTATGTTCTTTTTGAGTCCATAGTAAAATATAGAATAATTGCCTGTTAGTTTTACTGCTACCTATAAAGCTGATCTGCCAGTTTTCCCAAATTTACAGTGTTGATAGGAAATAGTTATGAGTTTGTAGAGCCCATCTCTGACTTATATTGAGGACTGGCTGTACTGTAAATGTGCAAGCAATGTGGAAGGTTTGCAAGTGGATACGCTAACTCTGCATAACCCACCACCTCTAACAATAACATGGGCCAGCTTACTACTGTTAGGTCTGAATGATACCGTATATATTTTTTCCCCCCGCAGTGCAGCCTCTTTCAATTAATACAGTACAGTTTGCCAAGTATGGTGTGATAAGGTAGGGATGTGTACGACATTAAATGTATCACTATGACGATAACAACCTGATAAATCCCTTGGGGTGAGGTTGGATAGATTATCAAATAAATATAAAATGTGATTTTGAAATCTGTTCATCTTGAGAGAATTTCAAATAACTCTGACTCTATGCTTTGGAATTTATAAGAAGTAGCCTCAAATAAAAGGATCACACAGGGTGGATCTGACAATATTCTAAATGACCGGTATAGCTTTTGATATTCCTAAGATTATTCTCAGATATGAATTTGCACAGTAGTAGCCTAGGAAATGTCAAGCAAGCATGGTATCCTGATTGCAGATTTATTGACACAGGATAAACTGACGGACAGCTGTCATCTGTAATGTCAGATTGTTTTGGATGAAGTGGGTGCTGATACTTTTTTTTATAAGTGTTCCTTGAGCTGATGTGGAATGTATTGGAGTAATTCAGTATAAAGATCTGTACTCTGTATAATATATAGTGCACTGGTCCCTGTGTGAAAGGAGTAAGAGTTGGTAAAGGTCTGTCTTTTGTGTTATGCCAAGATGGCTTTTTAAATGTTTTTGTTTGTGGAAATTACTTTTACCATAAGAGGGTTGAAGTTCATGATCCCTGAGTACAGGAAACTATCTTTATAATTTTTACAGATAATTAGCAGTTGTGTTGATTTATTTATACACTTTATAAATGTGAAACAAACTACCATTATAGTGTATTGGAATGGTGTAGAGGTCCCTGTGAGGAGAGTGTGTGTGTATAGGACATTTTGTTGTGTCTGACATACCCACATAACTCATTATTAGTGTCATTTGCCTTATACCATTTGGAATATAAGTTTATTTCAATACCAAGAGTCATTTGCCCTAAAAAACATGAGATGCAAGTTTATATGAATACTGTACTGGCTTTGGCACTTGGTTTAACTTCATGTTCAAAGAAAACATGAACTGTACCATAACTATACCCTTCTTACTCTAACCTGGCCTAGAATTGCCATCTATCCATCTTGACTGCTGAGTTGTAAAATTAGATTAACACTAGAATACAATGCTAACCATGAAGAAGTGCTATGATAGGATGTAGAGGTGCAGCAGTGTGTTTTTCTGCCTCTGAGCTATGTGAAAAAAGCTGCAAAAGGACAAATATCTAGGCCAAGTTAAGGTAAAATGAGTATAACTTGTATAGGACTAACCATGAAAGAAAGCATAGTGTCATTTGATATTGTTCGAATACTGGCATGACACTGTAACCTTGTATTATATTTGTACGTAGGAGAGGAATAACTGTGATGTAATAGTTTGTGTTTACTGCATCGTGACTGTATTAACCAAAACGACTCGCCCTTAAGGTTCCACTGATGGCATTCTTGTTGGATACAGAAGCTCCCTGGCATCACTTCCTCAGCAGTTTGCTTTGCATCAGTACAAAATATTCACTTGTATGTCATTTTTTGTTATCATTATTTTATTTTATTATTATTACATTGAGGTGGTTTGGCTATATGGAGAGCGAGAGGCTGATGAGGATAGTGTAGTTGAGTGAGGTGGAGGGGGAGAGGGAGAGGGAGGCCAAGGATGAGATGGAGGGATGTAGTGGGAAGGTAAATGAGAGAGAGGGGTGTGAACTGGGAGCAAGGCAGTGAAATGGCAGGGGACAGGGTGACTTGGAGGCAATTTGTTTGTGGCCATCCTTTACGGGATTAAGGCGTCTGGCAAGATAGATATTGTTTTTTTATTTTATCTCTCTACAACATTTTGGCAACAGAAATAATGTCTATCTATCTATCTATTGCCAGACGCCTCAATCCCGTTTGGGGTGGCCACAAACAAATCGCCTCCAAGTCGCCCTGTCCCCCGCCATCTCACTGCCCTGCTCCCAACTCACACACCCCTCTCTCATATACCTCTCCACCCCATCCCTCCATCTCATCCTCGGCCTCCCCCTCCCTCTTCCCCCCTCCATCTCATCCTCGGCCTCCCCCTCCCTCTTCCCCCCTCCACCTCACTCACATACACTCTCTTCGTCAGTCTTTCACCCTCCATCCTCTCCACATGGCCAAACCACCTCAGTGTAATTGATCTTATTTTGCACCTCATTAGTACAGTTATAGAGCTGTGGTCAGAGTAAGCTGTGCAAATGTGGTGCAGACTGAAACCAAAATGTAGTGGTAGATTTTTGTATCATATAACATTCAGGGACATAGTGTGGTCTCCTACTGCTTATATTATCTAGAACACGGCAGCCAAGTTCAAGACTGCAAGATTGTTACTTTCAAGGAAATTTTTCTAAGAGCCAAAATGATACGTTATTTAAATATCATGAGTTTAGGAAGCTTTCTAGTAAATCTTTCTAATAGCCAAAATTATTATTATTTTATCATGGGCAGGGTTTTCTTTGGGGTAAGCAGCTTTTTATTTATTATTATTATTTTTTTATTTATTTTTTTTCAATGCAAGGAAGAAGGAACCAAAGGCCAGAAGCCTGCAAGATTGTTCCCTTCAAGAAAAAATGAAAACAAAATAAAAGATTGCCAAATTCAAGCTCCATTCATTCTGAGATGCCTGGACACACCCTGCCTTACGTTTTTGGACTGAGTAGCCAAAACCTAAAACCCTACACTCCCAGTGAGGCAGAAAAATATTGAATGATGGATAAAGTAAGTGAAATAACATACCAGAGAATATTAACCCATTGTATGCCTAAGTAAACTGGTATGGAATTATTGCTTGTGGACATCCAGACTGACAGGGTTACAGCCCAAAGTCTTTTTCTAGAACTATCTTGCCAATTATGGACATTCCAGCTTAGTTACCCATTATTTTTCAACTTTATATTTACTAGTTGTCTTGTAGAGTGTACATTGTTACTGTTTTTATTTAGTAATAGCTTTGTCTTTAACTCACTTACTTACACTTTGTCTTCATCTCACGTACTTCCACTTTGTCTTCATCTCAGTGACTTCTATCTTCCTCCTGAATATATTGGTTGTACTGGCACATGTCTCATCCCCTGATTTATTCCTGTACATTTACTACTTGGTTTGGCAGTATTTTCAGTAGTGTTTACAGATACGGACTGAAACTACAGCCAGTGTTACGAACCCTTTAAAGGATGGCAGGGTGCTTCCTGCAGTTGAAAGTCAATTACACAAGCCAAAATGATCCATTATTTGAATATCATGAGTTTGGGAAGCTTTTTAGTAAATTTTTCTAAGAGCCAAAGTGATCTGTTATTTGAATATCATGAGTGTAGGAAGCTTTCTGGTAAATTTTTCTAAGAGTCAATATTATTATTTTATTTTTACTCATTTTTTTACTGCAGGAGTTAGATGTAGCCTTAATTAACTCTTCGTAACAAGGTATATATTTTTTTTAAGTTGAAAAAAATTGCCCTCATTAATCTCTTCAATCCCACAGGTCTACTGACGGTAAATAAAACATCATGAGTAAAATATAAACAACTTCTTCATGGTTAAGGACTTTTTTTTTTTTCCCCCCCCCCCAATATCCGAACCTATTATAATTTTTTTTTTTTTTTTTTTTTTTTTTTTTTTTTCCAGTATCTGAACTTATTATTTTTTATTTTATTTTTTTTTTTTTCCCAATACCTGAACTTAAGATTTTTTTTCACCAATACCCAAACCTGATTTTTTTTTTTTTTTTTTTTTTTTTTTTTTTTTACCCAATACCTGAACTTAAGTATTTTTTTTTTTTTTAATACCTGAACCTAAGTATTTTCTTTTCTTTTTTTTTTCCTAATAGCTGAACCTAATTATTTTTTTCTTTTCTAACTTCTGCTCTCTTCTATCACAAGTATTCACTTTGCATTGTGTCATATTTTCATTTTATTTTTTTGTAGTGTTTATAAAATGCTGGATCTGAAAGTTATTATTATTATTATTATTTTTTTTTTTATCCCTATGGAAACAAGTGATGTCCCTCTTTAATTTATTCCTGTTTCTACCAGAGCAAGTGCTAATTCTCTCTCTCTCTCTCTCCTTAAATACTTGGGACGACAATTTCCTTATTATTTTTGGAACAGGATAACACCTTCCTTTTATTTTTGCGATCTGATTACTTATATTTAGCTTTGGTTTAAACTTTTGGGACTGGAGGGTTAGATAAAGCCTTCGTTAACCCCTTCACCATGAGGCATCTTCCACTAACTGAGTAAAATAGCCCAGTAAAGGCAAGAATTTAACACAGAGGGACATCACTCTATATCATGAGATGTTAACGATGAAGGAATTGCAAATAATACTTACTGTACTCTTTTCACTCTAACTTGGCCTAAAATTGCTATACCTCTATCTTGCATGCCGAGTTGTAACAATAGACTAGTGCTTGAATATGCTAAAATTGCTATCTGTCCATCCTGAATGCTGAGTTGTAAAAAAAGACTAGCACTAGAATATGTTAAAATTGCTATCTCTCCATCTTGAATGCTGAGTTGCAACAAGAGACTAGCGCTAAAATATGCTAGTCACAATGAAGTGCTACAGAAAAGATGTTGAGCCACAGCATTGCCTTTTTCTGCTACAAAGTGAAATAAGCAGCAAAAGAATGAAAATCTGGGCCAAGTGAAGGTAAAAAGAGTAACTAATGATAAAAATTTTGAATGATTTTTTACGAATAGCTCGCAGTTAAATAAAACCCGAATGACCCCTTTTATTAACTAGCTAACGTGCTGTGATGTATGATAGAGTAAGGAGTGACCCTATACACTTTAGGTTTAAGGCACAAGTTACTATATATATGAATAAATGAATAACATGTATAAAACTACCCCCTTAAATGCAACACTGAATGAACCTCCATGTTAGTCTATGCAACTTGTTCCAGTGTAATCCTTGGCAGAAATGAAGATGATTCTGTAATGGATTTTTATTTTATCCTTATCCTTATTTAACCTTAAGGACATACAATGCTGGACAGGGAGGCCTTCATGCAGTGGCACCAATATGGCCTGGGAGATCCACTTCCTGGTTATCCAGAAAAAAGAATGAAAATGAAACTAATAATGTCCCTCAACTCCCTTCCTGTTTCCCAGTGAGGCCCTCCAGGTCTCACTGAAATTCTAGGAGACTCTCCAACTATTTCCATATCCAGTGTTATGTCCTTATCTTGACTCTATATCATCCATCTCATGTAACTGTATCTTTGACTTTCTTAGTATCATGTAGCCACTTTTTTTTTTTCCTTAATGCAGGGAAGAAGGAACCAAAGGCCAGGAGCCGGCAAACTGTTCCCTCCAAGAAGAAAAAAAAAGTGTTTTGGTGCTAGTCCTCCCGACAATTCCAATTCCCAAAATGAGGATGGTGAACCGTAGATGCTTCAGCCTGCGGTCCACTGGGTTCACAGCCAGATAAGCCCAGGCCGTATCATCATCATCGTAATATCATGATCTCTCGTCATCAATCATAATAACCATCACTGTCGTCACCATCAATCATAATCATCACTGTCATTATCATCAACCATAATCATCATCACTGTCGTTATCAATCATAATCATCATCGATGTCGTCGTCATCAATCATAATCATCACTGTCATCGCCATCAATCATAATCATCACTGTCGTCGCCGTCAATCATAATCATCATCAATGTTGTTGTCATCAATCATAATCATCATCATTGTTGTTGTCATCGATCATAATCATCATCGTCGTCGTCGTCAATCATCATTTATCAATCATATCACTGTCGTCATCAACCATCATCATTCACCAATCATTATCATAACCATAATCACCATAACCTAATGCCTCTACACCTCAAAGCAGGTAAATATGGGACAGGCTGTTACAGTTTTGAATTTCCTTATCCAACAGACATCCAGTAGCATCTTAGGTGGATGAAACAGCAGATGTATCCCTGTTATATGTAAAAAAAAAAAAAAGCTCTTCTTACGACATTACCGGGAATGCAATTTCTGGTAACATTCCTGGTTTCAAATCCTGTCAGTGACAAGGTATAGTTGAAGGTGACGTACAAGTTTGTCTTTTTAATCAGCTAATTTGGCCATATGGAGAAGATGGAGAGTGAGAGACTGACAAGGAAGGTCTATGTGAGAGAGGGAGGGGAAGACTGAGGACGAGATGGAGTGGAGCGGTACAGTACACCCTCACACAATGCGAGTTTATGGGCAGCAGAAACCCTTGCATTCTACAATTTTGCACTGCATGAACCAAACAACTTATGGGAAAAATGGTTTATGGTGGACAGCCCACCCAGGGCTTGGTCTTCGAGTCCCCTTCCAGCCTACTCTACCCTCCTAATACTTTGTCTAATAGTACTTCTAGCTGGACCAACAAATAAAACAACAAGTAGAACACCATGTACCTTTATTTAAGTGATTTTTCGGCTTGTTAAGAAGGAAAGGGGGGGTATCCAAGGCTTGGGGTGTCTACTCTTGCCCCACAGGGCAGGGCGACCTGTTGTCACTGTCACTGTCACTGCTGAGGTCTCTGGAGGTACCAAAATCCTTCAAAGTCGACAGCTGAGACCATGATCAACAGATGAGTACTGCTATGATGCTAAAACGGACCACAGGATGCGAGGTACAACATGTGTTCTCGCGGTGATATGGAGAAGTGTCTGTTTACCCAGGAACGTCGGTAGATGGCATGGAGACAGCTGGCCAGCCGCCCACCATTTTGAATCTGGCTCGTTGCCAGCCACCTGCCTTCGTGTGACTGACTCGCATTGTCCAGCTCGACACTCGTAGCAATGGCGGGAAGTCCATTTTTGCCTTGGAATCATACAGCCGATTCACATGTTGGGATGTTTGAGTCACAGATTTTGCATTCGATAAAAATAAGCAGATTCTGGGTTGACCTCGCACTGCAGGTGATTCTCACCATGTGAGTTCGCATTGTGTAAGGGTGCACTGTATTTGAGAAAGGGGATGTAATTTGGTGATAGGGCAGCAAAATGGCAGGGGACAGGGTGACATGGAGGCAATCGGTTTGTGGCCACCCCCAGTGGGACTGAGATGTCTGGCGATAGACAGACAGATAGACATCATTGTACCCTGCCTAGAAGTTAAATTATCCCTGAACTATTTCCCAATACAGTAATGTAAATATTTCTGGAACACCAGTGAAATGGATGATACATCTATCACTGAAGCCTTCAGATTCTTGGTCCCACTTCACAGGCATAAACCATTATGGTATCATTCAAGCCTTTGGAATAATCACCTCAGTTATATAAGTTAAACTGTACTATTCACACTTACTTTCATACAATCAAGCAGTCAATAAATATAATGTTCGCAGAGGAGCAACATGTGTGCCACTTTGTAACAGTTACTGGCAAGTATTGCAGTTCAATGACAATTTTGGGAAGTTATCAATATCATCACCCTAACACAACACTCCATTATTTCAGAGAGTTGGTAAGACCCAACAACAAGAAATGGAACACAAATATTGTAATTAAAGGCTACCAACTAAGTAAAATTAAGAGAAGTAAACAAAAGTGTGCACAGTGCTTTATCTTAGCTCTGTGCACTCAAACATATCACACATCAACAGATGGTGAAGAGGGACACCTCCACTTGACAGCACTGATATGACAGCTGCCTTGTTACACCAGTGTCCCTTAACTCTCTCCCCATTTCCCCCAAAAGAGAGTGGTGGCTACATGAGAAGGGCAGCTTCAGCCTGCAGTCAACCTGTTCACATGCTGATGAACCTGGGGCCGAAACAACAATAATGCTGCACCCAAATACTTCACACATCTACATCATTCTAACCTCCCTTTTGCCACTTGAGAATATGAGAAGGTGGGTCTAGAAAGCAAGGAAAGAGAAAAAAATTATACAATGAGAACTACTTAACAGCATGCACAATGAAATGGGCCTCCTTCATTCACTCACCACTGAGTCCCCTGGAATCCTGACTCTATCTGGCACATGCAGACCATTTACTCTTGACTGGCCAGCTTGTAATGCACGTCAGGCAGGTCCCTGAGTCTTGCGGCAGCCTGCTCTGGGGTCAGGTCACGTTGAGCCTGGGCCAACATCTCGTACCCAACCATGAATTTCTTGACTGTGGCCGAGCGCAGCAAGGGAGGGAAGTAGCAGCCGTGAAATACCCAATACTTTTCAGCTTCAGCATCCTCTAGTCTTTCTCCTGTGGGTGCACCTGAAGATTGAGGAAATAAGTCACTACTGGTATAGTTTGATCACATTAACCTGGACCTTCATTTTTGTCCTTTTGCATTTTAGAAAAAGTCAATGCTACAGCTCTACATAATTTCCAGGGCATTTCTTCAAGACTAGCATCATTCTAGTGCTACCATCAAATATCAGCATTCAATATGAGGAGAAGACATTTTTAGGCCAAGTTAACTGTGAAAAAAGTATATAGGGCATTGGTTCTAACCTGGCAAAGCTCCCTAACCCCTTTAAGTTCTGTTGATGGCCAGCTGTAGTCAGGCAGGAGGGTTGATCTGCCTAGTAACCAAGGAGGCTCAGCCCTGCCTCAAAAATAAAGCTCATCAAATTTCATGCAACCACAATTGAATTCAAGTTGTTGGCCCAGTTCCATCAGGTGAAAAATTAACTCTAGCCACCTTACTCACCATGCCAGCCCATTGAGTAAGGGAAGGAGCACTGGAACAGGTTGTCGTATTTGGTGGTCAGCTTCTGTATAACCTCCGCCAGAGAGTCACGTTCGTACGGCGTGAGGTGTGTCATGCGTGCCACGTGACGACGACGCGGCAGGACCATCACTTCAAACGGCCACGTCGCCCAGAACGGCACTAGCGCTACCCAGTCGCCGGTCATCACTACAATTCGCTCCTGTTGGGTGGGTAAAGGTTGAACGTGTGTGAAGATTGTGATGAGAAATAGCCAAATACTGTACAATACTAAAATTCATTCCCCTCCTCTGCCTCTGTCTCATCTATCTATCTATCTATTGCCAGACGCCTTAATCCTGTAATGGGTGGCCACAAACAAATCACTTCCATGTCGCCCTGTCCCCCGCCATTTCACTGCCCTGCTCCCACCTCACACCCCCCTCTCTCATATACCTCTCCACTCCATCCCTCCATCTCATCCTTGGCCTCCCCCTCCCTCTCCCCCCCTCCACCTGACTCAAATACACTCTCCTCATCAGTCTCTCACTCTCCATCCTCTCCACATGGCCAAACCACCTCAATATGTTTCTCTGTCTCATCACTGGAGTTATAAATACTTGAATGAGGTGTAGTGGACAAAGGGGCTTACAGAGGACAAAAAGGCATAATAGTACACAAAAATGTAGGATGATATGCTATTCAATCAGCCACATTAAGGCATCAATGAATCTAGCAGTGAATGAGAAGCAGGAGAGGTGAATGAACTTTTGCATTAGACTGTACTGTACATGATATTTCAGGATGTGTACCAATATTACTTGAGAAGCTAAATATTCACAGCAGATAGTACATGTAATTCATGGTAGTACACATATAACCCCCCTCTTCCACCCCATCACAAGCTTTCTCATGTTATATCCAACTTGCATCCTTCATTAACTTCCTCCACTGCCACATCCAAGCCCACACCAGCAGCCTGAGCCATCTGTCCAACACATAAGATAAAATGTGCCAAGTTTCTAGTGCAGTGCTATATATGATCCAGTCTGTACACAAGGATAAAATGAAGGATGGAGTGGAGAGGTACTGTATATGAGAGAGGGGGATGTGAGCTGGGAGCAGGACAATGAAATGGCGGGGCACAGGGAGACATGGAGGCGATTTGTTTGTGGCCACCCTTAAGGCGTCTGGCAATAGATAGACAGACTGTATATGGTGCAACATGCCAACGATGCAACATACTTTCTTCTCCAGCTCCCTTGCAACGTAGTCCATCAGCATCGGGGTGCCACGTTGAAGGTAGTACTGACGCTGATTCTCGTCTTTTATCTGTGGTTCATTTGGCAGGAAGGAGGATGCCCAGATCTGAGAACAGGTAAGAAAACAGACAGTAAGAAAACAGATGGTAAGAAAATAGTAAGGAAATAGATGGTAAGAAAATAGTATGAAAACTGATAGTAAGAAAATAGATGGTAAGAGGATAGTTAATAAAATAGACAGTACCATATTAGACAGTAAGGAAACAGACAGTATAAAAACACAGTAAGTAAACAGACAGCACTTCACACACACCTGCCAGACACTACGTAAACTATCAAGCTTAAAACGAGTGTCAACTGAATAATCAAATCTGGGTGTTAGAGTAAAATGGTGAACTCTGGAACTGTCTCCCTCTGTCTGTATTTCCTACTTTCGATGATCTCCAGTCTTTCAAAGGCAGTGTGTCCAGGCATCTTGAAATGAACAGATCTTGAATTTGGCTCTCTTTTGTCTTGTTTTTGTTTTTTTCTTGGAAGGAATGGTTTGTGGGCTCCTGGCCTTTGGTTCCTTCTTCCTTACATTAAAAAAAGAAACACACACACACACACACACACACTAACCTGGCAGTGTGGGTGTGGGTTGGAGCAGCCCATGGTGGCACCCTTATTCTCAAATATCTGCACCCACACCCACTTCTTCCCCAGCTCCTCTAGTTCCTCAATCCATCTGCAACATTTGAAGATGAAGCATACAGTCAGGCCTCACTTAACAATCTCAGTACAATGTCTCTCCCTTTCAATATTCCTACCACTGAGAAAGACTATACTGGAGAGGCTGGCTATAGGATTCATTACCGTGTCAATACAAGCGTTCTTTCCTTAACTGCATAAAACTGTCTGGCAGGGGCACAATTTATATTAAAAAATGTATATCAGTAGTGAAGGGATTTAAGTTTAGACTGTGAGCATGCAAACATTCTTTTGCCTTTCACTGTGATGTTCAACCATAAGTCAAAATCTGATAAAATCCTCCATGGTCAGCATTGTATTTTGCTTTCCATATATTTCATTCCACAATAAAAGAGACAGAGTACAGTACTCTTTTTCACATATGTTTTTTTGTGCGTGCTTCATACGGCTGTCACATTACAAAAGTACATGTAACAAACTGTACTACCAAAGAGAAGTGTTAGCAAACCTTAGCTCATGACTGTAATTCCCAGCCAGTCATCAAACTTTTAATATACCGTAGATGGTCATTACTGCATATTATTTGTAGGGGAGTTTTAATACACAATCTTTATGCAAGTTTCTACGGACTTCAAAACAGAAACGAGAGAGAGAGAGAGAGAGAGAGAAAGGCAACTTAATTACTATGCAGATAATCTACAAGCAATCACCCAACCATCCACCACAGCTTACATCATTCTCCCTATAGACCCCCTATTTGTACTCTGCCATCATGGGGAAGGGTTATTTTTGGCTGTCACTCTCCCTCCAATTACCTACCTATCCACCACAGCCCGCACCTCCACCAGGGTCATAAGAGGTAGCGTGACATCGGTGTGGGGGTGGAAGCACATGACACGACACTCCCCCCGCGCCGCGCCACTCCGAAACAGTGGGTCATCATCATCACTGGGCGGCGCAGGAGAGTCACTCAACAGGGCCGGAAAGTCGTTGGGGAACACAAAGGTTGATTTATAGTCGGGGTTTACCTGTGGATACAAATAACTTCCACTGCAGACAATTTTGTGTTATCACTACTATTTACAAAAACCGCAAAAATAATAATAATAATAATAATAATAATAATAACTTCCACTTATTCACTAAACACATTATACAGTACAGTACTGTAATGGTTTCCTGGGGATCCTACAGAAAGTGCATCAATTTTCCTCACAATGATGCACAGTAAACCTAAACATTAACAGGTACCATGTGCAGGAAATGGATGGGGCAGCACCAATACAGATACATGATTCTGCTTCCTGATTATACAAACATCAATCAATTCCCTCCCCAGCCACTGAAAGGAAGATGCTAAATGTCAGAAGAAAGGTAGCTTAAGCCAGGAGTCCAACAGCAACATTCTATATTAAACCTTTCAAAGCCTAGAGGGAGCACAAGGCATGACTTAACTCAGCTTGCCAACGGATAGAGTGGATTGGTAGAGTCAGAGGCCGGAAAGTCATAAAGGGCTGTACTTGCCACTACCTAAGCCTATCTGTCTTAAATGAACTCAACTTACCCTGATCAATCCTACCTTAAAATGAACCCAACTTACCATATTCCTACCTCATTCTAACCTACCCTAATGCATCCTCTCACACCCAGCCTACCTGTCCGTTGGGCCGAGTGACACGTGGACAGAGCGGGTTTTTAGGGTCGTGGCGCGGCAGGTCTTCATCTGGGGGGCGCTCCACCTGCCCCGCCCAGGGCCGCTTGGTACGGTGTGGCGAAACCAGTACCCACTCTCCTCGTAGTGGGTTGTAGCGAATGTGTTGGTGCTCTGTGGAGGGAAGGAAGTTAATATTATACCATTCTTTTCTCTAACTTGGCCAAAATTTTCGTCCTTTTGCAACTTATTTCACATAGCTCAATGGCAGAAAAAGACGAAGTTATGGCTCTATATCCTTTCCATAGCACTTTCTCGTGACTAGCATCATATTATAGCATTAGCCTAGTATTACAACCTAGCACTCAAGATAGAGATGTAAATTTTTTGGCCAAGTTAGAGTAAAACGAGTATCATGGGCAAGGTACTGCAGACACTGATATAACTGCTGCCTCGTTACACAACCATCCCTCAACTCCCTCCCTATCCCTCAAAAATAGCATGGTTTGCAGGAGGACAAGTTAACCTGCACTCAACTGGTCTGACATTTAGATAAGCCTGGTGCCACAAACGTCATCAAACAATTAAGTAATCTTATTGAAAGGGTGAAGAATAACACAGAGTAACAGTTGCATTTTCTGTGGCCTAGCTTTTGGTTCTTTATCCTCTATACAAGATACTGCATATAGAGTACTATGGGGGAGACGGTGGCTCAATCGGTAGAGAGGTGGCCTGCAGTCCTGACGGACCCAGGTTCGAATCCCGGCTGGGGCAGGGAACAATTTAAGGATTTGAATTTCATTAAATCAGGCTTTACTGATCTACCAGAAGACCCGCCGACATGTCGTAAAAATACCCCCGCTAATACCAATACACCAGCCCTGCATGAGACAGCCCTAGAATGTATTCAATATGGATGGTGGGTGTTAGAGCAGAAGTGGTGACATGTAGAGGTGTATGGTATGTAGGAGGACTGCTGGGCCTTGATAGCAGGCTGTGAAGCCTATGCCCAGAGTCGGACACATTAAAAAAAAAAAAAAAGTAAAAGATCTTACCATCTGGGGCAAATGTTTCAGTAGCCTGTTTATCCTCCCCTGTGTCCTGCATTCTGTCCTGCTGTCCTTCCCAGGCTTCACTCCATGAGGGCAACTGACAAGCTTTAGTCTCTCCCTGCCTTATCTCTTATCAGTTGCATCTGCCCCTTGTTGACAGATACTGAGCGGCTGTTGTCTGTGCAGAAGATACCGGTAATGGTTTAATGGCGCTGTTTTGCTCCTGCTGATATCAATAATTACTCAAGCTCCATTACATAAATGAAAAATAACTGATAAATTTGCAGTATTGGACAAGCAGTTATTCTTATGGCTTTTTCTAACCAGCCTAACTTAAACTCTACCCTATACATAATTAAGCTATGTTTTTTTTCTAATCTAAACTACTAAACTAATCAAACTGAACCATACTAACCTAGTCTACCTAAACTAACCCAACCATTCTCCTCTATTCCAACCTAACCCAACTTAACCATGAGGTGTGACTGTCCAAAACTCTAAAAATACCAAATAATTTGTCACTGTAACTAAGGTGGTCAGCCATTCAAAAAAGTATTAACCTTAACTTCCCTAATACTTACAGACATTAAAACAAACTACCGGTATATATTTTTTTTTTTTCTCAATATTCGTGTCACCTAATTTCTTCACCTATACCATATTCTATTTCTATTTCCCATATTTCCCCATTACAATACTCTTATTCTCTAACCTAATTTCTTCACCTATACCATATTCTATTTCTATTTCCCATATTTCCCCATTACAATACTCTTATTCTCTAACTTAGATCTGACAATAAAGGGTACAGCTGGTTACTTTATGATTCCAAATTACTAAACTTCATATTTCTAGACATCACTGAACTTGTCACTCGGTTGCTGTCATGTTCTAATATGAGTTGGTTTCTCTCTTGTTTAACATTCATGATGGCACAGCATCAATTCCAAGCAATCTTCATTCTTTAAACATTTATTTTCACCCATTATCACCACCCAAGAGCTCCTTTCTTATCTTACCATTCATACAGACCTCCTCCTTCTTTCCATAGATCTTATACTGTCCTCTTTCATTCATTCTTTAGTTCCTTTGCCACACATTTACCTTACCTTACTCCCCACTTACTTTCCACTCTTATTTTCAGCCATTATCACTCCTTCCCAAGTGTTCCCTTATCCTTATCTTACCCGCCACGTTAACCTCCTCCTCCCTCGTCGCCGCAACTCAATATACTTACGAATTTTCTTAATCACAAGTCGAGATGGTTGTATATTTATATTTCTGTCCTCGCTCAGATAAAGTCCTTATATTTTTCACCCTAACTAGAGCATGTATTACAGCGGGAAGGACCAAAAATGGCACGATATATGATACCCCCATGATTTTATCCCGCTAATTGAATAAGAACTGTTTAAAAATATCAATCCAGAATATGATCGTAAACAAACACAAATCTGCCTGTCATGCAAACTGGCGATATATTACCATTAGTACTTGCAATGCTTAGTATTTTCCGCATTACACTGATGAGTTTTCTACATAAATATATCCACAAAAATCCAGGAAGACTGTTATAAATTATCAATATGTCAACTCACATGTAAACAAACACCCTCACCCCCTTGTCACTTGCACAGATACCAATTTAAACTTCATTGCTTCATGTAGAAATATTCAAATCCCTTAACCGGCTATTGTAAATGCTCAGCGCCAACAAATCTGTTAATTTTTACATAGTTTCAGCGACGCTTCAGAGATTTTAGCCCTTTTTCTTATAATTATCTGGATTTCTCTCTATTTAGCGTCATTCTAGCGATTTTAAACAGCCATGATAAGTATATCTTTTTACATATTTTAGTACTTACCAGCGATTTTCTGGGGCTCATAATTATCAGAGATCCTAGCGTAAGCTCAGAAAGTATGTAAATACGGGAAAATATTTATTACAGTATATTAAGCATGATTCTAGCAGCTTTTGTGAGCAAGTTTAGTGAGATTTCGATTTGGCAACTGTGTTCCCAGGTGGTCGCCGCAACACAGCCATGGAGGAGGAGAGCCAGCTGAGTCCTTTTGTTTACTGGGCACAGACTGATGCCTCCATCACCCTCAGGATCGAGTTGAGGAATGTACAGGTGAGATGTGATTTTATTCAAGAGCTCCGTATTTTCTCGAGCCATGGCGGTGTCAGCAAACCGTTCTTAATTGCCACCTTGTGTTGCTACTGTCAACAAAATGCAATTGCAGTACCAAGGAATTCTGTTTCTGTCAGCAAACTGTTGTTACTTACACATACTTTCAGGTGACAATACAGAGGGGTTGTAAATCTGTCAGCAAACAATAGTATATTTAGGCTTTGGTATTAAGGGATTGTATTTGTCAACAAACAATGATACCGAGGGATTGTTTTGTCACAGTGACTTTCGGTATAAGTTTTTGTCACAGTGACTTTCGGTATTATGTTAATAATTTGGCATTTACGGTATGTATTGAAACTAGGTATGAGGTATGTAGAAAAGGAATATAAACTACTGAACGTGTTGTTTTGGTAACAGATTGACAGAGCTTAATAACCCCTGCTGGGCTAATTCTTTGTATGGTACCGGTAGTTTACCTTCGAAGTCATTGTTTTATATCCAGAGTAAAGTGTACCCTTTATGAGGCCCTGCAGCTTGACCCATATGGACCTTCATTGTGCTTCATATACTGTAAGGTCTGCAGCTCAACAAGGGTTAATCTCAGGGTAGCCAATATTTAACCAAGTAAGTTCTAAGGTTAAATTATTCAGGCAGAGCCACTAGTGCAGTATTTTAAAGTGTTTTCAGTTTACTATATAGGCATCTTCTGATGTGTTTCATGTATTATACTTCTGCCACTAATTGTTCTTCTCATAAGGTCAAGAAGCCTCCCAGGGGTTATTGACCTCCTGCAGTTTACTTCAGTGGAAGTGTCATAGAAGAAAACTCATGTTCACCTATCTTGAGAAACAAATTTTTAAAAACTCACATTAAGTAGAGCTTTGATGTTAAATAAACTGTCATCAGTCTACCGGTACTTAAATTACATATATATAATGTTTTTTTTACACAAGTTTTATCCATCACAATTTCCCTGCACATGTGGTTTCCCATAATGAATAATAAAAATTGAAACAAATGTGTTTGCTGGCACTCACCATTAATAGACCTACAGGATCAGAGACATACCTTCTCAGTGGTGGGTTATGGTGTGTCTGGTAATAGATATAGATTAATTGATAGGTAAATGAGTAGGTAAATAGATAGCTGCATAGATTGCTGAATAAAGAAACAGGAAGCAAGAATTGGATAAACAGATTTTTTTTCTCTCTTTTTTTTTCTCTATATGTCCGACTCTGGGCAGAGGCTTCAGGGCCTATTTCTCGGGGGCAGTTGCCTATCCCAAGGCCCAGTAGTCCTCCTACACCTCCACATGTCACCACTTCGGCGCTAACACCCACCGTCTGTACTGAATACATGCTAGGGCTGTCTCATACAGGACTGGTGTACTGGTATTAGCAGGGGTACTTTTACGACATGTCAGCGGGTCTTCTGGTAGAATGGATAGATTGATAAATGAATAGATAGAAAGTGAGATAGATAAACAGATAGGTGGCATAAATATTTCTGGTCTCATCTCAACAGTCTCCGTTCGTGGACCTGCAAGACCAAAGCCTCACCTTCTCTGCAGTGGGGCATGGGGCGCAGGGCGAGAAGAAGTATGGCTTTCATCTCCGACTATTGCGATGCATAGACACTGAGGTAGGTAATGTCTGTCTATCTATTCATCTATCTATTGCCAGATGCATTAATCCTGTAAGGGGTGACCACAAAGAGGTCACTCCATGTCACCCTGTCTCCCGCCATTTCGCTGCCCTCCCCCCAGCTCACTCACCCTTCTCTCATATAGGTATGTGACAGCTGTTATTAATTCTGCGGCTCCTGTGACTCACCCAGCTCATAAAATCATCTGTTTGTTGGATGGAATAGAGTAGTAGATGAATTGTAATGGCTTGTTTTTATCCCTTCAGTCCGATGATGTATATTTTTATTTTATTTTACTTTATTTTGCTGTGATGTTGACTGACTAACAAAGGATAGATGATGGTTGGATGAAGCTAAATGGTAGAGAACAGGGCAACGTGAATGCGTAATGTTTGTGACCATCCTTATGGGATTAAGGTGTCTGGCAATAGATAGATAGATAGGTAGGGTAGAGTACCGTGTAGGGTGATATGAAGATAGTTGTGTCCACCCCTTACTGTCTATCTATCTATTGCCAGACGCCTCTATCCCGTTTGGGGTGGCCACAAACAAATCGCCTCCAAGTCGCCCTGTACCCCGCCATTTCACTGCCCTGCTCCCAGCTCACACCCCCCTCTCTCATATACCTCTCCACCCCATCCCTCCATCTCATCCTCGGCCTCCCCCTCCCCTTACTGGATTTTGGCATTTAGCAATAGATATATAGATAGAGTAGATACCATATTAATTATTGTAAGGCTTGAAAACACTACTGAATGATAAGTAGAGAAGGAGATATTGGTTAGGTGTACACTCAACCCCATCCAACCTGCTAGAGGCTAGTGTTTAGGATGAGTATAATCTAGGCTGGAATTGAACACCTGTTTAATTGCTCAGTAATTATAGGTTGGTAGGGACTGTGGGAAATGGATTGCAGGTATAATTTCCATGTATTTTTTTTTTAATTGTGTATTTTTTTATTTATCATCACCATCACTGTCACTGCCACATCTATTCGTGTATTTCCTTACTGTATTCAACGGCCACACCACGTTGAGTACACCGCTTCCCATCCGATCAGCGAAGTTAAGCAACGTTGGGTCTGGTTAGTACTTGGATGGGTGACCGCCTGGGAACAGCAGATGCTGTTGGCATCCCTACGTGTCAAGTGGGGTTGGTGGAGGATTAGTGCCCCTCCCTGTAAAACAATTAACTCTAAGCCCTTGGCCACCCCGTTTGGGATACATGGCATCTGGCAGTGAATGAATGAATGAAAAATTTGTATTTTCTTACCGTATTTATTCATCACCACCACCACCACCACCACCACCACCCCAATCCTTACTTGCATTTAAAAAGATGGAGAGGTGATATTGTAATACTGCCATTCATCATCATCATCATCATCTGTCTTATCTCTCATCCCCACCCCAGACCAGCAAATATCGTGTCCTGGATCGCAATGTGGAGTTCAACCTCACTAAGATCGACATAGAATTTTGGCCTCGGCTCCTGGAGGACACTAAGAAACCAGCATGGCTTAAGGTGGGTTGTTTTCACTGTTAGATTATATACAGGATCAAAGTTTAGGATTCCAGGGGCTTGATTGGGGAGTGAGTAAGTGTGTGGCCCAATTTTTTAGGCTTGGTGTTGATTAGATCTCCCAGTATCATACATTTATTTTTCCCTTGCCATCTTTACCCAATCTCACCTCTCCTGTGGGTAGGGAAAAAGGCAGAATGATGTCGATAATGGTCATGTTGAATTTGAAATGTTATCACTACGAGTGCAGTGATAAATAAATATATGGTAGGAAATAAATATAAGATATAAAATGACTTGAAAGATGTAGAGTATATTGATAAACATGATTAAATAAACTTCCTTTATGGTAGGATATTTATTAGATGACTTAGAAGATGTTTAGGATGTAGATAAATATGATAAATTTCCTGACAGCCAAAACACACTTCCTAACAATCAGTCCCAACTCAAACGACCCTCCAGATTGATTTTGACAAGTGGACACACGAGGATGAACAGTCAGACGATCCAGACGAAGGCCGAGACATCATCGAAGACTTCCCTGGTTTGTACGAGAGGATGCAGGCTGAGGAACTGGGATGGCCGAGCAAAAGTAAGTGTGTGGGTGTGTGTGTGTGTGTGTGTGTGAATATGTATGAGTATGTGGGTGAGTACTGGTATGTATTTGTATGTTAGAGTGTGTGTATGTGTGTATTGGGGGTTTATGAATGTGTGTGTGTGTGTGTGTGTGTGTGTGTTAAAAATTTCTCACTCTAAGTAAAAATTAATGGGATCCGATTCTTCCGGAAATTCAAACTATCATGCCCATCTGTTGCCCTTCACCCATCAGCATCCCACACTGAATAGCCATAACAAAGGTGTCTCCAGGCTCCTCTGCACATACACATCTTCTGTCAGCCATTCTTCTTTCACATCCAGCTCTGTCATGTAGCTAGAAGTTGTTGATCATGCCTCTTCCCTGTAGCAGCCAGTCGAACTAATTCACCAGTCACCTCGCTTTCCAAAATTGTCTTTGTCACTTTATATATCGTTATGTCGTTATGTCCTTGTGTTTTTGTCTTTGTGTCTTTACCATCATAGTATTTTTTTATTACAGGAAGGAGGTACCCACAGTTTTTATTACTATTATTATTATTATTATTATTATTGTTATTATTATTGTTATTATTATTATTATTATTATTATAGGAAGGAGTTACCGGGCTCAGAGTATATCACAAGTAAAGCTTCTCTATAAAAACCATATTCTTACATATAAATCTGCTATGCCTGTTTCACCAAATTTACACTGCTAGTTATGTGGAAAAAGTAGTTGTAGTTTGGAACACATGTCTGACTTATGTGAAATGCCTTTAGTAAAAATATTAATGTTTTTTTTTTTGCCACAGTGAAGAGCAGACAGTAAAAATTAAATACCGGGTAGAGTCTGTCTTTTTTACTTTCTTTGCCACAGTGAAAAGCAGACAGTAAAAATTAAATAGATTCTCTCTCTTTCTTACTTTCTTTGCCACAGTGAAAGCAGACAGTAAAAACTAAATAGAGTCCGCCTTTCATATTTCAGGGGAGAGTATGAAGAAAGTGTACCTGTTCCTGTACAACTTATGGCAGCTGGTTGGGTTTTTGTACATCGTCAGCGTAATCACCATGCGCTACCTTAAGGACGGACCAGGTTAGTGCAATTCAACCTATCTGTCTATCAATTGCCAGACGCCTTAATCCTGTAATGCATGGCCACAAACAAATTGCCTCCATGTTGCCCTGCCCCCTGCCGTTTCGCTGACCTTCCCCCAGCTCACATCTCTCTCATATACCTCTCCATTTCATCCTTCCATCTCATCCTTGGCTCCCCCTCCCTCTTCCCCCCCTCCATCTCACATACACTCTTCTCCTTAGTCTCTCACTCTCCATCCTCTCCACATGGCCAAACCACCTCAGTGTATTTCACCTAATGCTTTCTATCAGTTCCACACCACAACGCCCCTTCACTAAAAAAGTAATAGAAAAAAATAACTCTCCTCATTAGTCTCTTGCCCACCATTCTCTCCACATGGCCAAACCACCTAGACGTATTTCTCCTAACCCTTTCTATCACATCCACCTCCACACTACAGTGCCCCTTCTTCAAAAAAGTTTGGTAATAAAACAAAATAACTCCCCTCATTAGTTTCTCGCTCTCCATCTTCTCCACATGGCCAAACCACCTCGATGTATTTCTCCTAACACTTTCTATCACAGCCACATACACACCACAATGCCCCTTCACTAAAAAAAAAAAAATCCATCCATCATTCAGTCCTATGAATGGATGGATGGATTACCTTTTGGGTAAAGGAGCATTGTGGTGTGGATGTGGATGTGATAGAAAGTGTTAGGAGAAATACATCGAGGTGGTTTGGCCACGTGGAGAGGATGGAGAGCGAGAGAAAGAAGAAAAAAAAAACACCCCATCTCTCCCTGTCTAGACTCGATGGAAGGCACGTACGAGACTGTTGGGTGGATGATGCGGCTGTGTCTCATCACCCAAGCCTTTGAGATCCTTCACCCGCTGGTCGGATACACTAAGGCATCCGTATCAGAGGCATTTTTCCAGGTAGGGTATCTGTGTGTGTGTGTGTGTGTGTGTGTGTGTGTGTGTGTGTGTGTGTATTAGACCTGTAATTGTAAGAAGTCTGCATTATGGAACAATTCTCCTTGACAGATTAATTAATAACCTTTTTTCTCCCATCTGTAGGTGTGAGAAAAATGGTTGTGATGACGATGATGGTGGTGATGATGGTGTTGATAGATTTAGATGTGTATTATCAAAATTGGGAGCTTGAAGGTGGAAACATACATTTTTTTTTTTTTTTTTCTATACTAATATCTGAAGCCTATGATATTGATAGATCTGGCCTTTCTGAATCATCAGTGACTACACTCTATAATTTGGGATGCATGCTTATCACACTGAAGCATTATAGGTTTTCCATAAGTGATCAAAATCGGGGGCACACTTTCACATTCATGCCATCCATTTTAATAAGTCATAACTGTGGTACATGAGGGTGTCTTATTTTCCATTCATAATATATTGCTACCTTCCAGTGGCTGTATATTGAGTTACAAGCCTCCAGATTTCCTGAAGCTCAGAAAATCACTTATTCTGTTGGCATGTAATCAGTAAATACAGGTAGACGCATGGTGATCTTGTGAGATGATTCGCACCAGCTGAAGATGGCCTTTAAAATGATAAATTCAAGGGGTGGTTGGATTTAATTGCTTACCTGATGCCACTCAGGGAAGAGCAACTGGTCATTCTCATCATCAGTGTCTGGAATTTGTGTAGCCCTGGACTTGTTGGTTTGCTCCTGATGATGCAGTGAAGGATTGGATGATGGATTGAGGTGGGAAATAATGGTCATGATGATAATGATGATGATGATGATGATAGCCTATTGTACAACACTCACTCTAAGCCCCCTCCGTCAGTTTACAGGCCGAGCGGTGATATTCTTTTGCCTAATCGAGGGTGAGGAACGGATGCAGACCAAACCTGTCATCTTCTATCTCTTCCTGGTGTGGTCACTCATAGAAATTGTCAGGTGGGTTCATTTGAGTTTAGGCGTGTGGTCCGCTGTTAATTTATCTGCTGTTATTGTTTATTTTAGCTGTTTGTTGTACCGAAATATTTTTTCTGTCTACATATACAGTATTCTTCATTTGAGGTCGTCTCAGTGTTAAGCAGTGGATGAATTAATTGAGATTTTTACGTTATATTTTATTTTTCAGCATTCATCAAGAAAATGCATGCATATTTAAGTTTATGACCTCTCAGCCATGACCCCAAATGTAAATCAGCTTACCTGCACCTCCAGGTATCCATACTACCTCCTGCGAGTGTACCAGGTTGATGTGGGGTTTATTACGTGGCTGCGATACACCATTTGGATACCCCTGTATCCTCTTGGATTTATACTGGAGGGAGTTATCATTCTCAGGTGGGTTATTTGTACAGGAGTGAGTCAGGCTTCTTATGTCCTGCCTTGTGATACTACTTTAATATACATTTAATTTGTATATGGTTTTTGCACACAACCTCATCTTCTGTATGGTTCCAAGAATCAGTTGTTCTCATGTGAAATATTGTACAGTTATTTAAGAGGAGCCTGTGGAGTCACGTGGAGAGACAGGCTGACGAATGAGGATATAAAGGAGCGTTGTGGTGTGGATGTGGATGTGATAGGAAGCGTTATGAGAAACACACTGAGGTGGTTTGGCCATGTGGAGAGGATGGAGGGTGAAAGACTGACGAAGAGAGTGTATGTGAGTGAGGTGGAGGGGGGAAGAGGGAGGGGGAGGCCGAGGATGAGATGGAGGGATGGGGTGGAGAGGTATATGAGAGAGGGGGGTGTGAGTTGGGAGCAGGGCAGTGAAATGGCGGGGGACAGGGCGACTTGGAGGCGATTTGTTTGTGGCCACCCCAAACGGGATTGAGGCGTCTGGCAGTAGATAGATAGATAGTCCTCCTTACATCTTTATCACCCCTTATTTTTGTCACTTGATCCCATGACCTGTTTTCATGTGTTATATAGTCCTTCTTGTTAGCCATGTCCATTTTTTTAGATTGTACAACAGTGCCATGTCTATTTTTACTTTGTATTCCATTTTTTCTTCATTTTTTCAAGGGATAAGATTAGACCAGATGTTATTTATATTTAACCACGTCTCTCCATCCCCGTACAGAGACATTCCATACTTTGACGAGACGAGGAGGTTCAGTGTAGCGTTGCCCAACTCCTGGAACTTTGCATTCCACTTCCCAACACTGCTCAGATGTTACTTGCTCTTCTTCTTCTTCCCATGTGAGTATTGTTGAAGTTTTTGTTATTTCATCATCCTATACTGCTGTCCACCTTTTTGCTTCTGCATTTGAAGTGACAGTCATGCATAGGTTCTGGTCATCTACCCTTAAATGTACTTCAAATGCAGTATCCCAACCTTAAGCCTCTTACCTCAATTGTGGTAAAATGAGATTGGTTGTTAATGTTTACCAACTGTTGTGAGATTAAGAGTCAGGATATAATAATGAGTGATGCTGCTGCCTCCGATGTTCATGTGATATGGTGATGATGCTGATGATAATGAAGGTGATTGATGATGATGATGATGATGATTGTCTTCCCTTCCCCTACAGTCATGTACAAAATGATGAACCACATGTACCACCAGCGAATAAAGAAGCTTGGACCCAGGAGCTGGCGGGAAAAGTTTGAGTAACCTTAACCCAGACAGGTGCATGAAGAGATGGAGTGGAGAGAATGAAGGTGTTTAGAGTAAGATCCCTTGTATATATTGCCTGTAGGTGACAATGACAGGCCGTATTCTTTGTGGGTTTACATGTCTTCCAAGTACCTCTTTCTGACTAGTTTATTTCTGCATATACCATATTAATGTTATTTGGTATGCACATCAGCAAAGATGATATGAAAGGTTTATGGTCTTGGTCTCATCTCAGTGTGGACTGCAGGCCAAAGTTGCTCTTCTGCAGTCCATCATCCCCCTTTCAGAGGACAGAGAGGGAGCTGAGGGCTGTTTGTATATCAGTGTAACAGCATGAAGGTGAAAGATACAGATGCAGTACAAGAGATTAATAATATGTACTGGAATATGTGTCTCTTTATGTTAATATCATAACACCATACAGTTGGAAGTAATAGTACTGCAAAATAAATAACAAAGGAAGAGTTCCTAGGAAATCTAAGCCCACAAGGATACAGCCCTAAGAGATGGTGGCTTGTGATGAGATCTTTTCATCATGAGCACAACAGATGGATTATATGACAGGTTGTTGGCCAGTTGACAGATTTATTAATACTTCTGATACCCTTAGTCAAGCTGCTGGTCATTTTCAGAGACATTTCACTTGCATTTGTAAGCCTAGTCTGTATTTTTCTTCAGGGAGTTTGTTTCGCATGTGAAGTAAAGTTTTGATTGTTTGTCTTGTGAATAGTTTAACACTTTCCTGTTCTTTGAATACTTCGGGACATCAAACCTTTAAGTTCACAGCCATTCATGGATACCTCTGGGTGTGTTTGACTCCATCATGTAAGTCACACTGGAATTAAGAGTATCCAGATAGACAGACGATACCCTGAATCCCAAAACCTCTTGAGTATCTGCATAAAGGACTCAGCTAAGCGAGAATGGGGTTGGGTGGTGTGTTGGAGGGAGGGTGGAATGGGAAAGTGTTAAGGTTGTTCAGTGTATGTGGAGGCATGTGGAATTGCTGCACAGTCAATCCTCATAATCAGGGTTGTATTCTGAATGGCTTTGAAATTTTTGTAACACCTTTTCCCCAGCAATTTATTTTGAACATTACATATCAGTCCCCTGTTGTATTTGATGCAGATTATGTCAGAAATTAAAATACAGTTTTAAATAACATACAGAAGAATAAGGTTAAAGAGGATGTTGTGTATGTAAGATAAAGTGAAGTATGAACAAGAGAAGTGATTGTAGGAGGAAAAGCATAGTGCCATACACCACCAGTCTTGTATAATTTGGATGTTGGTAATGGATGGTAGAGCAGATAGAATACAGTAAGTCTTCTCGTGGTACAGTTTCATAGTTAAACTAACATCATTTTTCTGTCCAACTCACTTCTGTACGAGGGGAAAAGAAAAATTAGTACACGATGTGGTCATCACATACTTTATAATTTGGATGTATTTGGTTTGTACCAGGGGTCTAGTGGTCTGCGGCAAAGACCAGGGTAAAAGTTGTCCTATGTACATAAATTCTGTTCTGTAATACGTGACTAGAGCTTCATCTTTCATGTGTTGCCACCAGGGATGGCTAACTTCGATTAGCTAATCTGTTTTTAGCTAAATTATGATTACCTAACTGTAAGTAAACCTGTATACCCATACCTCACAAGGGATAATGAGATGATGATGAGGGAGACCAAGGATGAGATTGGGGAAAAGGGAGAGAGGTATATGAATGAGGGTGGTGAGAGTTGGTGGGAGGGCAGCGTGATGATGGACAGGATGACTTGGATGAGATTAGTTCACGGTCACCCCATCTGAGATTAAGGCATTTGACTACAGATAGATAGATAGATGTAATGTTTCACTTTATACCCACCTTTTCTGAACCAAATCCAAAACATCGAGAAGACATACTATATCCTGTCATGGTTGGCTCAGTGCAGGAAATATGGTGGAAACTGTATTTTATCCATTGTCAACCTCTGCCAGTACTCCTAAGAATACTAGTCATGTAGAATGTTAGTTTATTTTTCCCTCAGTCTCAGGTTCAGTTCCTTCCTTAAACTTGAACCCATTTTTGTTTGTCCTTGAGATCTGTTTTGGTACCTTGAGTATGTGGGACTTTGGAGCAGTGATGACAATGCAAGCTTTCTCAAACATTCATTTTGGAAAGCATAATGGTTTGTTGCACGTTGTTTACATATAGACAGATTAGGCTATAGAAAAAAGGCAAGCAGTCACGCATACACTTTCTGGTGGACTGTACATTATTTAGTCAGAATGAGTGTGGTATAAAAATGATTTAGGAGGGGAGGGGACTTGTATATTGAATAGCACATGGATCCGTTACCCATTATTTAAGTATATATAGAATGGTATGCTAATTGAATGTATAATTCCATTTCTCAGAGGTGCTGTTTTGGTCATCTAGCATTTAATTGAGGGAGGAAAGAGGGACAAGGCAGCAGGAAGGGGATTGGAATAGATTAAAGAAGAGGAAAGAAGATAGAAGAGTATTAGTGGAAAGGTAGGTGAAGAGATTTGTAAGTGAAGTATTTAGGGAGGAGATAAGGGAATAAGGAGCCTGTAGTAGCAGTAGTTGCAAGCCCCAGACTAATATGAATACAAACCTGGTAGACTGCAGGGTGAAACTTTCCTTCTTCTGCAGTCCACCAGCCTCCTTTTGGGGGATAGGGAGGGAGGTGGGAGTATTTTGTATATTGGCAGCTCCACCACCCAGTTATATCAGTGCCACCACATGAAGGCATCCCACACCAGCATCAAACAGGAGATAAAGGTATAAGAATATCAGTGAAAAGGTGGGTGTAAGAGACTTGTAAGCAAAAATTAAGGGGGAGAAAAAAGAGGAGGGAAAGAGGAAAGTATACAAATGATTAGGGGAGGAAAATAGAAGAGGGAATAATAGTATATGCAGTAAATGAAAGAAGAAAATTTTTTGGAACAAGTCTTGATAAAGTAGATGATGAAAATAGTGAGCATTGGATAGGAAATGGAAAATGGGAGAGGAAACGAGAAGACAACAGAAGTTTATATGAGAAGTTAAATGAAATTATTTTAATTATTTAGTGAAGGAAAAGAGTAGTGGATGAAGGAATGAGAAGAGAAGGTAAGTGAGGAATTTAGTCTTAAACAGTGAATAGGGAAGAAAAAGAGAAGTGGGAAGAAAGAGGATGGGGAGTGAATTAGAGAAGAAAATTATAGAAAAATTCAGGGAAAGTGACCAGAATTAGGGAGGGTAAAGAGTTAATGGAGAAAATTAAAGAAAAGACATAGAAAGTCAAGCTAGGGAAAATCTTATGCCTGGATGTGAGATGTAAAGCATGCCCATCCTTCTAGGGATTTGTATGAAAAATTACTCATCTTGACCTTGTAATTACCGTAGCAGGAAAGAAATAATTACTGGCTTGCCTGTTGTCATTAGCAGTGAATAAGGGACAAGTGAGTTTTCTTGATAAATTGTGTTCGACAAGCTGTGGTGACAAATATGAATGTATTGAGAGAGAAATAACCATATTCTGTCCCTGTGATTGCTGAAGCACACTCATTTAGCTCAGGGTGGTGTAGGGGAGGGTGGTGTCTGATTAGTCCAGCAAATGCTACTTCAGTACAGTACATGGAAATTCCTCACGTCATATGATTTTCCCTCAGGATGCATGTCACTTTGTTATTTGATATCCTCTTTAGGGATAAGACAGGAAAAAAGAAATAGGAAAATGGAATGAGTAGAATGAAGATAGGAAAAACGAAATGGGAAAGTGGAGAAAATGAGCAGAATAAAAATAGGAAAAAAGAAATGGATAAGCAGAGAGAATGAGTAGAATAAAGATAGGAAAAAAGAAATGGGAAAGTGGAGAGAATGAGCAGAATAATTAGAGAAGAAAAAAGACAGTCTGTGTTAGAATGAATCTGAGAGTAAATGGGATGCCTGTCCTGTTGCGTACGTTATTTTCAGAAGTGCTGCTCCAGTCTTCTTCTTCTCTCTTCTTGTTACTGTTCTATCTGTGTGTTGTCTTTGGGGGTAGTTTCTCTAGTGGGAACTTTTGTAAAAAATAGTTATTTCTAGGAGAGATTTTAGTGATAGTGTGTCCCTCTCAAGCACGATGTAATATTCTGTACAGTTAGACTTCGTGTTGTTAATATATTCTTGGCATAAATTTTGCCGACAAGTTTCTATTGTCACTTTATTTTATTGCTGATTTTTGGTATTAAATCGTCTCCAAATTTACAGTGCAGTTCCAAATGTATGGAAAAAGTTACAGTATTTTGCAACATCCCTTATCTATGATGAAGACTGCGTGTACTTTTCCCCCCTGAAAAGGAAATATGGTACTGATGACAGAAACAATTTTATTCCGCGACAGGTCTAGAAGGAAGTTTGTTTGGTAAGGTTCTGTTTCTTGTTAGTGGTTTGTGTGGTCTGTTTAACATTTTCGTTCATTTTCATTTGCCCGCTATAATGATCCCGTTTTTTAAATTGTGTGGATAGTTGTTTGTTTTGTGTGGTTATGTTGTTTGTTTGTGGTTCGTCTTGTATGGTTCAATTTTCTGCTTATACCGGCATTTCATTTAGCGAGTTTGACATTTTTTGATGGTTTTTGAATTTTCAGTTCCTTGTGTTCATTTGCTCAGGGTATTGCATCCCCTTCCCTTTTTTTCGAATATTTCTAACATTCGGGGTTATCCCTTTAGAACATTACGTATTTGGTTTTATATTCTTGCCATACTATTTCCTTGGGTTTGGAAGAAATTTGTAAAAAACTGGATGGTTCTCCCAAAATATGTGTAAAGAGTAATATGGAGATTAATATATCAGTTAACGAGAGCCATTATAAAAGTTACTTAGCAGAGTGACCCATGTACAGTATTTAGGAGAATTATTTAGTGTACCAAATAGCAAAAGTTACATATATTTCAAAGAGTGGTTAGAATATTCTGGAAGTACATGAGTTGCTAAAATTTATTACTATATGAAAATGAATGTACTGTACACCCTCCAAAATAAGTATTGGCGCCCTTGGGTACGATGGTTGTAAAATTAGCAACTTCCGCAGACACACACGAGTCTAGAAATGTGATGCCTCAAAACATACCACCCAGGAAGTGAATCTTTTAAAAATTTTGAGTCCTAACAATTCTATTTATCTGTCTATAGCCCTAATCCTGCAAAGGGTGACCGCAGACAAAATGCCTCCAAGTCACTCAGTCACCCACCATTTGACTGCCCTCCCCCCTTCCTCATCTAACAATTGCCACTGATAATATTTGCACTTATAATTACAGGATGCCCCAAACATCACAATGCCACATCCTTGCTTCAGAGTGATATGTGCTGTAAGAGTGCTGATACTCATTTGGGAGGGTGTACCTTTATATATACTTTGGACAATAATTTAGCTCATATCCGAGGTTGTAATGTTGCTATAAGAAATGACTTTAATGAGTTTGTAACATTTTTTGTATCATTATT
The DNA here is from genome assembly GCF_032717465.1 of Coenobita brevimanus. NCBI lineage: Eukaryota > Metazoa > Arthropoda > Malacostraca > Decapoda > Coenobitidae > Coenobita > Coenobita brevimanus. The sequence continues at coordinate 18,008,170 of NC_136994.1, forward strand.
TATTAGTTATGGGGAATGTAGTACTGTTTCTCATTAGACTTTCCAATGCTTTATATGTTCTGTAGTTTTATTGGCCCTCTCAGCCTTGGTACAATTTCTTTCTTTCTTTCTTTATTATTATTATTTTATTTTTGGAAATGTGAGACAGCTTTAGTAATATTAACTCATGCTGTAAGTGTTAATCTCTTCAGTCCAATGGTGTGTTTTTGTAACTTATTCAATCTCCCTTCAAAGAGTTAAATTCAGCTTTTGGAGAGACTTTTCAAACTTGGGGGGTTAGTCTTCTTTACTCCATTCAGTACAAGATGATATTCATTCATTGCCAGATGCCATGTATCCCAGACGGGGTGGCCAATGGCTTAGAGTTAATTGTTTTACAGGGAGGGGCACTAATCCTCCACCAACCCCACTTGACACGTAGGGATGCCAACAGCATCTGGTGTTCCCAGGCGGTCACCCATCCAAGTACTAACCAGACCCAACGTTGCTTAACTTCGCTGATCGGACGGGAAGCGGTATACTCAACGTGGTATGGCCGTTTCGGAAGTTAAAATTACCAAGATGTAACATGGACCAAGTAATACTGTATGTCCTTGAACTGAAAAGGGTTTAAAAAGAAAACTGCCCTTGAATTGAAAGGGGTTAAATAAGAAAAGAAAAGAAAAAACAAAAATAAGATAACAGCCAAAAGCAAGACCAGACTGAAGTGATTAATCCTTCCAGTCTGGGAACAATTTCTTATATCATTTACAATACTCCTTTTACCTTAACTTGGCCAAGAGTTTTTCCTGTTGCAGCTCATCTCACATAGTCCATCTGCAGAGAAGGAAATTACTACGGCCCTGCATCATTTCCATTGCACTTCTTTGAGATGGCCATCATATTCTAGTGTTATAGTTACAAGTTAGCATTCAAGATGGAGAGATGGCGATTTAAGGCCAAGTTAGAGTAAAAGGAGTATAGACATTTTTATTCACCTTTCTTCTTTTTATGTACCAAGATTGAAGGGGTTTGTGCAATACCGTATTTAATTTGTTGTGTATATTTGAGGGGATCACTAACTCTGAACCATTACATTGTAGTTGATAAGGTTCATATATTTCTCATCTGTTGTACTATCACTTGTCAGATCAACAATACTGTATCACATTTACACCCACGCCTTTCATTACTAACAACCCTCTCCTTGTACGATAATTTAGGAACTTTGCACTGTAGATAATTTGGTTATAAGCCAAATTTATTGTGTATTATGTAGGTGTACTTATAATTTAGCTGCCCTCTACATAATAAGCATCAGTACATCATTAGACAGTAGTTCTTTCACCTTGACTTGGCCTAAATTTTGTCCTTTTGTGCGCTTATCTTTTAGCTCAGTGTCGGAAGACCGTGTTGTGGCTTTACATCCTTTCAGTTGCACTTCTTTGTTACTAAAAAAAAAAGCACAACATTCGATAATTTATTGTCACAGCTCACATTTAAGACAGAGATGGCAGTTTTAGGCTACGTTAAAAAAAAAGTAATAAATTCCTTGATATTAAACCTGAGTAATGATTATACAGAATGTGCCAGTATGTCCAGGAAATGTCTATCTATCTGTCTATTTATCTATATAGTCAGAGGCCTAATGTCATAAGGGGTGACCTCCATGTTACCCTATCTTCCATTTGACTGCCCTTCCTCCAGCTCGTACCTCCTCCCTCATATATCTCTCCACTCCATCCCTCCATCGTATCCTTGGTCTCCCCCTCCCTGTCCCCCCCCTCCACTCACGTACATTCTCCTTGTTAGTCTTTGCTCCATCTCATCTTCAGTAACTACGCATCCAGTAAACACCCATGGTAGTTATATGCAAGTTTTGTTTTATTTTACGCCCCTTTATTCTAGTGACGTAACTTTCATTTTTTATTCCCGTCACAAGCCAAATGGTTTCCTGTAAGCCAAGAAACTATTTACAGTACAACGCTGGGTGGTAACCATATAACCAAACCATACGTGCTCCCTACGTGTCAGCAAGTGGGTTGGTGGAGGATTAGGACCCCTCCCCCTAAAACAAATAACTCAAAGTCAAATGGCCACCCCCTATGGGATTGTGGCGTCTGGCAATAGATAGAGCTCTGAAGTATTGTATTAAACATGCCAAAGGACTAACTAAGGCCATATCTAACTCCTCCTGTTCAGAAAGTTCCCCCTTAAACTGAACTAAAGCCTCTGAACGTATCAAGAGTAAAATATGGAAGAAGTTGCTGAAGTGAAGTGATCAATAAAATCTTCATTACTGGACATACAGCCTCAACTTACGCACAGTGCTTTATAATACAGGTACATTCCATCATACAGTAATTAACATTGAAGTACTAACATAGGCATTGTAATCCTAGGTAACATGTCACTCCAGACAAAACCACTAAAGTACATTTGTTTTTACCCGACAAAGATCCCTAGCCCGTTTCAATTCAGCTGATGGCCAGGTGTAATCAGAATAGAGGGTTGATTTGACTTGTAACCAAGGAGACTTATTCCTACCTCATAACTAAGGCTCATAGAACTTCCAGCAACCACACACCTTGACTCCATTTTGATCATCCTCCACTGCCTTCCACTCTAAACCCCCTTGCCAGTGCCATTAGCAGTTGCCTTCCCTTCTTCCTTCTCCTCGTGTGGCTCCTTAGTGGGTTCGGTGCTGTAGTAACAGTGCAGGAACACCTTTGCTGCCTCACCCACCAAGCTCTTGTCAGGGATTCCTGCTGCCGTACCATACACCTTGCCCTGGGATTACGTATTTATTACTGTAGTTGAGATAAAGGGAATGCAGTATTTTTTGTTAACTTGCCACCCTGGGTAACTTCTTTTACTATAATCACGAAAATGTTACGTATAGTACTGTATTCTCATAATTTCTGTTGAGCTATTTTTTTTTTGCATTGGCTTAAAATGTTTCGTACACTGTGTATGTTTTTCTGTTAGGTCAACAGTTTTAGCATCTTTTCATAATGCCCATCACCTCAAGATGTACTTCCCCTGCTCCACCCCGCCACAGCCATGTCCCTGTCTTTTCAGCCTCAGTTAAAAGAGATCTTAATGAAGGGGCAGAAAGTGGCAGTGTTAGAGGTGGGAGACGATATCATGATGTGCATGGCAATGATGCTCATCTTCATAATTTTGGCCTTTCAGTCCTTGGGTATTCAGCCATTGTCCTGTGATTCAGGGGCTACTACATCAACCAGGTTACCACAGTTACCTTCCTTAAGTGTTACCCTAGATACTCATTTACCAACCCACAAGGGGTGGACGGGTACCCAAGACAACTGACACCAGCTGCCTGCACATAGTACTGTCAGGATGGTAGGTTTGTAGTTAGCAATGCTAACTATACTTCCACCATGACAGAAATTCACAGTGAAAAAAAATGCTGTTCTATTCACTATAAAGGTACAACATACTACATAACAGTACCTGAACCAGGAGGTCCCAATACAATGCTTTACTTATTACCCCTGCATGTCCTCCTCGTCTACTGCTCAGTTAGGTACAGAAACAAGTCCAGTGCCAATACTCACAACTCCAGCAGTGGCTGGTGGATGAGCCTGAACATGGCCCACTGCCCACCTCACATCCGCAGCCAGGTCCTCAGCAAAGTTGTCTTTGGTTTGTAGTGTGGTCAGGCAGATGTGAAGCCTAGGGGTGAGCAGAGGGAAAATTGGTTGCAGGTCTTAACACTCCAGACCACTAGGAATTCAGTCACCACACTTCCAACTAAAATATAAATTTGTTTTTAGGGAAAGCAAACAATGAGCCAAAGGCTGAGAGCCTGCAAAAAGGTTGCTTTTTCCAGGAAAAACTGAAGAGGAAAAAAAAAATCCTTTCATTAATGACCTTATGGGTCATAGCCAGTTGGATCACCTTATCCCACATTACCTGTATCACCAGGCATCCAAGTACTCACCCCGGTGGATACTGTGTGAAGGTTAGATGCCATCCACGGTCATTGAGGACATCCCCGAGCTTAAGGATGTCAACCTTCTTGCTGGTGAAGCCCACAATGGAGGTCAGAGGGTCACCAAACAGTTCAATTTCAGGGATTTCTCTCAGGCTGCAAGGAAAAGTGAACTAGTTAATCATACGACCTTGGAAGTGTTAATACTGTTCTCTCTCATGGCTGTTCTTTTCTAGTGTATTATTCCACCTGATGCCTGACGACTTTATTCAGCTGAGTCTGAGCCATAGGAGCCTGAGGAGGTTAACTCTCTTGGTTGCATTTTTCTGGTATTTTATCCTAGCTAATGACAGACTTATTTAGCTGAGAGTGAACATAGTGGAAATGAGAGGATCGGCAAACAACTCGGTTTCGGAGATCTTGCGTAATCTGTCAGGAAAAGAATTAATATGAGGATGTCTTTTTTATTCTTGGAGTCTAGACAGTTTTAAGCACCACCATTAGTCTATGATGAAGGTTAGAGAGATGATAAGCAGCTCTGTTTGGGGGTTCTTTCGCATAGGCCTGGATAGGATTGAGTCTCCATGGTTGCGATGCAGAATCAACAGCCACAACTTTCACAACTCTTAGGCTAGAGAGAGAGAAAAAAAAAAGGCTACACTGTGTACTACTCACAGTTGCTTGAAATTCCTAGCAGTAAGTATAATCTTCCTCGCAGCTTCTGTATACCCCTCAGTCCCATGGCAGAGCAGAGCAGAGCAGAGCGAGAAGGAATATGAGAAGGAAGGGAAGAGAAGAGAGTCGAGGAAAGCAGAAAGAGAAGGAAGGGAAAAGGGGAAAGCAGAAAGAGAAGGAAGGGAAAAGGGGAAAGCAGAAAGAGAAGGAAAATGGGAAGGAAGGGAAGAGAAGAGAGTAAAGCAGAAAAAGAAGGAAAATGGAAGGAAAGAGAAGAGAGTAGAGGAAAGCAGAAAGAGAAGGGAAGAGAAGAGAGGAGAGGAAAGCAGACAGAGAGGGAAGGAAAGAGAAGAAGGAAGAGAAAAGCAGAAACAGAAGGAAAATGAGAAGGAAGGGAAGAGAAGAGAGGAGAGGAAAGCAGAAAAACCACACTATATCCAACTCACAGTTGTTTAAACCTCCTGGCGGTGGATATAATTTTCCTGGTAGCCTCTGTATAGCCCTCGATTCCATGGTAGAGCAGAGCACCCCAACACACCGCAACCAGGGCTGTGAAAAGGGAGTCAAAGAGGTTATAGTTTGTTCACCGTTATTTGACCCAGAGTTTCGTAATTTCATTCACCTTTAACTGGCCCAGACCTTCGTCATTATGCAGCTTATTTCACATAGCTCAGTAGCATAAAGAACTAATACTATGGCCCTACATCTTTTCATAGCACTTCATTATAATTGGCGTCTTATTCTAGTGTTAATTTACAGTTTCCAGAGCACTTCATTATAATTAACATCTTATTCCAGTGCTAATTTAGTCTTTTCATAGCACTTCTTTGTAATTAAGATCATGTATTAGTGTTAGTCATTTGTTACCACTCAGCATTCAAGATGGAGAGATGGCAATTTTGGTCCAGGTTAAAGTGAAAAGGGTACACCTGTTACTCACCTCCCGGCCTAGAGCCAGGTACAGATGCAGTTGCGTAGATACCACCAGGCCAGTTTGGGGTGACGAAGTATTGGTGGTGTCGATACTCTGCATTCCGGTACATCAGCACACTCGACCCCTTTGGTGCATTGCCGTACTGGGAGGAAGATGGGGGTATTGGAATTAGGATGCACAGATCGGTGACATTTTTTTATAGTGGTGCTGCAATAGAGGTCTTCGGTGGCACTGATACAAGGCCTGGTTACCCAAATATCTCTTTCTTCCCAATCCCCTGTGAGGAGGGTTGTGGAATGCAGGAGAAAGGCAGATTCAGCCTTCAGTCTACTGGGTTCAGGTTCAAACGAGTCTGAGTCCGCAACAATGACATGGCAGGCATTGAAATAGTGTATCAAAGTTGTGGCTAGAACTGCATATATACAAACTTTCTGCCTTATGGAGAACAAAAAACACAGACTGTAGGCAGAAAAACAAGGATCAGTGTAGTGTAATCCATCATTGCCCAAGGTTGCTATGTGTAGGATTTCGTTGGATGGGTTTTGAGCACACCGCCCTCCACCTACCAGCTTACAGTTTGAACCTCATGGGTCCAGACTTTGTATCTCGCCCATTGATTAATTCTGGAAAATGCCCCATCCCATCTTTCGTTAAGGACCATGGCCACTAATAGGCTAAACACATAAAAGCGGGGGATTACCTTGTGTGTGTCTGCAGAGATGCTGGTAACTCCGGGGACAGTGAAGTCAAACGGCGGTATTGGGTATCCGGCTCGGGCCATGAAGGGCAGTAAAAATCCACCCATACAGCAGTCCACATGTACTGGGATGTTGTACTTCACACCCAGTGCACCAACACCCTCTATGTCGTCAATGATGCCATGCGGGAAGTTGGGAGCTGATGCAACCAGCTGGTGTAACAACAAAATCAAATCATATCAAATAGTACTATGCTTCCACTTCAGGAATCCGTATATACCGTGGCACAGCTGATGTTTTTCGTGGACTGGAAGCTAAACCAAGTGGGTTATTCAGCTAATTACTGGACAGCAGTTGCTGGAAACTGTTGACTCCTGAACAGTTGCAGGAAATTGTTGAGAGATATATCATTGGTGGATGATAAAATTTTAAAAATATATGAGTCTCAGCTCTGGCTCTGGCTCTGTGCTTAACTGAAACTGAGGTAGACACTGAGGGAGGTGATACTGACCAGGACTGTGTTTGAGTTGATGGCTCGCTTCATGGCTTTCAGGTCCACTTGGCATGTCTTGGGGTCCATCCGCACCTGGGAGGGAAGAAAGGCGAGGGGAAGCCATCAAATTATTTATTGTTACCTAAAACTGGATGTCAGAACGAGTGGGTATGGGTGATACTTTAGTTGTCATGGTGCAAATACTGTACCCTCGAATTTTATTACAGTCCACCTGACCCTGATTTGTAGTACACCTGCATAGTACAGTACCCCATTGAAGGTGTAAAGGCTCACGGCAGGGTTACTGCACTCTTAAGCATTTCAGGTTAAGTGACCAACCAACAACCGTGATAGCATTATGTACATATTTTAAAGCAGTGTTACGTCCTCCCTCACTCACCATCAGTACCCCATCACACCATAAATACCCCATCACACCATAAATACCCCATCACTCACCATAAATACTCCATCACACCATAAATACCCCATCACACCATAAATACTCCATCACTCACCATAAATACTCCATCACACCATAAATACTCCATCACTCACCATAAATACTCCATCACTCACCATAAATACTCCATCACTCACCATAAATACTCCATCACACCATAAATACTCCATCACACCATAAATACTCCATCACTCACCATAAATACTCCATCACACCATAAATACTCCATCACACCATAAATACTCCATCACTCACCATAAATACTCCATCACACCATAAATACCCCATCACTCACCATAAATACTCCATCACACCATAAATACTCCATCACACCATAAATACCCCATCACACCATAAATACTCCATCACTCACCATAAATACTCCATCACTCACCATAAATACTCCATCACACCATAAATACCCCATCACACCATAAATACTCCATCACTCACCATAAATACTCCATCACTCACCATAAATACTCCATCACACCATAAATACCCCCTCACTCACCATAAATACTCCCTCACTCACCATCAATACTCACTCACCATCAATACTCCCTCACTCACCATCAATACCCCTTCACGCACCATCAATACCCCTTCACGCACCATCAATACTCCACCACTCACCATAAATACTTCATCACTCTCACCATAAATACTCCACCACTCACCATAAATACTCCATCACTTTCACTATAAATACTCCCTCACTCACCATCAATACCCCCTCACTCACCATCAATACTTCCTCACTCACCATATACACTCCATCACTCTCACCATAAATACTCCATCACTCTCACCATAATACTCCATCCCTCTCACCTTCCGCAGCTTCATGCCTAAGATAGTGGCCGCCTTGTCAAATCCAGCATGCACGGTGTAACAAGCGACCGCCTCCCCTTTCGTGATGCCCTTTTTGGCGCGTCCGTAGTCTCTCATCGCCTTCACCGCCAGCAGGATAGACTCTGACCCACCACAAGATATCTGTTGGAGGGTAGTAGTAGTAGTAGTAGTAGTAGTAGTAGCAGCAGTAGGAATAATAATCATCATCATCATCCGGACCTCCTTTCCCACCCTAGGGCAGAGTGAGGAGTAGCAACGTCCAGACAGCCCAAATTTGCCCAATCCAATGGGCCACGCTTCTATTCACTCATCATTCAAGCCCCCGGAATCCTGGCCCTATCGGATACGCCAAAAACATTCACCACGTTCTGTAGCTTCACATAAACGTATCCGACAGAGTCAATCCGGACGCTGTCACGTTAAAAATGGGTGGCAAATCCATGATCATGCACTTCTCCTCACAATATTCATCCAGCCAGCTTGATCTCTTGTCAGTTCCCTAGCCTCACCGACTTCCAAACTTCTCTTCCTCACACACTCATCCACCATATCTCTCCACCCTCTCCTTGGCCTACCTCGCCTCCTCCCTCCTTCAAATTACATTTTTTTTACCAGTCTATTGTTATTTATTCTCCGCACAATGTTCATCCAGCCAACTCGATCTCTTGTCAGTTCCCCAGCCTCACCGACATCCCTAATAATAATCGCCCGTCTACTCACACATCCACAGGCGTCCTCATCCCCGTTGAAAAGATCGATGGTCATTCTTGCAATCTCGGCCTCCATCTTCCTAACCCCCGGGAATATGTCGGCGTGGAGCGGATTGGAGAAGGCAAAGCGGCCGTACATTTTCTCCATTAGGTCGCTTAGTTCACTGTTATTACCGCAGAAGGCTCCCCCGGAAATGCGACCCTCCTGCCAATTGTATTTACCTGAAGGAGAAGGGGAGGGAGGTGGTTAGGAGAGAAGGGAGGAAATTAGAAGGGGAGGGAGAAAGTTAGAAGGAGGGGGAGGGAGGAGGTTAGGAGAGAAGAGAGGAGGTTAGGAGGGGAAGAGAAGGTTAGAAAGAGGGGGAGGGAGGAGGTTAGAAAGAGGGGGAGGGAGGGAAGAGGTTAGTTCACCGTTGTTGGTGTATCCCCAGGCTCCTCTGATCGTGACCCCAGTGGACTGCAGGCTGAAGTTACCCCTCTCCCATCTTCCTTATGGGGGACAGGGAAGGAGTTTAGGAATTTGAAGTGTTAATAGGGAAGGGTAACTCATCTATCTAGAGCCAATCGTCTGAATCCGGAAAGGTGTTGAGGTTTGAATTGAATCGTAAATAATCTCTGTGTGTGTGTGTGTGTGTGTGTGTGTGTGTGTGTGTGTGTGTGTGTGTGTGTGTGTGTGTAAAAAATCCTCTATTTTCAAAAACTCAGGATTGGGTGCACTTATACCCTATGTGAAGATGGTGTTGGTGTATGTGAAGTGTTGTGTTTGGTGTGTTATGGCGTGTTTGTGAAGGATGTTTGAGGGTTTTGACTGAGGGGATGAATAGGTATGTGTTTGTGTATGTGTTTGTATGTGTGTGTGTTTGTGAACGATGTTTGGTTAAGGGGGTTCGAATGGGTATGTGTTTGTGTTTGTGTAGTGTTGAATGGCTAACTCTTGCCTTACCCTGCGTTAGAAGGTTACTAGCCTCCTGCACCACCTTTTCTTCCGACCATCCAGTTGGCGGCAGCTGGTTGAGTGGCGGTTTGTCTTTGATGCCAGAGTCCTCAAACATGGATTTCTCGATATCTGTGCACAAATGGAACGAAAATAATGAGATAAAAATAATAATGATACTACTACTACTACTGCTAATCCATCCATCCATCATCCAATCCTATGCCGCCCCATGAGAAGCGTAGGAGCCCGGGACTAGGCAAGTTGGTCCTGACATTTAAGATGAGTGAACTTCTACTACTACTACTAGCACTACTACTACTACTACTACTTCTACTGCTACTACTACTACTACTAGTAATAATAATAATGGTAATAATAATAAATCTACAACTACCATCACTACCGCTGCTAACTGACGCGAAGAATTACTCTAACGTACCTCTTCGTGATTGGTCCAGCTGTTTTGAGATGTATCGTTGTACAGCTGGTATCCTGCGCACAGCACGAAAGAGCCAGTCCCGTACATCTTCGTACACGTCTGAAATTATCGCACACGCATCACATTAACGGTAAAAACGGCAAGTCTCGCATGTTTACTATTCGCGATAACCGTTAACAGTATCAGGTATTACTGAGGGGGAAGGGGAACTGATGCTCCTTCGGCACGTCTGAAATTATTTTCTTCGTATCGTTTATAAAGACTCCAACATCCATACGCAGGTCTGGGTCACCTAATGGCGGCTGTCCACGCTGCTCGATCTCTGGTAGCCGCTATTTAGTCCCTTATCCCTTAGGTCACACTCTTATGACCTCGTCCCTGGTCTTTTTGGGTCTGCCTCTCACAACCCTACCCCCGACGTTCACACCTCTCACCTTCCGCACCCGTTTGTCGCCCTCCATTCTCTCCACATACCCAAATCATTTCAATCTACCTCTCCTCATCACACCACCAATACACTCCAGTCCCATCCTTCCTCCCAAACCATCTCATTCTACGCCTCCTCAGCGAAACACCAATTCACTCCAGTCCCATCCTTCCTCTCAACTCTTCATTAGCAGTTCTAGCCCTCCCAGGCCTCGCATTCAAGGACGTACCGTACTGCACATCCATCTACTCACTGTAATTTCTGTACGTTTGAGCCTACGAATATCCTCTTCCTTTAGCTTACAGTACTGTCCACGTTTCATTACCACACACCATTACACTCCTGACACATGCTGCATACAAAGATCCCAACCACTTCTTATCCCACCTCCAGCACATAACACGTCCCCCAAATAACAAACTCTTCCACACACTCAAGAGACTCACCAGCAAGATTTTTCACACACTCAAGAGACTCACCAGCAAGATTTTCCACACACACTCAAGAGACTCACCAGCAAGATTTTCCACACACACTCAAGAGACTCACCAGCAAGATTTTCCACACACACTCAAGAGACTCACCAGCAAGATTTTCCACTCACTCAAGAGACTCACCAGAAGATCTTCCATACACTCAAGAGACTCACCAACAAGATTTTCCACTCACTCAAGAGACCCAATTGCAAGATCTTCCACACACTCAGGAGACTCACCAGCAAGATCTTCCACACACTCAGGAGACTCACCAGCAAGATTTTCCACTCACTCAAGAGACCCATCAGCAAGATCAATCCATTCACGTCTGACAATAATCAATTTAATCATAATACAGTTAGTAACATAAAATTACCAGTACAGTACCTATCCTGTTGGAATATAGGTTGGAGAGCGTCATGGTAGCCAGGGTAACGACCATAGTACCCGTCACCAACTGCCATCTCTCCAGGCCCTCCGTTTGAACCTCGACTTCATCTCCGAGCTCTGGAAGTTGGCCGATAATTA
>NC_136994.1:18022241-18032241 GCF_032717465.1 Coenobita brevimanus
AGGAGACCGAGGATGAGATGGAGGGTTGGGGAGGGTTATATGAGAGGGAGGTGTGAGCTGGAGGAAGGGCAGCCTGATGGGAGGGTTCGGGCTATAGACAGATAGATAAATAGATATATACATAGACGTAAGTAGATATAGGCATATAGATTGGTAGATATAGATAGATAGACAGGAAGACAGATATTATTGATGCAAACTGCCAATATAAATAAAATATTAGCGTAAGGGTATTTGAAATCAACAGAAGAGTCAAACCGAATTTTTTTTTAAATTAGTAATATAAAAATCTAAGTATACATATATAATTTTTCATATAAACACATTAACCACTATGTATCGTTCAAAAAAATGTATGGTAGAAAATATATGGGTGAATTTTTGAATATAACGGTCTGGAAAAATCAATGACTCAGGCTTAACCGTAACGAGCAAAAAAATTATGTATAAAAACGAAACTGGCTGTCAAAAATAATTACCATATATCTAGAAAAATAATATATAGACTTACGTATCAATGTATCGCGTAGGAAGTCCATGGCGCAAGGTATATGGGAGTATTTTGGCGAATTTGTGGGTTTGTTTGGGTTTGGTCACCTAGGCAGCCGAACCCCTCGCCTGTACACACACGACTGACTGACTGACCCGCCTCTGTGTGTGTGTGTGTGTGTGTGTGTGTGTGTGTGTGTGTGTGTGTGTGTGTGTGTGTGTGTGTGTGTGTGTGTGTGTTCTTACCTAATTGTTCTTACCTAATTGTATCTTTACAGGAATGAGTCAAGGTCGTACTGTCCCGTGTCTTAAACCATATTTATCGTACATATCCTTAAATTTGTGAATTGTTTTGGCACACACTATTTCATTCGGTAGTGCATTCCATTGATCAATTGCTCTGTTTGGGAAACTGAATTTCCTTACGTCTTTATCACCTCTCTTCTTATGCAGTTTTTTGCAGTGTCCTCTTGCTGATGCTTCTCCATATGTTAAGTAATCATTTATGTCTATTTTCTCCTTTCCTGATATGCACTTATATAGCATTATCATGTCACCTCTTTTCCTTCTCTCCTGTAGTGTTGGTAGATTCAGTTTATTTAGTCTTTCTTCGTAGCTTAGGTCCCTTAAGCTTGTGTGTGTGTGTGTGTGTGTGTGTGTGTGTGTGTGAGGGAGAGAGGGGGGTGTATGTGTAGCCTACAAGATTTTAACCTTCTTGAGAGAGAGAGAGAGAGAGAGAGAGAGAGACTGCAGTGGCGTACCTGAGGGAGGGGGGGGGGCTGTCTGAAACTGCCCCCCGGACCCCCAATTGAGAGGGGGGCCAAAAAAGCCTTAAAAATGTATAAGCTTTTTTTTTTAATTAATATTTAAAAATATATATATTTATCATCCCGACAGTCCCGGCTGAGATACTAGATATTAGGCTTTTTTATCAACTAAGTGGTATTGCTGTTTGTTCAATGCAAATCTTTTTCATCAAATCTCACTGTCTCTTTATCTGTCTATCATGTCTGTCTGTCTATCTGTCTATCTGCGTCTGTTATCTTGTCTATCTTGTCTGTCTGTCTTTATCTGTCTATCTGCGTCTGTCTATCTTGTCTATCTGTCTGTCTGTCTATCTTGTCTATCTGTGTCTGTCTATCTGTCTGTCTGTCTATCTTGTCTATCTGTCTATCTGTCTTTATCTGTCTATCTGCGTCTGTCTATCTTGTCTATCTGTCTGTCTGTCTTTATCTGTCTATCTACGTCTGTCTATCTGCGTCTGTCTATCTTGTCTATCTGTCTATCTGTCTATCTGTCTATCTTGTCTATCTGTCTATCTGCGTCTGTCTGTCTTGTCTATCTGTCTGTCTGTCTTGTCTATCTGTCTGTCTGTCTGTCTTTATCTGTCTATCTGCGTCTGTCTATCTTGTCTATCTGTCTGTCTATCTTGTCTATCTGCGTCTGTCTATCTTGTCTATCTGTCTATCTGCGTCTGTCTATCTTGTGTATCTGTCTGTCTATCTGCGTCTGTCAATCGTGTCTATCTGTCTGTCTGTCTTTATCTGTCTATCTACGTCTGTCTATCTTGTCTATCTGTCTATCTGCGTCTGTCTATCTTGTCTATCTGTCTGTCTGTCTTTGTCTGTCTATCTGCGTCTGTCTATCTTGTCTATCTGTCTGTCTGTCTATCTGTCTATCTTGTCTATCTGTCTTTATCTGTCTATCTACGTCTGTCTATCTTGTCTATCTGTCTGTCTATCTTGTCTATCTGTCTGTCTATCTGCGTCTGTCTATCTTGTCTATCTGTCTATCTGCGTCTGTCTATCTTGTCTATCTGTCTGTCTGTCTGTCTATCTATCCACGTCTGTCTATTTTTGCCTGCATCCAGCCATCCATCTCTCCGTGTCTATCTATCTCTGTATCTGTCTGTCTATCCATCTGTCTATCTAATCATTCCCTGTAACTCTATCTATCTATCCGTCACAATACCTGTCTGTCCCCCCCCCGGGCCCCCAAATCTCTAGGTACGCCCCTGAGAGAGAGGGAGAGAGAGAGAGAGAGAGAGAGAGAGAGAGAGAGAGAGAGAGAGAGAGTTGTCCCTGGCATGTGAGAATTATGTAAATGTAAAAAAAAAAAAAATCGGGAATCAACATCTTTTCTATCTGTCTGTCTGTCTGTCTATCTATCTGTGCCTATCTATCTATCTATCTATGTCTGTCTATCTATCTATCTGTCTGTCTATCTATCTATCGATCTATGTCTGTCTGTCTATCTCTCTATCTATCTATGTCTGTCTGTCTATCTATCTCTATCTATGTCTGTCTATATGTCTATCTTTCAGTCTGTCTATCTATCTATCTGTCTGTCTGCCTGTAACTACCCTTTCTATCTATCTGTATAATCTGTAACTACCATTTCTATCTGTCAACTGTATAGATAGATAGATAGATAGATATACCCTTTCAAACTACAGTATATATATTTATCTATCTATATTAATCTGTCTATCGTGGTTATAATCTATCAGTGGAGTTTTATTGAGATATTTACTGAGGAGAAGGAGGAGGAGAGAGGAAAAGGAGGAGGAGGAGGAGGAGGAAGGAAGAGAATGAGGAAGGAAAAGGAAGAGAAAGAAAGAGGAGGAGAAACGAAGAGAGAGGAAGAGGATGAGGAAAATAGAAGAGGAGGAGGAGGAGGAGAGAGGAAGAGGAGGAGAAGGAAGGAAGAGAGAGAGGAGAAAGGAAGAGGAGGAGAGGAAGGAGAAAGGAAGAGGAGGAGGGGAAGGAGAAAGGAAGAGGAGGAGGGGAAAGAGAAAGGAAGAGGAGGAGGGGAAGGAGAATGGAAGAGGAGGAGGAAGAGAAAGGAACAGGAGGAGGAAGAGAAAGGAAGAGGAGGAGGGGAAAGAAAGAGGAGGAAGAGGAGGAGGAACTAGGAGGAGGAGGAAGAGGAGGAGGAACTAGGAGGAGGAGGAAGAGAAGACAGACAGACAGACAGGCAAGAGAAAGACAAAGACAAAGAAGAAAGACAGGAAGCAGATGAAGACAAAGAAGAAGTGAAAGAAGAGGAGGAGGGGAAGAAGAAAAGAAAGAAGAGGACGAGGGGAAGAAGAAGAGGAGGAGAAGGGGAGAAGGAGGAGAAGAGGAGGAGGAGAAAACGAAGAACGAGAAGGTGAACAGAAGATGGAGTGAAAAAGAACATTTGTGTACCAGAGAAAACGAAGGAATGAAGGGGGGACTGAAGAAAGAGAGAGAGAAGGAGCGTTAGGAAGAGAAGGAGAGGAAGGGAGGTAGGAAAGGAGAGAAGGAGGGAGGGAGGTAAAGAAGGAGGCAGGAAAGAGTGACGTAGAGTAGGGGGGAGGCAGGTAGGAGAGTGTGAGGTAGAGGAGGAGGGAGAGAGGCAGAGAAAGAGGAAGGGAGGTAGAGAAGGAGAGAGGGAGGGAGGGAAGGAGGTAGAGAGGGAGGGAGGGAGGAGAGAGTGAGGTAGAGAAGGAGGGAGGGAGGTAGAGGAGGAGGGAGGGATGTAGGAGAGGGACGTAGAGAAGGAGGGAGGGAGGTAGAGGAGGAGGGAGGGAGGAGAGAAGGAGGGAGAGAAACCTGGGAGGGAGAGAGGGAGGTGTAACTAATATTTATCAGTGTCTGGCTTTTTTCTGTCTTTCTATCTTTATATCTATCTGTCATTTGTCTTTCTTTGATTGTCCATCTGTCTATCCATCTATCTATCTATCAGGCCGTCTCTCCATATATCTGTTGATTTATCTATCCGTCTGCTGGATCTTTCATGATTCTATCTGTCTGTCTTTCTGTCTGTCTATCTATCTATGTCTGTCTATCATATCTATCTCTGCCTGTCTCTCTCTATACCTGTTTATCTATCTGTCTATACCTGTCTGTCTATCTATATGTCTAGCTCTAAGGTAATTATGTAAGGAAGGGTCTCTCTCTCTCTCTCTCTCTCTCTCTCTCTCTAATCTTATCTCTCCTCCCTTCAAAGATAAGATACTGTAACCTTTCTTGTGTTAGGAGTAGACTGCCATCCGAGAGAGAGAGAGAGAGAGAGAGAGAGAGAGAGAGAGACAGAGACAGAGACAGAGACAGACAGACAGACAGACAGAGAGAGAGTAGTTAACCAGGTAGAGAAGTAGAGAAAGTTACAAACATGCAGACAGGTAGGTAGGTAGGTAGGTAGATAGGTAGGTAGGGAGAGAGAGAGAGAGAGAGAGAGAACAGGTAGATAGATAGATAGACAGATAAGGACAGACAGACAGGTAGATAGATAGACGGATAGATGGATACTGGTACCATTGCCCCTCTCATGGTGGGAAAACTCTAGCACTGTAACCTAACCAATACTCCTTTCACCCTAACTTGGCCCAGATTTTCGTCCTTTTGCAGCTTATTTCACGTAGCTCAGTGGCAGAAAAAATAGCACTTCTTCGTGACTAGCATCATCTGTGGCAAATACTACGACGCTACATCCTTTCCATAGCACTTCTTCGTGACTAGCATCATCGGGAGTTAAATCTACGGCTCTACATCATTTCCATAGCACTTCTTCGTGACTAGCATCATCTGGGGTTAATTCTACGGCTCTGCATCCTTTCCATAGCACTTCTTCGTGACTAGCATCATCTGGAGTTAATGTTACGGCTCTACATCCTTTCCATAGCACTTCTTCGTGACTAGCATCATCTGGAGTTAATTCTACGGCTCTACATCCTTTCCATAGCACTTCTTCGTGACTAGCATCATCTGGAGTTAATTCTACGGCTCTACATCCTTTCCATAGCACTTCTTCGTGACTAGCATCATCTGGGGGTCAATGATATGGCTCTGCATCCTTGCCAAAGCACTTCTTCGTGACTAGCATTATATTCTAGTGTTAATGCATTGTTAACTCGGCATTCAAGAGGAGAGATAGTGGTTTTAGGTCAATTTAGAGTAGTAGTAGTAGTAGGAGGGGAGGAGGAGGAGGAGGAGGAGTGTAGTAGTAGTAGTAGTAGTGACAGTAGTAGTAATGGTAGTAGGAAGAGGAGGAATGTAATAGTAGTAGTTGTAGTGGTAGTAGTAGTAATAGTAGTAGAAGGAGTGTAGTGGCAGCAGTAGTAGTAATAGTGATAGTAGTAGTAGTAGTACGTGTAGGAGGAGAAGTAGTAGTAGTAGCAGCTCCACCGCTCAGTTATATCAGTGCCACCACGTGAAGGCGACTCTCTCCACCACTGGGCCAAGTCAGAGTGCAGGGAGTGTAGAATTAATATTATTTATAGAATTTCCTCAATTATATATTATCAGTGGCTTTATCGGGTGAATAAATACGAGGGAAAGATAACTCTCTCTCTCTCTCTCTCTCTCTCTCTCTCTCTCTCTCTCTCTCTCTCTCTCTCTCTTTGTATTTATGCATCTATATTATTTACCTCGTGTTCTTCCAGTTCTGTGTGTGTGTGTGTGTGTGTGTGTGTGTGTGTGTGTGTGTGTGTGTGTGTGTGTGTGTTCTATCCATTTATATAATTTCCTCTCTCTCTCTCTCTCTCTCTCTCTCTCTCTCTCTCTCTCTCTCTCTGCAGCATCACGGTGAACTTGTAGATAAAGTCGATATCTAATCCCGCTGTCATCATTGTTTACGAATATTCAAATCTAACGGTGTCTAACGTTGCTCAATCGATTTAAAATAATTCAAATCTAACGGTTTCTAACGTTCTTTTTTATGTGCATTTCCAAATACATTCAAATCTAACGGTATCTAACGTTCCTTTTTATGTACAGTTTCAAATGTATTCAAATCTAACGGTTTCTAACGTTCTTTTGTATGTACAGTTACAAATACATTCAAATCTAACGGTATCTAACGTTCTTTTTATGCAAAGTTCACATTCAAATCTAACGGTTTCTAACGTTACCCCAATAAAAACCGTTACAAATGGATTCAGTTTAAATATATCTAACGTTCTTATGTACACAGTTACAGGCACATTCATATCTAATGAACGTTTTTTGGGTAGATATCCAAATTGAAATTGAACGTTATGTCCCGTTGGTGCATTCAAAATTTAAACTAACGGTTACTTAGAATTATTTTCATGTAGGATGTACAAATATATTCAGTTTTAAAGATATATAACGGTCCTCATTTATTGCACGTAGCGCATTTTTCTCAGCGACTTATTTTACCCAGCCTTCCCCATGTATTTTTTTTTTTAATGCAAGGAAGAAGGGACCTAAGGCCAGGAGCCCGCAAACCATTCCTTCCAAGAAAAACACAAAAGAGAGCCAAATTCAAGATAGACACACTGCGTTTGAAAGACTGGAGGTCATAGGAAGTAGGAAATACAGACAGAGGGAGACAATTCCAGAGTTGACCTGTTGTATATGGCATAATTTCGTTGCGCATTTTCCTGTGCGATTTATTTTACATATTAACATGCTCAGGCTCTTATACCCAATTCTCAACTAAGCAAAAAAATATCAGCTGAGAGAGAGAGAGAGAGAGAGAGAGAGAGAGAGAGAGTATCGATACAAAGGTTTTTCAAATTAAAGTTCTTTTTTTTTACA
The DNA here is from genome assembly GCF_032717465.1 of Coenobita brevimanus. Taxonomy (NCBI): domain Eukaryota; kingdom Metazoa; phylum Arthropoda; class Malacostraca; order Decapoda; family Coenobitidae; genus Coenobita; species Coenobita brevimanus. Next base: position 18,029,258 of record NC_136994.1, read on the forward strand.
TCGATAGTCTTTTGTTTGTTGCCCTAATCAGCTTCCTTGGCTCATGTCTCTCTCTCTCTCTCTCTCTCTCTCTCTCTCTCTCTCTCTCTCTCTCTCTCTCTCTCTCTCTCTCTCTCTCTCTCATTATAAAACTAAAACTAATCATCATCATCTTCATCATCATCATCATCCGGACCTCCTTTCCCACCCTAGGGCAGGGTGAGGAGTAGCAGTGTCCAGACAGCCCAAATTTGCCAAATCCAATGGGCCACGCTTCCATTCACTCATCATTCAAGCCCCCGGAATCTGTGGCTCTATCGGATACGCCAAAAACATTCACCACATTCTGTAGCTTCACATAAATGTATCCGATAGAGTCAGTCCGGACGCTGTCACGTTAAAAAGGGGTGCCAAATCCCTGATCATGCACTTCTCACAACATTCATCCAGCCAGCTCGATCTCTTGTCAGTTCCCTACCTCACCGACTTCCAAACCTCTCTTCCTCACACACTCATCCACCATATCCCTCCACCTTCTCCTAGGCCTACCTCTCTTCCTCACACACTCATCCACCATATCCTTCCACCTTCTCCTTGGCCTACCTCTCTTCCTCACACACTCATCCACCATATCCCTCAACCTTCTCCTTGGCCTACCTCTCTTCCTCACACACTCATCCACCATATCCCTCTACCTTCTTCTTGGCCTACCTCTCTTCCACACACACTCATCCACCATATCCTTCCACCTTCTCCTTGGCCTACCTCTCTTCCTCACACACTCATCCACCATATCCCTCCACCTTCTCCTTGGCCTACCTCTCTTCCTCACACACTCATCCACCATATCCCTCCACCTTCTCCTTGGCCTACCTCTCTTCCTCACACACTCATCCACCATATCCTTCCACCTTCTCCTTGGCCTACCTCTCTTCCTCACACACTCATCCACCATATCCCTCTACCTTCTCCTTGGCCTACCTATCTTCCTCACACACTCATCCACCATATTCTTCCACCTTCTCCTTGGCCTACCTCTCTTCCTCACACACTCATCCACCATATCCCTCCACCTTCTTCTTGGCCTACCTCTCTTCCACACACACTCATCCACCATATCCTTCCACCTTCTCCTTGGCCTACCTCTCTTCCTCACACACTCATCCACCATATCCCTCCACCTTCTTCTTGGCCTACCTCTCTTCCTCACACACTCATCCACCATATCCCTCCACCTTCTCCTTGGCCTACCTCTCTTCCTCACACACTCATCCACCATATCCCTCCACCATCTCCTTGGCCTACCTCTTTTCCTCACACACTCATCCACCATATCCCTCCACCTTCTCCTTGGCCTACCTTTCTTCCTCACACACTCATCCACCATATCCCTCCACCTTCTCCTTGGCCTACCTCGCCTCCTCCTTCCTTCGAATTCGCTCAGACATACCTTTCTCACCAATCTATTGTTATCCATTCTCTCCACATGACCATACCATCTCAGTACACTGTCTTCGATTCTGGTGTCCACAGACTTCCTCACTCCACATCTTTCACGAATCACATTATTTCGTATCCTATCCACCCTCTGTACTCCACATACATTCCTCAGCAGTCCCATCTCCACTGCTCTCACTCTTGACTTTTCATTTTCATGCCACACCATAGTCTCACATCCATAAAGCTGGTACTAACTTCATGTAAGTCACGTTCAGCTGCAACATTCAAGCCCCTCCATTGCACCAGCTACTTTCCTTTAGTAGAAGTAGGAGTAGTAGTAGTAGTTATTATTATTATTATTAATTATTATTATTATTATTAATTAAAATGTCACGATATTGAAGTTTCAAAAAATATTAAAAATCGATAAATTTCTTCAGTTGATGTTAAGACGTTACGTAATTCTCTCTCTCTCTCTCTCTCTCTCTCTCTCCCAGAATTATTTGCGCAACACCGGTGATTTCCTTTTCCTCTTCTTTCGCTCTGTCTATCTAACTTCCTCTGTCTATCTATCAGTCTATCCCTCTGTCTATCTATCTATGTCTGTCTGTCTATCTGTACCTCCCTCTATCTGTCTATCTATCTATCTATCTGTACCTCCCTCTATCTACCTATATATATATATCTGTCTATCTACAGTATCTATCTATATCTATCATCTATCTATTTATCTGTCTGTCTACCTCTCTTATCCAGCAATTTTCCTTTTTAGACAGGTGGATAGAAATAGATAACGATAGATACTGATAGATAAACAGGCAGATAGATAGAGAGGTGAGAGGGAGGGGGAGAGAGGGGGTGGGTAAGAAAAAGGAGGAGGAGGAGGAGGAGGAAAGAGATAAAAAAGGAGTAAGGATGTGTGTGTGTGTGTGTGTGTGTGTGTGTGTGTGTGTGTGTGTGTGTGTGTGTGTGTGTGTGTGTGTGTGTGTGTGTGTGTGTGAGAGAGAGAGAGAGAGAGAGAGAGAGAGAGAGAGAGAGAGTGGACCCCATATCCGGTAGCATAACACTTACCTGTCTCACTACATACATACATACATACACACGTACATACATACATACATACATACAAACATATGTATCCTTAAAGGTGCACACATACATACATATATACATACATACATACATACTGTAAATACATACATACACACAAACATACACACATACATACATACTCTACATACATACATACATATATACGCACATACATACATACATATACGTACATAAATCATTTACAAGTGTACACTATATTATGAAGCTTGTAAATAGATAGATGGACCTCGATAGATAGAAAAGTAGGTAGGTAGATAGATATAGTCAATATGTAGAGAGATGTAGGATGGACGATAGATATAGATAGATAGATAGTCATTAACAAGGACGATAGACAGATAGATAGATAAATTGATATATACATAGTGATTAAGGAGGATCGATAGATATATAGACAGATAGATACATAGTGATTAAGGAGGGCGATAGATAGATAGATAGACAGTCATTAA
>NC_136994.1:18034741-18094741 GCF_032717465.1 Coenobita brevimanus
AGTGCTGGTGTGATGGATTTGCTGAGAGAGAGAGAGAAAGCTGAAGGTGAGATGGATTTTTTGAGAAGAGAGAGAGAGAGAAGCTGAAGGTGAGATGGATTTTTTGAGAGAAAGAGAGAGAGAGAAGCTGTAGGTGAGATGGACATGATAGATAGATAGATAGATAGGATGATAAGGTTAACGTGAATAGGATGAGATAGATTGATCGATAGACAGGTAGATAGACAGCTGGGATTAACAGGAAACGGATGAGAGAGAGAGAGAGAGAGAGAGAGAGAGAGAGAGAGAGACTTTATGGTCCTTTTTAGGTGCTTCTGCCTTAATATTAATGGAAAGACTTACTCTAATTACAGAAGTTAGAGAGAGAGAGAGAGAGAGAGAGAGAGAGAGAGAGAGAGAGAGAAGGATTTAACAGGAAAGACAAGGTAAATGAGAGAGAGAGAGAGAGAGAGAGAGAGAGGATTTAACAGGAAAGACAGAAGGTGAATGAGAGAGAGGGGGGGGATTTAACAGGAAAAACAAAAGGTAAATGAGAGAGAGAGAGAGAGAGAGAGAGAGAGAGAGAGAGAGAGAGAGGATTTAACAGGAAAGACAGAAGGGAGAGAGAGAGAGAGAGAGAGAGAGAAAAGGATTTAACAGGAAAAACAGAAGGTAAATGAGAGAGAGAGAGAGAGAGAGAGAGAGAGAAGATTTAACAGGAAAGACAGAAGGTAAATGAGAGAGAGAGAGAGAGAGAGAGAGAGGATTTAACATGAAAGACAGAAGGTAAATGAGAGAGAGAGAGAGAGAGAGAATGTAGAGGAAACTGCTCCCATCACACCCATACTGCCATTCCCTCGCAAACTCCTTACCTTCGTATTTACCATTATCTCCCTATATTCCTCCCTCCAGCACCTTAAAGATAGTGTGAAAATAAAGCTAGCTCACTTATCCATACGCCTCGATCGCAAAAATGGCCCTTAAATGCGTAAATCCGGCCAAAAATGCGAAAAATCCAGCCTTAAAAATTCAGATATAAAATTTGTCATACTTCATCATAAATAGCAAGGTCGGTGTTGCCATATGATGAGCTATTAATATTTTTGTTTACATTTATTATTGAAATAGATTACGTGATTATCGATTTAAATAATTGATAAAAAAATAGAGGCTGATAGATAAATAATGAAGGAGGATTTAGTTATGATAATTGAAATAAAGGCGATTTAAAATTGAATTATTTAGTGAACATAGGAAATGACACTGTATTTAGAATGAGATCTCTGGCTTCTTCCCCCTACCTTTACCTCTCTCTCTCAATACAAACTTGCTTTCATCCCAGCCTGCCTGCCTACCTGCCTACCTATCTACCTACCTGCCTGCCTGCCTTCCTACCTACCTACCTACCTACCTACCCCTTTCACTCAAAACCCGCCTACCTACCTACCTATCTACGTGCCAGCCAACATGTCAGCCTACCTACGTACCTACCTACCTGCCTGTCAGCTTACCAACCTACCTACTTACCTACCTACCTGCCTTCCACCCAGATAACCCGTCTACATACCTACCTACCTCCCTGCCTGCTTGCCTGCCTGCCTGCTACCTACCTACCTACCTACCTACTTACCTACCTACCTGTCTGCTTGCCTACATACCTACATACCAACCTACCTGCTTACCTACCTGCCTATATACCAACCTACCTGCTTACCTACCTACCTACCTACCTACACACGTACTTACCTATACATACCTGTCATCCTGCCTACCCATGAACCCATCATCCAGCCTACCTAGAGAGAGAGAGAGAGAGAGAGAGAATTCCCACATTCTTCACTACATCTTGATGTTCCGTCTCTCTCTCTCTCTCTCAACTACAAAATCCCTTAGAATAAACTATTATGTAATTATTAAGGCTGATAGATATAGATGTAGGTAGATGGATAGACATATAGATGGATAGATAGATAGATAGACAGATAGATAGATGAATGAATGTAGATAGATGGATAGATAGACATAAATAGATGGATATATAGATAGATATAAACGGATAGACAGATAGATAGACGGATGTACAGATAGATAGATAGATGGACAGATATAGATGGTTGGATAGATAGACAGAGGGATAGATGGATAGATACAGACGAACAGACATACACAGAGACATAGAGGAAGGAATAGATAGAAACAATAGATAACGCTTAGGAGAGAGAGAGAGAGAGAGAGAGGTATGACGTGTATCTATCAGTCTGTCTATCTGGCTCTCCCCCACCCACCTAACCCTCCGAATAAGCCTGGCAGGAAAAAGTGAGAAGCACCTCCATTATATAAGGCGATAAGGGAAATTTTAAAGGAAAGGGTGAACGTTATCTCTCTCTCTCTCTCTCTCTCTCTCTCTTATTTGTGTGGCTCTCCAATTTTGTGTGTGTGTGTGTGTGTGAGCGTACGTGTATGTGAGGCGTAAGCTAACGTGTCTGTTCGTTTGTATGTATAAGTATGCGTGTGTGTATGTGCGAGTGTGTGTGCGTGCGAGTTTGTGCGTGCGTGTGTGTGTGTACTATCAAATGGTGTGAATGTTGCCATCAAGTGAGTCTTCATTATTAAGAACCGCAGCTTGCTACTCTCTACTCTCTCTCTCTCTCTCTCTCTCTCTCTCTCTCGTTATTCTCTAGTTTTTGACGTAATTTTTCTTCCCTCTCCTTTCATTCCTTCTTCCTTCCTTCCTTCTTACCTTCCTTCCTTCCTTCTTACTTTGCTTGCTTGCTTCCTTCCATCCTTCTTATCTTCCTTCCTTCCTTCTTACTTTCCTTCCTTATCGTTCTTTACCTTCCAACGCTGTCCCCTCCCCTCCCTCTCTCTCTCTCTCTCTCTCTCTCTCTCTCTCTCTCCATTCAGTCCTTTCTAATTCAAACTAGTCCCTCAAATTCTTAACGGATTCTTGAGCCTTCCCTCCTTCCTTCCTTCTCTTCCTTCCTTCCTCCTTCCCACTTTCTTCTTATTTCCTCCTTCGTCCCCCTCCCTTCCTATCTCTTTCTCCTTCCTTCTCATCACGTCTCATTCTTCCTGCCTCCTTTATTTACATCCTTTTTTTCTTCCACTTCCTTCCTTCCATCCTTCTTTCCTTCCATCCTTCTTTCCTTCCTTCCATCCTTTCCTTCCTTCCATCCTTCTTTCCTTCCGTCCTTCCTTTCCTTCCTTCTTTCCATACTTCCTTCTATTCATCCTTCCTTCCGTCCTTACTTCCTGTCCATCCTATCCTACATCCCCATCTCTCTCTCTCTCTCTCTCTCTCTCTCTCTCTCTCTCTCTCTCTCTCTCTCACGTTTCGCGCCAAAAATTTAAAAGGCCAAATAACGTTTTCTTAGGCGGTTCGGTCGCTTCGTCAACCAACCAAAAGACAATTTTTCTATTTTTTGGTTAGAGAGAGAGAGAGAGAGAGAGAGAGAGAGAGACAGACAGACAGACAGACAGACAGACACAGACAGAACCAAACACAGACAGACCGACAGACAGACAGGGACACAGACAGACAGACAGACATGGAAAGAGAGAAATTAGTTTAGGAGGGAGGTAGATGAGGGAGAGGAAAGTTTTTGATAAAATAATAGACAGATGGATGGTGATAGACAGATAGATAAATGAATAGATAGACAGGTAGATCGGATGACAGATAGATAGGTGGAATATTGGAAAGCAGTGTTATACATACTTAAAATTATATGGAAAAAAGATTAGAGAGAGAGAGAGAGAGAGAGAGTATTGAATGAATGAAAAGGAGGGAGGGAGGGAGGGGAGAAGAAAAGACGGAGGGAAGGAAGGAAGGGGAAGGAGGGAAGGAAAGGAAGTAGAGAGAGTAAGAGGGGGAGAAAGGGAGAGAAAAAACAGAGAAACGTTAGAGAGAGAGAGAGAGAGAGAGAGAGAGAGAGAGAGAGAATACCTATCCATGAAATTTAAGATCAGCTGAGAAATAACGGTTATTATGTGCGTATGTATGTACTGCATGTGCGTCTTTTGAGTATGTACGTGTATGTATGAACGTATGTATGCGTAGAGAGAGAGAGAGAGAGGGAGAGAGAAATAGGCAGGTTGGTAAATGGACAACAGATAGCAAGAGTGATAGATAGACTGTTAGATAGACAGATTGGTAGATAGGTAAACAGATAGATAGTTACATAGATATACAGACCTTGTGATTCTTACTAGGCGGTCCAGCATTAACATTAATTGGACTTACTCTCTAATTACAGAAGTTTGAGAGAGAGAGAGAGAGGGAAAATTATATATTGCTGGTAGGAAGTTAGAGGGGAGTTAAGGAATAAAGAGAGGGAAAGAAAAGGAAGTTGGAGAGAGAGAGAGAGAGAGAGAGAGAGAGAGAGAGAGAGAGAAGGGGGTAAGAGGTGACGGAAATGCAAGTTAAGGAATGAGCGATAAGGGGAAGAAAAGAAGTTGAGAGAGAGAGAGAGAGAGAGAGAGAGAGAGAGAAGGGGGTAAGAGGTGACGGAAATGCAAGTTAAGGAATGAGCGATAAGGGGAAGAAAAGAGGTTGAGAGAGAGAGAGAGAGAGAGAGAGAGAACAATGCAACGTGAGACATGCATATCGTTATAATTAGCAAAGCTTAACTTTAGCGAATGCTGAAATAAGGAATACTACGATTTAGGAAGAGTTCGTTTTATTGAATTATTTAAATCGTCTACGGCCTTGAATAAAAAATTTTGTACTTACGAATAGCAATAACCAACTTAAGTCTATATTTTTACAAGTGTCTGCAAAAAATGGCTTCTTTCTTGCGATTTACATAAGATTTAGTTACGAAAGGAAACACACAGCGTCTGAATATGGTTATAACGAACGCAGAGGGTCGGAAGATACGAGAATAAGATCCGGGATTGCAGGAAAGCAAAGAAGCCTCATAGATCATTATGTAACCGGCAGTAGCCCTAGGTGGTATTCACAAAACCTCTTCTCATCACTGTTGCCATAATTATTACCGCTTTGTCGTAAATCTGCACGCTTATTTTAAACTATAATTTCAAATCTTAACTATGTCCCGTCTTAATCAAACGCTTGTGATGGGATTTGAACGTTTGAATTTGAAGTTGCAGTGGTTGGTTAGGTGACAGTTTAAGATTTCCGTCCTAATGTTGCAATCCGGTGCGTTTCAATGATATGGCAACAATACTGTGAATCATTACCATCTGGCACTACGCATCGTCTAAGCATAATTCATCCCGTTCACTCCGCGTCGTTTCGTAGCGTTTCATACTTCCCCGATTTCGGTACGAGAAACTTGATTATGAAACGCAAACCCAAACTGAAACGGAGAAGCATAGGGCATGAAACACTGCAAAAAAGCTGCTTCCTTCCCTCCCTCCCTCCTCTTCCTCCCTCCCTCCCTCCTTACTAAAAACAACTACAGCTGGATTTGGCATTTTCGCTACTATGATGCGATGCTATAAGGACGTATATTGCACGTTACTACAGAACTTTCCTCCCTATCCCCCATTCTTCCTCTCCCCCCTCCCTCCACCTATCTCTCCCTCCTCCCTTCACCCCCCCTCTCTCATTTCTCTCTCTCTTTCCTCCCCTCTCCCTACTCTGTCTACTCCTTCCTCCCCCCCTCTCTCATTTCTCTCTCTGCCCTCCCCCCCTCCCTCCTCCCCATCACTCCCTCCTACTGTATCTCCTTCCTCCCTTCTCCCCTCTCTCTTTCCTCCCTCCCTCTCCCTTCCCCCTCTCTCCTCCCTTCTCCCCTCTCTCACTTCTCTCTTTCCTTCCCTCCCTCTCTCTCTCTCCCTCCCTCACTCACCTTTCCTAACTCCCTTTGATTTATCTCACCCCATCCCATTCCCTCTCTCTCTCTCTCTCTCTCTCTCTCTCTCTCTCTCACTTTCCTAACCCTCTCATTTATCTCACCCCATCCCATCCCCCTCCTCTCTCTCTCTCTCTCTCTCTCTCTCTCTCTCTCTCTCAGTGCTACCTTGCGAGAGCTCGTGGAGTTAAATCAATATTTCTTGTGTTCTCCGCTCGACTCTCCATATTTACAAATCTTCTTTAGTTTAAATATTACTTAAGTTTTTTTTATCTACCAAACCAGACGAAAAAATATGAAAAAAAAAAAAACGAATTGGCTTTTTACATTAAGTCGCTATGGAGATTTTGTTACGTGCAAATTTTGGCGTAGGTGAGACTATGGCGGTTAAGGATGCTCCCATAGCACCTTTTCCTTTGCGATTTATTTTGCTTTTTACACCTTACTGTCCTCTTCGGTGCTACAGAAATCCTTCCACTATCGCCATACTCTGCATCAATAACATACAAAGGGATAATAACCAGTCATATCCAAAAATAAATCGCAAAGGAAGTTGTTACGGGAGAGAGAGAGAGAGAGAGAGAGAGAGAGAGAGGGGGGAGGCTATTTTCATCTGACAGAAGTGGGCCATTCCTGCATGTAATTATGAATCATTATCAGGTATGAATCTCCTTGGTTACTAGTCAAATTAGCCCTCCAATCTAGCCTACACAGTAAATAATTGTCCATACGATAATAGTTTCGAAGCCCGATTTTTTTTTTCCTCTTACGATAGGTTGATAAAATATGGGACCTAAAACACACACACACACACACACACACACACACACACACACGTAATTTTCTGTTTTTTCTCCAAGACACGAATTGAAACAGGTCGCAAACTCAAAGTCAACCAATTAATTTTTTTTTTGGTGGGGAGGAAGGCGTTCTCTACCTGGATCTGCATTTTCAAGTATTCCTCCAACTTTAATAATAATAATAATAATAATAATCCATATCCAGCATACTGATTTTATTTCTTTTATAAGCCCGGATCGAAACAAGCGTAGGGAAATGGATCGATGAAGGATGGATATATAGAAGATGTTTTGGGGGTATTTTTCTGGCTGCAAAGAATGAAATATGCTTCAAATTCAAATACAGTTCGTTTTTCAGTCCCCTTTAACCCTCTCATCGTCGGAACAGCTCTAGTATTCCGTTCCAGGTAGCATCATTAATTTATTCAGCCGAGAAGTGAGTCGTAGAAATGAAACAAGCAAAAGATAGGTAAATATGTCGCTCGAGATTCGTTATTCCCCAACACTCGCATTTTCAAACTCATCTCCCTCGGCTCTTCGTATTTCCTACCTGGGATGCTATACGCTTTCCGGAGACCCGCGGCAAATACGAAATATCCTGAGAAATGTGCGTAAATGATGGTATGCCCGGGTGTAATGTAATTTTTTTAATGTCTCCCGGACGGCTTGATATCAGACACCGCCATAATCGTCCCACACCTTTACTGATGCGAAAAATTTCCTCCAAATTGTTTAGATGGGTAGTTTTTTGTGCTATCCAGCGGTGGCAAGTGGGGATTATGCAACGGAGGGAATTTAAAGGGCTGTTTGCGAGGAGATAAAAGCCTCCACCTGGAAAAGCGCTAACCGGCATCTCGACAATAGCGACTTGGTGGTAGGGTTGCTAAGTCAGCGTATTTCTCGCTAATTTGTTACAATCACTTCTGTGTTAAGATAATTGTTAACGTCTAGCCACAAGATATTCAGCGATATTATAAATGTTTTCGCAACGTAGTAGCGATGCTCGTTATATTTTTGCACTTTTTCCTTGTGATTTCCTTAAGACTTGTGAAGATAGTGGGATTTTTAGCGATTTTTGAGGAACTTTAGCGACACTTATGACTTTGGATTTGGCAACTCTGCTTGGCGGGCTTCTTGCAAAATATGTTCGATTGATCTCGCGCGATGAGACACATTTCTTTTATTATCGTCCCTCCCTTGCGATCCGGGCTTTTATTTTCGCCATCCCCACGTCAGAGATAAGTTAAAAATACCCTTTTTGTTGGCGATGGCTTGGGAGATAATGAAAAGGGCATTGTAGGAGCCGGTTCAAAGTTAAAGTCAGGAATCAGTGGGCGGCTGACGTATCTGGTTAATTCCGACTTCCCGAGCGAGGATTCGAATAAATAAGATAATCTAAAGGGTCTCACATTTACGTATAATGAAAAAAAGATGGCGTATCATTTAGGCATGTTAATGATGTACTTGAGAGTGAATAGTTAAAAATAATGACAGATTGTAGCTTTTCGATCAGACCGAGGTGGATTATAATGACTGAGCCACGTCTGATTTTACAGAGACACTAAAGGAGCCAGATGGAGCCCCTACAGGTATGCAAGAAGTGTTTGTGGCCCAAGCAACTATAGAACCAGTAGGCGGGGGCTTAGAGGCGACATTACTCTCCCATAGAGACTCTTGCGCCTTTTGCTCTCATATATTTAAAGTACGTGGGGCATTTCCTACATTTCTTGCGTAATAAACCCATAATGAGCTCTGTCATAAGGCCGAAAACCAAGTGGAGGTGTAAAACATAAGCCTCTTGGCCTCCCTACGTTGGCGGTGCGTGCGTCTGGGACCAATGAAAACACGGCATTTTCCCGCGAACTTCAGTACAAAGCGGAGAAATGGCGGCCGGCACGTCACTTCCGCTGAATTCTTGACCAATCAGAATGCAGCTAGAGCAGAAGGGTGTGAAAAGCTGGGCTATGATTGGCTGAGATGGAGCAAGGGGGAGGGCCCAGGGAGGTTAGCGTGGCCCGGCGCGCAGTAACGGTCGTAAAGCGTCACTAGCTGGTCAGACGTGACAGGGGGAGGGTGTGTCGTTCCCCGGCCGCCATCGTCCCACATCCCGCCTCGTGAGTGCCAATAAGCATGCCGCGTGGACGACCTCGAGGCCAGGCTGTGGCCCTGGATAAGCCTCGTGGGAGGATGACGGCGTATGCATTTTTCGTGCAAACCTGTCGCACGGAGCACAAAAAACTCCACCCAGATGAGAACGTGCAGTTCGCCGAGTTCTCCCGCCAGTGTTCAGATCGCTGGAAGACCATGTCGGAGGCGGAGAAGAAGAAATTCCACGACATGGCAGAGAGGGACAAGGACAGATACGATGCTGAGATGCGGACCTTCTCCCCTGTGGTTGGTGGGCGTCGCGGGCGGCGTGGGCGTGGAAGCAGGGCGCCGAAGGACCCAAACAAGCCCAAGCGCGCCCTTTCCGCGTTTTTTTACTACGCGAATGACGAGAGGAACAAAGTTCGCGCCGCCAATCCCGACTTCAGCGTTGGCGAAGTGGCGAAGGAGCTGGGAAGGCAGTGGGGAGAGCTGAGCGACGCAGAGAAAATGAAATATGAAAAACTTGCTGAAGAAGATCGTGCCAGATATGATAGAGAAATGACCATCTATCGGTCTGGCGGCGCCTTGAAGAAGATAAAGGCCAGCAATGGTCACCCGGTGGATGCTACAGGAGATGACGATGAGGAAAATGGAGTTGGAGGTGAAGACGAAGAGGAGGAGGAAGAGGAAGAAGAAGAGGAGGAGGAGGAGGAAGATTAGAAGATGCCGGAGAAGGAAGAGGTGAACGACGAAGAGGACGAATGGATCAAGCTGGAGAAGAGGAAAGGGTGAAAAAGAGGAAACAAGAGGAAGTGTTGGAAGATGAGACTGCAGGAATATGCAGTTGTAAGAAGTGTTAAAAGTGAAAAGGATAATCTGAAAGAACGAGAAAGGACGAAGATGGTGTAATAATAACTAGAAAACTGAAGACGATAGAAAATAAGATAGAACAAGAGGACGAATAGAAGACGAATAAACTGACGAAAATGACGGTGAAGAAGAACTGACTTTAAGTTAATGGACGAACAATTTTGAATTTAGCAGGGAAAATTGTGACTAAATTTAGTGTTGGTGTTTTCCAGTTTTGTCCACAAAAAATGACAAAAAAAAAAAAAAAATGGAAAAGACAATGTTGATAAAACGTGTACAAACTATTTTTATATGGCGTCGGCTTCTTATTGTACATTTTAGCTCTTGGTAGTGTTTAAGTACTTATTTATCATGTGAGATAGATTTTTTGGATAGCGAACTTCTGACCATTTTTTTTTTTATAGTTTAGCTACGCCACATGGATATTTCACAAACCAAACCAAAGCTGAAATCATATACTTTTTCCTCTAATAAGGTTTGCGTAATATCTATAAATATGCGTAGCTAAACGACCCTCTTCACTCCGAGCACGCATTTTCAAGTTACTGCTTGACGATTTTAAGAGCTTGAGAGACTGCTAACGAGGGGGTGGGGGAGAAATAACCCTCATTAACCCCTTCATTACTAGAGGTCTCCAAAACTGATTAAAATCGTCAGGTGAAAAGTAAAAAATAATACGTACTCGAAGGGAAGGGGTTGGTAATTCCTCTTTTCTAGTAAACGAACTTTTGACTACTGTAGACCTACTTTTGTGACGCATTTAGGACACGTACTTAAAACCATTTCTTTCCAACCATTTAGTTTTATATTTTCTATCAATAAACCCTGTAAAATGACACTCACTGGTATAATTTAACCCTAATTATAGTTCTGAATTTGTAAAACTTTTAAAATGAATCTGAAAGCACGGATTTGAGTATAATGAAGGTTAGTATAATTATTTGTTGATTGAAGGTTAATTTTGATTCTGATACGTAGCCTTATTTATACCATATACTTAATGCCATGATATTGAAATTTAACCAGCATTTTGCGTATGAAAGCATATAATTACTTAGGAATATGATCTAACGACTAGGTACTGAAAACCAGAGAGGCATGATTATAGTGATAGCTTATCAGGCACGAATTACTGTTAAAACTGATTACGAGGTAGAAATCTGAAGTGTTCCATTAGTCAACGAATCGATAAAATAGTGACGCATCCACAAACGCGAGGAGGGAAAATTGCAAAATAGGTAAAATACGATCTGGCAAAGTTTGTATAAATAATAACCATCCCAGTCTAACAGGAGAAATACTGGTTGATATAACGTTTGAGTCACATTCATATCGAACACGCCTCACCCTCTTCAAATGGCTTGGTGGTCTTATCTTACTGATGATGATAAGGGGTCTGGGGAGATAAGATGCAAAAATAAAAAAAGACTGGGGGAGCAACAATCAGCCCGGCCGCTAAAATAACAAGCGGCCAATATTTTAGTGGTGACATGGTTGATAGCATTTCCTCTTGTTAAAATTATGATTAATGTAATACTTCACCTCTAATTCCAATTCATCTAACTTGTTTAACATACTACTGAATATAATTCACTCAAACTTAATTATATAGATGAGTAATTAAAATTAATGAGTACTGAGATGTCTGCTGATGAGTATAATTTTCATTCGTCATTCACATAGTCACATATCACTCATTCAATATACACGAACTGTAAGGAAGGATAAGGAGAGATGTTCGATAGTCATGGCTGAAAAGTTAAAATAATAATTTTGTTGTGAAGATGGCATCACCGGATGTAGCCATAAGTCAACGAGTTCAAGGAAACGTTCTTTTCAAATCATTTCAACTTTTCTACGGATGTAAATTGCGCCATTGATAGTCAAACTAAATTTAGGTACATCTTATGGAAATGGAGGAAATATTGGCAGTGATGACCGAGATATTTTGGGTATGGCTGAAATAATAAATTGGATTACAGCCTGAGCTAAAGTTAAAGGAACGAACTAGAACATACAAGATGGGAGGTATGGGAAATATATTCACAAACGTTCTTGAGTTAAATCGTGCGTAAGATCCCATGTTATACTTTCATCTTACTTAAACATCTATTAAAAAGAATACATGCTTGCTAGAGCGATTATTACAGTGAAAAATACGGCAAAACAGAAGGATTTATAGTAATATACAGACTGTTATGGACATTTGCTTACAGAAACTTTAAGACCTTTTATGAATAAGAACTATGCTCTGCGGGACGGATGCGGGGGGGAGGGAACAGGTAAGGAGAGGGGGGATAGGGAGAGACAAATGAAGGGAAGGGGGAGGGATACGATAGAGAGAGGAGGGGGTGAAAGAAGGTAGGGAGGAGAGAGGGAGAGGGAAGGGAGGAAGACAGAGTAATGGAAAGGTGGCAGATGGAGGGAGAAACACAAGGGAAAGAGAAATGGAAGGAGGATAGGGGGAGAAGTTGATAAGATGATAGGGTGGAAGGAGCGCGGAGGGGGGAGGTAGCCAGGGAGAAGGAGAGGAGGGACAGAATGGGAGACGAGAGTAACGTAAGGTGTGACTGAAAGAAAACGAGATACGAGAAAGGCGGGAAAGAGAAGGATGCAAAACGGGTGGAAGAGGAAATGGAGGGAACGGGAGAGGAAAGATAAACAAGAAGAGGGAAGAGAGAGCAGATGAAAGAAAAGGGATAAACAAAGAGAGGACGGGTAATGATGGAGGGAAGAGTTAGGTTGAGGAAAGAAATAAATAGTGGATGAAATGATGGAAGAATGAGCAGGAGGGAATAGAAAATTAAAGGAACTGAAGAATGGAGAAGAGAGAGAACAGGAAGAGGGTGTGGAAAGGGAGGAATGCGAGCCAAGATGGAGATAACAATAGACAAGGGATCTCCATGAGAAAAACGTACAATAATCGAACAAGTCGATATATTCCTGTAGAATATGGAAAAATGAGCGAAAATGGGCATTAAAAACAAAAAGACGAAGGATGAATCATGAGGCGAAGAGAAATTGAGAATAGGTATGTAAATAGAAAGGAAATGAGAACGTGGGATGAACCGCCATTAACTCGTCTGTTTACCGAGCTGAGTCCATGTTCAAGGGTATTTACATTTACAATCCGCTCTTTCTGGCGTCATGTGAGATTATTGGAGCAAGCCCCAATATATTCTATATCACCCATTAATTCGTTGTATTATCGTCTTTTACTAATTTCCTCGGATTTAAGAGGAAAAATCAACAACAACAAGAACGAGGTGGAAGAAAACTTTAAATCGCATTTGGTAGAAATTTAAGACACTAACGTAAGCCATTTTGGATATAGGTAATACTTTTAATTCTTGTACGTGTTTAGAGATAAAATGAAGTAAATGCAAAGAGAATTACTCGTTGTACACAATTTCAAAAAGAAATCGATATTATCAAATGTATCCAAAGTAAACACGACGAGAGAGGGAGAGAAAAGAGAGGACTAAGCAAAGGAATATATCACTTCGTATCGGCAAGATCCGACCTCAGAAAGTAAGAGTTTATACATTTTCCTAAAAATAACTTAACAATAAAGCACATATATTATCCGTAGACCCATTTTCACATGTATCTGCGTAATTGGTGAAGTATTTTTGTCGTGAGGAATTTGATGAGCCAGGAAAATTTGAACGCGCTTTCGGCTCTTGTGATCCTGTAGCAAATTATCCTTATTAAGTGTATTTTCAGGTAGATAAGGACGTTACATGGTATTTGGATTTAAAAGAGGGGTTGGTCAGTAGTGTAGTATTTTGGTAAGGATGATATAACCGGTGAAATTGTAAAAATCATGCCTCAAATTCGAGTTTTCTGATGTCGGTTCCTCCACGGGCAATGTTTACGGCGTCCCCAGCTGCTGTCGTCGTCACGTGTGTGGTGGGTTTAATCAGCCTCCAGTTGTGTGGCTAATTTGCCAAAAACGTCCGCGAAGAAGGTATCGAGAAGTGCCTGTTGTTACTGGCCTAGTATTGGGAATAAACCGGTTAGCAGTATTCCTTTCCAAGAGCCAAAAACCTGTGCAGACTGAGGGTGGAAAATTAGCCCCGGAATTAATGATATATCGCCTCCCCAGTGGGTGAGGTTAGGTGTGGTAATGATGAATTAAGTCAGGTAGTCTGCCAGTTATGTTTATCACGGGAAGAGTAGTGCAGAACTAACCAAACTTCAAACATTCTTGCAAACCTAGACAAACAGGTAAAATTTTGGAAGTAGGCTATTGTATGCACAACTAACGGACACTGAAGTAATATTCTCATAATTAAAAATGAACAATTCTAAGCATTTTGTCTATATAAGCAGAATAACAAATGCTTTTTTTAACATATTTAGTAATTAAGGTGAGGTGAGCTCCAGTTCCTATCCTTATCTCATTCTAGTAGTTCAGTTACTCTTCTGGGAGCTGCCTAGTAAGGGCCAACCAGCCTACTGCAGTTATCTTCTTTTCTTATATTCTTATATTCTATCATTTACTGCATGTAAATTGAACAAATCAGAATTTAATATTGATGCAAAATCTCTTAGAGCTAGGAGCTGGACAGCCCCTTCCGTCATTATTTACTAAGTATATACCGGTACTGTGTTAAAAAGTGCATTTGTAACTGATATTTACAGTAGAGAAATATATTAATAATTTCAGTATCTTTTAGTTGGTATAATTCCAAAATCATACCATCAAATCAAGTAAAGTTTCTGATAGCCAAGGTTTTCTGTATGGCATGTTCTTACTAACCAGACCAAACTAACATTAGACCAAGCCTAACTATACCCTGTTTGATTGACTTGTGCAGCTGAGATGTATGGGGCAAGTAGGGTGTGTTTGAATTGCGGCTGCTGATTGGCCGCCGATGATTTAAATCTACACCTCTTCTTATTTTTTCATTCATTCATTGCCAGACGCCATGTATCCTAAACGGGGTGGCCAAGGGCTGAGAGTTAATTGTTTTACAGGGAGGGGCACTAATCCTCCACCAACCCCACTTGACACGTAGGGATGCCAACAGCATCTGGTGTTCCCAGGCGGTTACCCATCCATGTACTAACCAGACCCATATATTTATTTATTTTTTTAATTGCCTTCAGTACAAGCAGCCTGATTAAATATGGAATAATTTCTGAAGCTAAAGAGGTCAAAATTAGCATTAAAAGTTTACTGTTATTAAAGAAAATAAAACTTGATTATAAAGTTTTATAAAACGATGAGTGATGTTTGAAGCAAATTATCCACCCACGTCCGCATGTTGCACTGCATACACCCACATCCGCATGTTGCACTGCATACACCCACGTCCGCATGTTGCACTGCATCCACCCATGGTGTACACCTATGTCTGCATGTTGCACTATAACATCCACCTCTGGTGTGCACCTATGTCCACATGTTGCACTACAATACATGCCTGCATTTACTTCAGTGACATAATTGGTGACCAATCAGCAGCTGCGAAACAGACACGTCCTACTTGTCCCATACATCTCAGATCAATCAAATAGGCTATAATATACCCTGACTCTTTCGGCCTAACTTATGGCAATTGACTGATGGGCCCGACTGTCCAAAATTGCAATATCATCATCATCAAGCCTAACCTGACCCATCCCACCCTGACTCTAGCCCTCCATTAAGCCATTTTCCCAAAGTGTCCAAATGTTGCTCAATTTTTCGCATTCAGAATTCGAAGATGGACCAGGAGGAGCTGCAGTATGAGGAGGGTGTGGAGGGAGGGGAAGGAGGGGAGGAGAGCTTTGCCGGTGGGGGCGAGGACGACCACCAACTCAACGACACAGACCAGTCCATTGAAACAGAGCTGGAGGCCATCAAAGGTATCAAAGGTGCCACACGCTGACTCCTTGTTTGGGCGATGGAGAGTTTTTTTTATAATTTTTTTAAAGCAAAGTATATTAGGGGAAAACTTTCGGTAAACATGAATTTTTAGCCCAAAGGCCTGGTTAGGGGAAGGCCAAGGATGAGATGGAGGGATGGAGTGAAGAGGTATATGAGAGAAGGGGATGTGAGCTGGGAGCAGGGCATTGAAATGGCGGGGACAGGGTGACATGGAGGCGATTTGTTTGTGGCCACCCCTTACGGGATTAAGGTGTCTGGTAATAGATAGATAGGTTATTGTTATTATTATTATTATTATTATTATTTTATACTGTTTTTTGAATTGGAGGGATCTTGAGATATCACTGTAAGTTATGATTATAGTTGTAAATAAGGAAGGAAGATTATTTAGCTCATAGACGATCCAAGCTTGGCCCAGTACTGTATCACATGGACTGTGCATTTCAGTTAGGTTAGGATAAAGCAGGTATGCTTAGATTAGGCTGAATTAGCTCACCTTAGACAGATAGAAGACAGGGCTGGGGACTGGAGAGTGCAGCATGTATTTTCTGCATCAACAGCACGTGTGAGGGAGATGGAGGAGGAGGCTGAGAAGATCCGACAGATTCAGAGCGAGGTTGACAAACAGATGAGCATCGGGTCGCCCCCTGGTGCTGCCGGGGCAACATCGCCACTGAACATGTCCCTGGAGGAGAAGATGGAAGTTGACGCACGCTCTATTTATGTGGGAAATGTGAGTCATCTTTGATCTTATGCTGTAGTAGTACCGATAGCCATGTGGAGCGGATGGAGGGTGAGAGACTGATGAGGAGAGTGTATGTAAGTGAAGTGGAGGGAGGGGAGAGGAGGGGGAAGCCAAGGATGAGATGGAGGGATGGAGTGGAGAGGTATATGAGAGAGGGGGATGTGAGCTGGGAGCAGGGCAGTGAAATGGCAAGGGACAGGGTGACATGGAGGTAATTTGTTTATGGCCACTCCTTACAGGATTAAGGCGTCTGGCAATAGATAGATAGATGTATAGTACCGGTAGCATATTAAAGTACTGGGTATTTTTAACTTTGGCTCACCATGGCTCCATATTTTTTTTCCAGTGTGTTCTATGACATTTTCTGATCAAATTAGGGGGTTTTCTCCAAGGCATTTCCTTCTTAAATGCACTTCTTGGGGGGTGTTATATTTATCCTGAAAATACATTGCATAATTAGCCTGTGGTGTAAAGGTTTGAGTGCCTCTCAGGGTCAGGACCAGTGGCAGTTTGGAGATACTGTAGGTATTAAGAACATTACAGTGGGGAGTCTCTTGGATGAAGAGTTTTAACCTGTTCACTATGAGATAGGTGTCTGTGGATAAAGTTTTGAAGCCTTTCACTGTATTGGGACTCATCCAGAATCATCATCCTGCAGTAGCAGGAGCAAAAATTAAATATTATATTTGCTGGTGTAAAGTGAGGTGTGTGCGAGATGTGACTAGTGATGAAAGCAATAAGATGGAGGAGGATGGCTACAGTCATCCGTGCCCGCCATCGCTCCGCAGTGATGAGTAATCTTCTCCCTGAAGGCCACATCTCCTTTGAATATTTTCAGTAATATGATTATTGTTAGGTGTTAAAAATATGGTGTAGTGTTTGTTAGAGTAAGTTGATGTTTGGTTGATACTTCAGTTGCCTTAATATAGTGTATTCTGTACTGTACTGGAAACAAACTAATGGGGCCCATTCATACTCTTCCCCTCCCTCTTCTACCCTGGCCTACCCTTCCTTTCCTGCCATGTTTCCCCGCTACTCTGTCACATCCATCCTACTTCCATCCTTCTTTGCCTGTCCTCACCAACATTTTACTTCTCCATCCCCTTACCACCCTTCCCTACCTTGTCATCCTTTTCCATGAGTTTGGACACTCTTTTAACACCTGTTTCAACTTAAAATACCTGCATATCCTTACTGTAATTTATCTTGTCCTCCACTTTCACATACTCTGCCATGTCCAATCCTACCCAACCCTGTCCCTTCTCCACCTAACCCTATCCTTCCTCCACCTAACCCTACCACCCAGGTTGACTATGGAGCAACGGCAGAAGAGCTAGAGCAACATTTCCATGGCTGTGGGGCCGTCAACCGTGTCACGATCCTCTGCAACAAGTACGATGGACATCCCAAGGGATTTGCATACATCGAGTTCTCGGAGAAAGACTCGGTGCAGATGGCCATGGCACTGGATGAGTCACTATTCAGAGGACGCCAGCTTAAGGTTGGTGCAGGAAAAAAGTGAAGGGAATATAGATACAGTAGTAGAAGGTGGAGAAAGAACACCTAGTAAAATAGAAATAGCACACAATAGCAAGAGACGAATGAGGAGAGTGTATGTGAGTGAGGTTGAGGAGGGGAGAAGAGGGAGGCCAAGGATGAGATGGAGGGATGGAGTGGAGAGGTATATGAGAGAGGGGGGTGTGAACTGGGAGTAGGGCAGTGAAATGGCAGGGGACAGGGCAACATGGAGGCGATTTGTTTGCGGCCACCCTTTACGGGATTAAGGCATCTGGCAATAAATAGATAGATTTTTACTTAACAAAGATTACAATTCCCTTTAAGCTCAGTTGATGCCAAGTGTAGCTTAGTCAGATTGGAGGGCTGATTTGACAGCTAACCTTGGAGACTCATTTCAACATTATAACTAAGGCTTATCAAACTGTGATGGTATTTTAGTTATTATAGTGGCCTAGTTTTGTCAGGGAAAAATAAACGATGTATTCCATCATAGTGAAAAATTTGCATCACTTCCCTGCCACCTACTGTGTTGGAACTTACTGCATGAAATATTGTAATGTGATGGGCATGTTGAGAGGATGGAGGATGACAGTTGGGTGCAGATGAGTGTGAACATTGAGGGTAAGGTTGTGAGAGGCAGACTGAGGAAGACTTTAGACAGGGTCAAAGAGTGTGGCCTCAGGGATAATGGACTGAATAGGGAGGCTGCCAGAGATCTAGCAGCATAGAGAGCCACCATTAGGCCACCAAGACCAACACATGCAAGCTTGGTGGAGCCTTTATAGACAAAACAAAACGAATGAGAGAGAGGGAGGCATATCCAGTACCCCGATCATTTTGCAGGTAATGCCAAAACGGACCAACAAGCCCGGCATCTCAACCAGCAACCGACCCCCTCGCGGCATGAGACTGGGACGAGGACGTGGCCGTTTCTACTCCGGATACCGGCCCATCAGACGGCCATCAAGGTGGGTACCCTCGGCCCCAGTCACTCAACGCTCTTTTGTTTCCGCTATGGAGACATGTTTTTCAGCCCTGTCCTTTTTATTTTCTACTCAAATTTTCCTCCTTGGTTTTAGTCTTGTCCTCTTTCTCTGCTCTTAATTTTCTTTCTTGAGTGCTGTTTTTATCCCTGTCTTCTACACTGGTTTTATTTTCTCTCAGCATTCATTCCCATCCCTGCCTTCCTTTTCTTCCACACAAATTTCCCTTTCGTTCCGCAAAGCTCATTAGTTTCCATAGTGAATACCATGCTTTTGTCGCTGCTCTTATTTTCCATTTAAATTTCTCTACACAGTTTTGTTTCCTTATACAGAGACACTGTGTTCTTATCCATCCTCTTAGCTTACATACTCTAATTTTCTTTTCTTCACTCTTGCTTCCTTCTGGTCATCCTCTGTCCTTCTTACAAGTTTTCGTGTTACGCATCCTTCTTCCTTTTTTCCTCCTGATATTTTCCTCCATCCTTGCATTTGGTTTTTAATCGTCTCGGTTTTCTAACTTGCAGACCTACGTTTTCTTTCTTATATTGTCTTCCATCTTTTTTTTTTTTTTTTTTTTTTTTTTTTTAATAGCCTCCTGTCCTGAATATAAGCTTTGTTATTTGGGGAGGGGGTCCATTTTTATTAATTTAGACTGTCTGTGGACATAACTTTTATATCCCAATACCCTTCTTGTACCCCAAATTTCTTTCCACGTCACCTGTACCCTTTTTCAAATCTAAATTTCCCCTCACTTCTTAACTCCTGCTTCCTCCTTCCCTGATTTGAAGTACTGTGTTTGTGTGGCAGGTTTATTTATTATTTAATGCTACACCTTTTCTGACATAACTTGCTGGTCTTGTAGGAAGCTTAAATGACGAATCGATGAATGTATAGAAAATTCTGTGGACACTAGATAATTCCCCTGCTTATTTTTCCTTTTCCTGTTTCTCGGTCCTACCCAACCCATATGTTGGTGGAAAGTAGGGTTAGGATGAAGGTGATACATGTTTTGCTGTGCCTTTAATATGATATGAAGCACCGAACAGCAATTTGTCGTAGAAAGTGTGCTGTTGTTAGTGCACAGCATCACTATTCTTAAATTTCTGTGGGCACACAAGTAGAACAGGAAGATGCCTAAGTCCATACATATAATACCCCGTGGGCCGCAGCCGCCTTTCTCCTGTGGTGTAGGAGTTAATGAGGCCACGTGCAACACAGTGATGGCAGTTGGGTCACAGAATTCCTACATCAGTAGGAACATGAGAGCATTTCAGCTCCTACCTCCCCATTTAGGTTTCCTGTATGGCAGACTGTTGTGTGCATTGTGTCTTCTTCACTTCCAGGAGTCAAACATTACGCTTGTAAATGCTGTGTAGAAAAAAAAAGAATTGCTAACATGTTACAGTATATAACGTCAAATTTTGGAGAAAGGATTGGTAAACAAAAAATTTTTAAGTTATCAGAGTTGCAACAAAAATGTATTTAAAAGATCCAAAAGCAGGTACAGGTACTGTACTGTTGTTACAGTACATTTGTATTGTCAATATTTTACCTGATATGTTCGTATATTTGTTTTCATACAATCTGTAATTCATCATATTCCTGTGATGAGCATATGGTACACATCTGAAGTTGTTTTTTCTCATTGCTGATGAATTAGCTACCTCATACTTGCACACAGCCTGGTCAGCCAGATGCATGTCTCCTAAATTAACCAAAATAAAGTAGGTAATACAGTACAGTCCATCCTTAACATGAAGGGGTGAAAAATGGTTTTGAGTCAGAAATGAGTGTTTGTTTTTGCTTATAACTGTTTTCAGCCTCTTGTTTCATCTCTTGCATAGAAAAAGTAATCCTACATGTTTAGAGGAGCGCCTGTACATATGATGTCGGTAAAAGAGAAGGATTGATATTTTAAAGCCATTTCAGCATTACACTTGTCATACCTGACATGAAAGGATTGAATTTGCTGGCGAATCTCTTGAGTGTGTGGAAGAGTTTTGTTATTTGGGAGACATGTTATGTGCTGGAGGTGGGGCTGGAGCTAGCTCTGTGGTTGGAGTGAGGAGTGGTTAGAAGAAGTTCAGAAGCTGTTGCCTCTCCTGACTTTGAGAGGGCTCTCCCTCCATACTCAGGGATCTTTGTATGCAGCATGTGTTAGGAGTGTAATGCTGTTTGGTAGTGAGTCCTGGGCAGTAAAGGAAGAGGATATTTGCAGGCTCAAATGTACAGAAATGGCAGTGATTAAGTGGATGTGTGGTGCATCCTTGAGGGCAAGGCCTGGGGGGACTAGGTTTACGAGAGTTGAGAGGTAGGATGGGACTGGGGTGTATTGGTGTTGTGGTAAGAGGTAGATTGAGATGGTTTGGGTATGTGGAGAGGGTGGGGGATGATAATTGGATGCAGAAAGTGAGAAGTGTTACTGGTGGTGGTAGGGTAGTGAGAGGTAGACCGAAAAAGACCTGGGATAAGGTCATTGAGTGTGACCTCAGGTTTAAGGGACTAAATAGAGAAGCTGCCAGAGATCGAGCAGCATGGAGAGCCACCATTAGGTGACCAAGGCCAATGCATGCAAGCATGTTGGAGCCTTCTAAAACAAAAACGAGCACCAGTAATGCTGAGTGTGTAAATGTTTAAGAGTTTTTATGTAACCTTGTGCATCATGATTCACAAAGATGTTTTGTAAATGAATATATCAAAACATTAATCATCATTCTTTCCTCTTCCTTCTGCCTGTGGGTGACTCCACACTGAGTGACAAGCCAAATGGTTTCCTGTACACCGGGAAACCATTTACTTTGCTGGGTGGTAACCATATAACCAAATTATGGCGCCTGGTGGTTTAGTGGGTAATTATTGCACTCCAGTCGGATTGAGCCGGTGAAGGTTTATATCCAAGGGGTGGTTGGGGTTGATTGCTCATGTAATGCCACTCAAGGATGAGTGAGGCTGGTCACTCTCATCTTAAATGTCAGGACCAACTGCCTAGCCCCGGTCTCCTACGTTCCTCATGGGGCAATGTAGGATTGGATGATGGTTGGATTAATCATCATCATCATCATCCTAACCCTGTTTCTCATGATTTATATACAACATTATCATATTGTAGGGAAAGGGGAATTATGTGCATGAAGGAATATTAATTGGTACTGTCGTCTCTTGCCATATCTCAAACCAGACGCCATAATCCTGTAGGGGATGATTGTGTAAAAATCCCACCATGTTGCCTTGCCCTCCGCCATCAGGTTGTCATCCCCCCAACCACTATTCATATAATACACCCCATCTGTCCACCGCATCCTTGGTCTCCCTTTCCCTCCATTGTCCTCTGCCTGTCTAGCATATGCAGTCTTCTCACCCGAACCCTAATTCCCTCATAACATGTTGGGTGAAGTAAGATACAGAAGCAGAAAGTACAAGATTAAGAAAGCCTTTAACAGTATGCCCATGGTGATAGTCATGTGTGTGTGTATGTGTGTGTGTGTGTGTGTAACAAAATGGTGTACAGTATGAGGTTTGGTTTGTTTGTTCTGTGTGCTTCTGTGCAGTGTCTAATTTAAAGTTTTGTCAAGGGTTTCAGTCAGGGTCGTGTTCCAAGTGGCTATGAAATTTTGTAACTCTTCTTGATCCATCCATCCATTATCCAATCCTATGTTGCCCCACCTATCTATCTACCTATCTATTGCCAGATGCTTTAATCCCGTAAGGGGTGACCACAAACAAATCGCCACATGCCACCTTGTCCCTGCCATTTCATTGCCCTGCTCCCAGCTCACACCTCCCTCTCTCACCCATCTCTTGATACTAAGTTTTTTCATTCATCATCTAATCCAGTGTTGCCCCGTGAAAAACGTAGGAACACTTGATACTGACACTTATTATTATTATTATTATTATTATTTTTTTTTTTTTTTTTTTTATGTGTCCGACTCTGGGCATAGGCTTCACAGCCTGCTATCAAGGCCCAGCAGTCCTCCTACATATCATACACCTCTACATGTCACCACTTCGGCGCTAACACCCACCGTCCATATTGAATACATGCTAGGGCTGTCTCATACAGGACTGGTGTATTGGTATTAGCGGGGGTATTTTTACGACATGTCGGCGGGTCTTCTGGTAGATCAGTAAAGCCTGATTTAATCTGGTCATTAGTCCTAAAATCACCAGTTTTTACAAAAGAATTCACTAGTACTGGAAACATGATTGCAGGTTTACAGTGATATCAGTTGTAATAACATTCGTATCAGTTACAACAATAAAGGTGGTCCTCCCCTAACGCGGGTATTTGCTTCTGCACCGACCTCACATCAGGCAAATATCGCGTTAGAGGGACTTTTAAAAACCCCTATTTCTTTCTGCACCTCTGTCCAAAGTCCACTTTTTCCCCTCTTGTGGTGCAAATTCTTTTTATATCCCCAATTTAAACCTCCGAAAAGCATTAATATGGTTATACGAAATACATTAGGTTAATAGGACTTTTTTATTTATTGCACCTTATGTGAGGAGAAGAGCAGACACACGTCGCCGGAGATGAGGTAGAGAGGGAGAACACGAGGCAAGCTGAGGAGGATGGTGTGGGTAGGAGTGGGGAACGCGGGAGGCGGGAGGGAGGTAAGGGGCTCCTGATTGGTTGGGTGGCTGGGAGAGCGAGAAAGGCAAAGTGTGATTGGCGGGCGATGATGTGAAGTATCGTGAGGCTGCGCGACTCGCACTGTGTCACAGCCCGCCCGATTCAAGTTACTTCGTTACGCTAACAGTTCCCATGTTAGAATGTTTATTTCCTTCTGCAAAATCATGCCGTTAGAGCAAAATCACACTACAGCAAACCGCGTTCAGGGAGGGCCATCTGTATTTGTATCAGTTGTAATAATATTCGTATCAGTTGTAAGAATATTCGTATTAATTGTAATAATATTCGTATCAGTTGTACTAATATTCATGCCCAATACGAACTTCGTCTACAGATTGGCAATAGCTAGAGCCACTAAACAGGACCCCTCTCAAGATGGTAGTTTCCTGGGAAGGGGTTTGAACCACCTATATAAGAACAACGGGAGTAAGGAGTCTCGTGGATTGTGGCGGTCTGTTATACCCTAGGCCCTGGGTAGGAAAACCAGTCAAAGCATCTAGGAAAACCAATCAAAGCATCTAGGAAAACCAATCAAAGCATCTAAGAAAACCAATCAAAGCATCTAAGAAAACCAATCAAAGCATCTAAGAAAACCAATCAAAGCATCTAAGAAAACCAATCAAAGCATCTAGGAAAACCAATCAAAGCATCTAGGAAAACCAATCAAAGCATATAAGAAAACCAATCAAAGCATCTAAGAAAACCAATCAAAGCATCTAAGAAAACCAATCAAAGCATCTAGGAAAACCAATCAAAGCATATAAGAAAACCAATCAAAGCATATAAGAAAACCAATCAAAGCATCTAAGAAAACCAGTCAAAGCATCTAGGAAAACCAGTCAAAGCATCTAGGAAAACCAGTCAAAGCATCTAGGAAAACCAATCAAAGCATCTAGGAAAACCAATCAAAGCATCTAGGAAAACCAATCAAAGCATCTAGGAAAACCAGTCAAAGCATCTAGGAAAACCAGTCAAAGCATCTAGGAAAACCAGTCAAAACATCTAGGAAAACCAGTCAAAACATCTAGGAAAACCAGTCAAAGCATCTAGGAAAACCAATCAAAGCATCTAGGAAACATCCAGTTAAAGAATCCAGTCAGAGAAGCTAGGAAAACCACCAGTCAGTTCATCAGGATTCTTTGGTCTCTGTTTTTGTTGGTTGAGGAAGCTCCCTAATACCTCCTCCTGTGATTTATTTTGTATATCGCACCTTACTATCCTCTTGTTACATAAATCCTTCCAATATTTCCATACTCTGCACAAATAACTTGCAAAAAGATATAAGCCAGTTGTGTCAAGAAACGAATCACAAAGGAAGATGTGTTAGGGTGCCATTGGTCTGAATAGGTCCGTGAAACCCACAAGATTGTTTAAATTCTGTTGAAGTGCTTACTGGTAGTCAAAGAAACTATTGCAGATAAGGTGGTGAGGGTACATGGAAGGAAATATAATGAGCCTTGCTGACTTTCCTAAATGCATTACAGTAGGCATTACAGACAAAACCACTGTGTAAATCATTTCAGGGGCAGCGTCTGTTCAGAAACCGTCTCTTAGAGTACAGGTTTCATATGTGAAGGGTGCAGCCTTTAATAACCTGATTCGTGTTGTTGATATCGTTTATAAAGGCTCCAACATGTAGTTTAGTTTGGGCTTAAAATAGATACTCAGGCTTTGATCCATACTCACTGTAGTAAGATTGTGATGTGCCACTATGAAGAGTCAGGGCGTTCTTTTATTTCCCTAGTGATGATCTCAGTTTCTCATCATTTAGGTCAATTCTCATTTTTAACTAGATGTTAATGTCAGGAGTTAGAGTCTCTATTTTATTCATTATTTTCACTTAAAATGTCAGTGTCATGGCATGAAAGTGATAGGCCAAGTCACTGTTATGCCAACAACACTGGGTATCCTCTTATTGATGCAAACTATGTCAGTATTTCAATGATATAAATAGCTTAGTAACAGGAGATTATTAAGGAGTAATATGCAGAACGAATCACTAAAGAGAATGTGTTACAAAATCTACAAAAGCACTTTGGAAATGACCCTGAGTTTTAATGCTTCAGTCTTGTTGATGGTGTACGTTTTTTCCTCATTAATTTCTTGAGTGTTGCAGCTGCACGAGGCTTACATGGAGGAGTGTTAGTGCCAACTTTAACATATGGATGTGAGACTATGGTGTGGCATGAAAATGAAAAGTCAAGAGTGAGAGCAGTGGAGATGGGACTGCTGAGGAATGTATGTGGAGTACAGAGGGTGGATAGGATACGAAATAATGTTTCGCGAAAGATGTGGAGTGAGGAAGTCTGTGGACACCAGAATCGAAGACAGTGTACTGAGATGGTATGGTCATATGGAGAGAATGGATAACAATAGAGTGGTGAGAAAGGTATATCTGAGCAAATTTGAAGGAGGGAGGAGGCGAGGTAGGCCAAGGAGAAGGTGGAGTGATGTGGTGGATGAGTGTGTGAGAAAGAGAGGTTTGGAAGTCGGTGAGACTAGGGGACTGATTGAGCTGGCTGGATGAATGTAATGAGAAGTCCATTATCAGGGATTTTTTACCCCTTTTTAACGTTACAGCGTTCGGATTGACTCTGTCGGATACATTTATGTAAAACTACAAAATGTGGTGAATGTTTCTGGCCTATCTGATGGAGTCAGGATTTCGAGGGCTTGAATGGTGAGCGAATGAAATTGTGGCCAATTGGATTGGGCAGACTTTGGCTGTCTGAACACTGTTACTGCTCACCCTGCCCTAGAGTGGGAAAGGAGGTCTGGATTTTTTTTTTTTTTTTTTTTTTTTCCCATACAGTCCATTGTTGCCCCATCAAGGGTAGGACCCTTAGATTAGGATATTGATCTCGACACTGGAAGTACGATTCTCTCTCTCTCTCTCTCCATTTTCTGCGTAAATAATGGCCATATTAATACAAGCTAGTGCAGTGGCATCAGCAAGCAAAATTTTGATAAACCCATAATTATTGAATGTGCTCAGCCTGCATCCCATTTTACAGGATGGAGTCATGAGTGATACAAAAGATCTGACTTATTCCACCAACATCACAGGAGTTTGAAATTGCCCTGAAAAACTGGGAGCTTGTCCACACCTCGGCGCTCCCTCAGTTTTAACAGTTTAGCCCTTATAGCCGCCACCCCCCCCCCTCCCATCTGCTCATCCTGTTTTTATTGATTGATTCCCTCCATGCCCACCCTTCCTTCTTATTTTCCCTCCCTTTTATTTTCCTTCCTTCTTTTCCTTCCTTCCTTCCTTCCATCCTCCACTCCTACAGTGATTCCTTTCCTTGTATTTCTTCTTCCTTCCTTCATTTCTCCCATTCCTTAGATCCTAAAGCATTTCATGTACTTTGTAATCTCCTTCTTTCCCCTCTTCACTCCTTTCCTGCACTTGAACTTTTCTCCTTCACATACAGTACTCTTGCCACACTTACAGTTTTGATTTCTTTTCTCATCCTTACAGTAATTCAGTCCAATAAACACTTCATGCTGCATTTTTTTCCTTCCTTCTTTTAGTCCTTCCCTCGCACAGGCACAGTTTGCTTTTATTGTGTGTGTCTGGGTTTGATCTGTGAATCCTTCAGATGGAAGAATTATTTCCACTAAGTTGTGTTTATTGAGAAGATACAACAATGTTAGTCTGACTTGGCCCATCATAGGTTGTATTTATATAAGAGTTCACGGGACGAGTATGTCTGCTGTACGGAACCACATTTTCAAGTTACAATTTTGAATATTTACACGGGTGTATATACTGTATATATGCCTTGGAGGAAGGCCTTGAGCTCTGTATGGAAGGTTCAGTGTCCCCTAATGCCTCACCTAAAATTATCCTGTTTTCAAGATAAAAAGGAAAATTTTGCATAGGTAATAGACAAACACAAAAGTAGTCACCTGGTACTCCCCCACAATACTGTCCTTTGGGGTTCAGGGTAGTGTGCAAAGCCCCTGACCTGCAAAAAAAATATTCTAGTTTTCAAGATATTCTCCTAGAATGGAATTTTGTTTGCGTGTGTGTACTGGCTCAAGTTAGATTATAGGCACCACAGGAATGGCACGTGGGTGTTCGAGGAAGGGACATCCCCTGATCCCTGACCTCACAAGATCAGGAAATAAAACTTGTATGTGCATAGGCAGATCCAGTTAGGTCAGAAGCACCATAGGGATACTGGGGAGGGAGCACAGCCCCTGCTGTGACAAGTTTCCATGGAACGTTATTCACAGGGATGGCCTGACCAGGTACCCCCCTATTTGTTTCTGAGTTAGTAAAAAAAAAGAGTGGATCCCCCGCAACCCCCATAAAAGGAGAGGTCTCCGTGAGGACAAAATATTTTTTTTACATTAGTTTAGAGAGAGAGAGAGAGAGCACTCCTGCTACTGGTCTGGTCAAATTAACTTCAGATGTCATCTATCGGCAGATGCCTTAATCCCATAAGGGTTGGCCACAAACAAATTGCCTCCATGTTGCACAGTCCCCTGCCATTTCATTGCCCTTCTCCCAGCTCACACCCCTCTCTCATATGCCTCTCCACTCCATCCCTCCATCTCATCCTTGGCCTCCCCCTCCTTCTCCCCCCCCCTCCACCTCACACACTCTCCTTGTCAGTCTCTCACTCTCCATCCTCTCCACATGGCCAAACCACCTCACTGTGTTTCTCCTAATGCTGAATGGGTTAATTAGTTTAATGACAGTTAAATAATGTCTATTTTCTTGTCAGCAATAATTCAGGCTTGGGTACAAGTTCAGGTGACTACTTGAGTACTGTACAAGTGTTTTAGTTTTGAAAATCCCAAGTACAAGTATTGAAAATTTTTTACTTGATTACAACTGTCGAATCATGTACTTTATACGATGCCTGTTTAGCTGGTCAAACCATAACACTAAGTGGATCAAGTTGGTCAAAATTGTCCTTACAACCCCCCCCCCCAACACATACTCCTCGGGCTATCGCTGGTTGTTCATGGTGTTGTGGTTACACCAAAACTTGCTTAACCACAAACTTGCTGGGTAGTATGGGTAGTCTTCTATAAACACAATTTCCTTTTGTTGGTATAATTCTTCGTCTCATTTTTTCCTTCCTTCCTACAGTACTCCTTACTGGTTTTATTTCCCCTCTGCTTTCCTTCAGTTCTACCAGTCTCTCTACAGTCAATGAAAAAAAAAAGATAAAAAAATAATAATAATATTCCTTTCCATGCTGCCCTCTGAGACAGTGGAGATTTCATCAGCTTTGTCATTTCAGGGGTCGGAGATTCTACTACAGTCCCTATTGAAGAGGCAAAAAAAGAAAAAAAATGAGGGACAAAAAAAAAAATAAAGGGAAAGAAGTGGGAGGAAAAAGAGGGAGAAAAAAAAAGCTCCCCACAAAAAAAGGTTTTAATTCGATTTGCAGGTAAACAGGACGACATCACTTTTTTTTTTTTATTTTTTTTATTAATACTTTTAGGTACCACCAAATTATTTTACTCACCTTAGGAGGAATCTCCGAAAGCGTTATTTAAGGCTCTATGTAACCCTGCTGTTCAAAATCTCAGTGCTGTACAGTACAAACTCACAGATTCAAAGAGCTTCGATCTGAAGGCTTTATGGAAAAGGAAAATTTTAGAATGTAGAATTATAACCAGTGAAAGAATATGTTTGTCATAAGTAGCTTACTGTACTATTAACACCAGAAAAGTACTGTGTATAGTTTATCTAATTAAGTATTTTTCTGGGGATGGAAGGGTGGGGGGTCGAATATGCATGTGCGTGGGCAGTTGATACCCAGTCATTTGCAGAAAATATTATGGAAAGATGATGTGTTTGGCAGTTGGACTGTTGGATTTGATAGGTTGTACTGTACACTATACGAAACCCCTTCACTTCAATATATTCCTGTAGAAGACTTAATGAAGGCTATACACATATCTGGCCTCTCAAGCTTGGTTTCCTAAGTTGAGGAAAATCATCTGGTGGTCTCAAGAATGTAGTTAAAATCACATCATCACATGGAAAGGGTTAGGAGTGTGAGTGAGTGCATGTGACTTGAATGAATGGAGAAATTGTTGATGTGGCTAGATCAGTGGCGTTTTTGTGGTATTTGAGAGGTCATTTTGACTTAGCTTGAATCTTCTTTACATTTACTAAATGGTAAAATCGTGTGTGTGCCAGTAATACATCTTGATTTCACAGTCCTATGAACTATTTAAATGATGCAGTGCCAAAACTTGTACTGTACTGTATTTTGTCATTTCTCACACATGGTGATAAAGCTTTTGTTCACTCTTTGGCTTGGAAATCAGAATCATACTAAATTAATCCACTGTGGAGTAAGGCCTATACAGTATAAAGTTTTTAAAAAAATCTGTTTATAGACTGAAAGTTGGCATCATAGTCAAGTTGAGTCAGGTGACTGAATTCATTTCTCACAAAAGCACCTTCAGCTTTGTCTTGTAGTTTTCTAAAGTCTGTGCAGGAGTGATCAGTATTAGCTTAGTTTTAACCAGACTATGAGCACCTTGAGATTTACTTTCTTGCTGATCAAGTCACTGGCTAGAACAGAATTAGAACCGGTGGTAAGGCTATTTAATCCTTTCCTTTCAGCTCAGCACGGTTATAAGGCAATCACAGGATACTTTTGGCATGTGCTTGATGTGAACGAAGTAGGGTAGGTGTGTGCATAGGGTAGAGGTGGATGGAACTGCAACAAAAGGTTACACAGTGCAGTACAGGGGCTCCCCAACTTTAAGAAGATGCATGGGAAGGAAATTACAGAAGTTGAAAATAATACGTGGTTACAGAATACTGTATCAGTAAAAGGTGAAAAGAGACTTATTCTGTGGGGACATATCAGACAACATTGGGGGGGGGGGGAGAAGAAACGTTGTCTGCCATCCATTATCCAGTCCATGATTGCCTCATTAGAAGCACATTGGCTCAGGGTCAACAAAAAACTACTATATCACCTTACTTGTGTATATTGGATGAAGGTATGTACCATAATAAGTTAATATTAGTGACCTGATTTTACCAGCAAAAATGAATATTTTTTTTTCACATGACATGCAAATCAGAAGTACTACATAAACTGGTGAGTCTCTGTACTGTACTTCAGAGGGAAGGAAATAAGTAAACATTAACTCCAGTAGCCTAGAGGAAATGCAAAGTTTTAGGGTGCAGAACACAGATTAGGTTTGGGGTATTACGGATATACAGTAGGTAGTTTTGTTGAGTTTACAGTGTACCTCAGGTATTATTTCTGTTATTTCTTGAGAGGACATGTTTTAAATATACAGTCCAGTGTTAGTATTTTGTTATTAGAGTTTGGTTCATATAGTCAGTTTATATACACATATACCTTACCCTTACCTCACCCTCATTCTCACTTGTTTTAAAGCTCAAGTTTTGTGTATATCATGTATAAGTTGTGATATATTGTAATTGGCTTATGATTGTGTTAATATATTTTACTTTACCAACAGTATAAATACTGTACTGCATAATTTTGTCTGTAGCATGTTAAAAACATAACTTTTCCCCCTAACTGTTAAGTACTGCATGGAAATTTTTGTAATGTATTAGTAAATTACGAATGTTGATGGAAAGTCAGCATTAAATTACCAAGTCCACAGTATAATCATGTTACTGGTTCCTCAAGTCTAACTTCCACAAAAAGTCTTAAAAGGCTACCATATGTTTAGAATAAACGATCATCTCAGGCTGCCTTCACACCAAATATCCTCTGGTGTTGGGCAAGTGTTTTGCATAACTGAAACCCATACAAGTGACCCTGCTGGATGCAGGCATGACCTTGTGTGGGTTACAGTGATGTAATATTCCCACCTGCAGTGGCCCACACCAGCAAGTATTTGATGTGGACGTAATCTTATTGGTCAGAAACGTAGGCTGAGATAATGTGGAGGTATTCAGAGACTTGGAGTGACAAATTCAAATTTACTTCATTGTAGTCCAAGTGGTCAAAATAAAAAGTGCATATCCTTTTCATATTAAATTTCCATTCCTGGTACAAAATGATGTTCTTAAAAGAAATATCCCATGGGAATAACAATTTGAATTTCACAGGCACCTGAGTAACAAATTGAATTCCACAAGCACTGGAATTAATAGCCAAGCCTTCCCATTTTGAAACCCATTTTCTGAGTCTTTATTGGTAGCACTGTTTTGGGTTTGTTAACACCTGACAGAACTGGACCATGCTCAGAACCTGAATACTTTGTTGTAGTTACATGTATTTTGGTGAACCTTAGATTCGAGGTACCAGTGAATCTCCTTGGTTACTAGTCAAATCCCCACTTCACTATGTCAACACCTGGCCATCAGTTCAGGTAAGGGTTAAGAGTCTTTGTCAAGTTAGAACACTTGAATTTTAGTAAGACTATCACCTTCCCTCTTTGCTACTAGATAATGGTGTAAATAAAGTACTTGTCTCTACTGTAGTGTTATCAAAGTGTGTAGGGAGGGTAAGGTTCTCATGTCATCCTGTGTGTGCATAGGTGGTGTTTTGGTGTTATTATCTGGTGAGTGTCAAGCCTGGCAGTGGTTACTATCAGTCTGAAATAATGGTAAGAGTCTGAGATGACTGATTCATATATAAAGGCAACTTTAACTTTGCTGATGTAACTTCTGGTCATGAATCCCTGCCAAAACAGTCACAGTAAACAGTATATCAATTGAGAATTGTTATGCAAGTTACATGCCAAGGGAGGAAAATTATATGGTAGCTCCAAACACACTTGAAGACTGGTGATCCCAGTCATGCAGGGTTTAAAGCTGAGGATGCCTTGTTTTCACTATTAAAACATGTTTTTAATAAATTAGTGCCCTGGTGGGTTAGAAGTAGCAACCATCAACCACTGTATTAGAAAATAGTTGTGTCCACTACCTGGCATCATCATCATCACAAATGGAGAGTGAGTGGAGTGGAGAGCCTTACCCTTCATGGAGTCTTTTATTACTGTATACTGAAGAACTTGGGTGGTAGCAGGGTATAGTCAGCTTTTACCTGACAGTGGCCCATGACTTTTCAGCTTACTCAACAGCCAGGTGTAGTCAGAGTGGAGGATAAGCGATTGGCAACCATGGAGACTCGTTCCTACCTCATAACTAAGGCTCATCAAATTTCAAACAACCATGATTTAGTATCCATGGTGTGAGTGAGTTCCATCACGTATAAACAAGGCAAGTGCAGGTGTTGGAATAAACCCCACATTCAGTATTGTTAAAGCAGGTCAGTTTCAGGCACATACTCACATTAAGGTCATGGGTTAACATTATCCATATTTGGTTTGATTTATGCCTGAAAGAGTGGGGTCACTGCCACAACTTTTAATACAGATCCTGAGTTGTTGCATGATATTCAGAGAGCCATAGTTAGGAGGCTGGAATGAGTCTTGCTGGTAATTATGCATGTCAACCCTCCAGTCTGACTAGACCTGGCTGCTGACTAAGCTGAAAGAGGCTGAGGATGTATGTGAGGTAAGAACAAATGCTCGGCAGTAACAGAAGGTAGGAAATAGGAATGAGGCCCCCTGGTTAACAAATCAACCCTCCAGTCTAACTACTCTTCCTCTTGACTGAGCTGAAAGGGGTTACAGATCTCGTCAGGTTAGAACCAGTGCACTGTTGGTATGGTAGTTAGGAAAATGTGAGTTCAGCATGATTAGTTGAGATATCGGTGTGAATGAAGGTTGAATCACGCACACCAAAAGTACACTGTGATTGCCTAGCACTCTCGCAGTGAGGATTTAAAAAATAAGCTTAAAAAAGTATGAAAAGAATGGATTGAAAAAAAGGGGAAAAATATGAAAGGAAAAAATAGATATTAAAAAAGGGAAGTTAAAAAAATGTACTGTGGAAAAAAAGATTGTAAAAATACTAAATAAAGATGTTTTTGTAGTGTGTTCTTTATCTTACCTTTATGTGTTGGGGGATGGCGTCATGTGGCGGTGGCTGACAGTGGACCAACCCAGACACACAGACGTCCTTGCGCCCTTCAACTCTCCCTCTGGTCCCCAATAAGAGGTATGGTGGGGTGCAGCATCAGTGCAAAGCCGAGATGACACATGCTTTCGTCTTTACTAACACTCCATTGTCTTTTCTAACTCTCGTCTTCACTAACGTCCATTGTTTTTAGTAACACTCCTTCGTCTTTTCTAACACTTTCGTCTTTCACTCCTTCGTCTTTTCTAACACTCTTTCGTCTTTACTAACACTCAATTGTCTTTTCTAACAATTTCATATTTACTAATACTCCACTGTCTTTTCTAACACTTTCGTCTTTACTAACAAGCCTTTGTCTTTACTAACACTCCTTCATCTTTCTTACCACGCTACTCCAGTCTGCCAGTCTCTCTTACTCCTAGGCTCGTATTATCATCAGTTAAGGAAGTTCCCTGACACCTTTCCCTTAAATATATTTTCCTTATTACTCCTTACTCTCTTATTCTAATACATAAATCATTCTAATATCACATACTGTACAAAAGAATATTACACCCATACCCAAAACTAAATCACTAAAGAAGAGGTGCTAGGGAGCCTCCTTACCCGATGAGAATGAGTCCCAGTCCACAATACTAATTCTGATATACTACTTCCTTTAAGGGCAATGCAAAATTGAATAACTCCCACACAACTTCTCAGGGATCCAAGTCTTGCAAGGTACACCTATAACTCTCATGGGGATTTTAAACACCAGGTATCTATGTGAAAATAATAGTGTGCCAGCTGTCATTTTAGGTCCAGGATGTGTACAAGCCAAATACTAATTCACTTTACATGAAACTCCCTAACATTCATGTCTTAAGGGTTTAAAGCACAAAGAACACTCATTTCTGGCTTAAAAACCTCTGTAGTGAAATAAAGGACTTTTGGGTCAGGAAGGAACGAGAGATAGACTAACTAGGAGGGTGATGAAGTGAGGTGCATGGGGAGACCAGGGATGAGATGGGGTGTCAGGGGTATATGAGAGGGAAGTGTGAAGGAAGGAGGGTAAAATAACACCACACCAAAAATATGCCTATATGGCTGTATAAGTAGAGGGAAAATAAAAGCCGGATGAAACACGGAAATATCAAGAACAGAGGTTGGACAGAAAAGCAGAGGAGGACAGTAAGGAGAGAGACTGGAGAAAAAAAGGCCCCTTTTAGTTGCCTCTTACGACAAGCAGGGATACTGGGGAAGTATTCTTTCCCCCCTCCCCAGGGGAGGAGGGAAGTGTGAGTTAGACTGAGGGCAGCTTGTTGGTGGAGCATAGGGTGACATGGAGGCGATTTGTTTGTGGCCACTCTATGAGATTAAGGTGCCTGGTGACAGATACAGTATATAAAAATGACTAATTATGTGACCACTTACCACCTTCATGCAAATCAGTGGCTTTAAAGGGAGGAAATCACTTCACATCAGATTGCCAGATTCATTCAGTAATCCACAGATGGACAACACGTACTTTCAACCTAATCTGTGGGTACCCGGTATGCTGAATATTATTAACTGATGCAACTAAATCTGGTGCTGGTCTGTGTTGGCAAGTTAACCCCTGCACCATGATATACTCTATAATTTGTACTTTCTGCTAGTACACCATTACACACTGTATTTTGTACTTTCTGTTAGTACACTATTACACAACTGTATATTTTGTTCTTCCTACTATTACACCATTTTATATTTTGTACTTAGAGAGGTGCCCACTTAGTATAGGGATTAATGACCTACACTTAACCTCTCTAGTTTGAAAAATCTCATATAAACTAAGCAATTTAATGTCACTGGACTGAATGGATAATCTGATAGTGAATACAAAAAAATTATACTGTATGAAAATCACACACAGTACAAAATTAAGTACACCAAATTAAACATTTCCATGAGATAGTACAGTAATACCCAAGAAAAAAAAAATAATAGTATGACAAAAAGAAATCACAATACTGAATAACATACAGTATTAAAAATTATACAGTATATAGAACTTGTATGAGATGGAAATACTACTGTACTGAAGGAACACAAAGGTAATCATAAAGTCAAAATTCCATATGACCAAAACTTAGGTAACTGGAATTTGAATTTTCCTTAACCTTCAATCATTAGCCCTTTCAGTCCAGTGATGTATTTTCCAATTTACCCTTGCCACCACAGCCAAATATACTCGGATTAGGGTACACTTCTGACGTGAGGGGGATGCGTATAGTTTCAGTTATCCTCTTGAATACAATGGATCTTCTATACACTGACGGGAATTGTAGCAGTATCTGTGTGTCTGCAAGTGGGTTGGCGGAGGGTTAGTGCCCCTCCTTGAGAAACAACTTAAATGGTCACCCCGTATAGGATTATGGCGACTGACTATAGACAGACAGATCAGTAGCTGCAACTCAAGGACTATTTGGATATCAACCTAGTGGATTAAAAGACACTAATGTTGCGGTCCACCATCCTCCTTTCATGAGGTGGGTGGAGGGAGTTAGGGAGCATATGCATCCACACAGGCCTTCTCTCCCATCAGTGCCACCACAATGAGGCACAGCTCTCTTCATCACAAAATTAAATTGTAAACAGCAAGAACAACAGGGGAAAATACAAGTACATTCCTCTTCATCACCAAATTAAATGCAAAAACAGTGGGAGAAAATACATCAATACATCCCTCTTCATCACCAAATTAAATTATAAACAGCACGAACAGCAGGGGAAAATACAAATAATTCTCTCTTCATCACCAAATTAAATTGTAAAAGGCAAAAACAGCTGGGGAAATACAAATACAACTCTCTTCATCACCAAATTAAATCGTAAACAGCAAGAACAGGAGGGAAAAACACAAGCACATCCCTCTTCATCACCAAATTAAATTGTAAATACAGTAGCAAGAATATTGGGAAAAAAAACATCACCAAATGGAAAGGGTTAAGATTGAGTCATAGGGCTGAATGATGACACACTGCATAATAAAAAAATAAAGTTACATGTGCTTTATTTATAGTTACATAAACATAGGTAACACAACTATCTCTCTTCAATACAAAGGAACAAAAGTACAAATATCCTGTCAAACGGAACACAGGCAATGAAAGTATTAAATTCCCATGAGGTCCGAAGCACTGACTGGCAGATGAAGTGTTGATGTTGCTGCTATGAAAGAAGTGATGTAAAAACCAGCTAATTTTTTTTTTTTTTCCTTTTTTTTAATGCAAGGAAGAAGGAACTTATAAAGACCAGAGGTATGTAAGACATAACTGCCAACATTGCAGGAATAAAGTGTAGTGAAATAAGGCACTTTTGGTCATTCTTAGGTACTGTATAGACTCTAAAATATATTCAGTAACGTACCCTATCTCCAACCACACCTATAATAGTTCCAAGAGCAGTTTTCCCTTATTTAAAAAAAAAAAAAAAAAAGCTATAAGCAATTCCAAGAGCATTTCTCCCTACAAAACACACACACACACACACACAATGGCAACACGATTTTCCTTACAGCATACCTCATTCTGGAAAATATCACTGGCGTCAATTAACCACAGAATATAATAAAAAATCTTTATATGGAAACAAGTGAATTATTTAAACTATAATTCCTTCACACATCAACTGGCGTATACAATTATGATTCCAAATTATACACAGAAACTGAAGTGAATTATACAGTTATACCAAATCATACACAGACACTGGTAGGCAAAACATATTCCACATAAAACTAGACATATAATAGAAAATATATCCTGTATGTAATTCCTGAACAAAATACAGCAAATATAACAAAAGAGGTGGGCAGTCTCCAGAGATATGATACAACAACAATACAGTAGGGGTAATTACATACAGCTCTTCATATATACAAAATTAAGTACTGTATTCTTAGAACTCCCTGTCATTTGTAAGGTTAAAGAACTTCATTGTGATTTAAATGAAAGATTATGCAAGGAAGGTGTAATAAGCAAAATAAATCACTTAGGAAGGGGTGACACTGAATTGGAGAGGAAGG
Organism: Coenobita brevimanus; assembly: GCF_032717465.1. Taxonomy (NCBI): domain Eukaryota; kingdom Metazoa; phylum Arthropoda; class Malacostraca; order Decapoda; family Coenobitidae; genus Coenobita; species Coenobita brevimanus. The sequence continues at coordinate 18,072,058 of NC_136994.1, forward strand.
TGTAATAAGCAAAATAAATCTCTTAGGAAGGGGTGACACTGAATTGGAGAGGAAAATGTGATAAACAAAATAAATCTCTTAGGAAAAGATGACATAGAACTGGACTGGAAGGTGTGATAAGCAAAATAAATCACTTAGGAAGAGGTGTCACAGAACTGGACAGGAAGGTGTAATGGGCAAAATAAATCACTTAGGAAAGGGTGACACAGAATTGGACAGGAAGGTTTAATAAGCAAAATAAACCACTTAGGAAGAGGTGAAAGAACTGGACAGGAAGGTGTAATCAAAATAAATCACTTAGGAAGACGTGTTAGGGAGCTTCAACTGACAAGAATGCGAGCCTATGTGTATTCCTGTCTGATCTGAGACAAGTAAGCATCATCCTCCAATCTGAGTATCCCCTCGTCTGTAAACACAAGATCGGATTCCGTAAATAACATACACGAGTCAAATTCCAGCTCATCCTCACTCGTTTCTCCCTCCAAATTTTCCTCTTCTCTCTCCCCCCCTCTTTCCATTCTCTCCTCCTCTTCTCTATGTCCATCTCTTTCCATTCTTCTCTCCTCCTCCTCCTCCTCCATATTTTCCTCTTCTCTCTCTCCACATCTTTCCATTCTTCTCTCCTTCTCTTCCTCTTTTCTCTCTCCTCCTCGTAAATATTCCATTCCTCTCTCCTCCCTATTTTCCTCTCCTCTCTTTCCACCTCTTTCCATTCTTCTCTCTTTTTCCTCCACAGTTTCCTCTTCTCTCTCTCCACCTTTCTCAGTTCCTCTCTCCTCTTCCTCCTCCATACTTTGCTCTTCTCTCACTCCACCTCTTTCCATTCTTCTCTCCTTCTCCTCCATATTTTCCTCTTCTCCCTTTCCACCTCTCTCCATTCTTTCCTCCTTCTCTTCTTCAAGGCATTTAATTTCTCTCCTCCCTCTCTCTTCCACATCTTTCTTGACATGCTCACATTTTCTCTCCCTTTCTTCCCCATTTACACATCCTATTCTTGTCTCCCTCACCTCCCTGCCTTCCTCTACACACTTTTTACCTCCTGCACTCTCTTCTTTCTCCCTCTTTTCCTCTCCACACTCCACTCCTCTCCCCCTCTCTTCCTCATCACATCCCATTTCTCTCTCCCTCTCTTCTCTACTTTCCTCTGCACTGGTGATTTCTCCCTCCCTTTTTTCTGTGTCTCTTTCTACACATTTCAATTCTGTCTCCCTCTCTCTCATACATCCAAATTCTCTCTCCCTCTTTTCTTTATCTTTCATACTGCTTTCTCTTTGCCTCTCCTCCTCTGTACAGTCCATCCCTTTACCACTCTCTGTTAAATCTTTCTCCACACACTTCCTTCCTTTCCTCCTCTCTTCCATTTTTTCCTCTGCCTCTCTCTCTTCTGTTTCTTCCTCTGCACACACCATGCCTCCTTCCTTCTCTCTTACATTTCCCTCTACACACTGCACACGACACACTGCATCTTTCTCCTCATCATTTTTCTTTACACACACTTCTTCTTTCTCTCCCTCACATTCCTCTTCATTATCATCCAATTCTTTATTTTTCTCTACACACTCCTCTCCATTCTCTCTCTCCTCTGTCTTCTTTTTTACACACTCCATGCTATTCTCTCTCTCTTCTTTCACTACACACATTCCTCCTTCTCCATCATTTGCTTCTTTCTCTACATACACTTCTTTCTTCCCTTCTAACTCCATTCGTTTCTTCCCTAACCTCGTATCCTTCTCTCCAAATTCTTCTTCACACCTCTCTAATTCTCTCCTTCTCTCTTCAGTCTCTCCTCCTCTCTCCTTCAGTTCTCCCTCCTCTAAATCTCTCCCTCTCTGTTCAATCTCTCCTCCTCTCTCCCTTCCTTCTCCCTCTCCCTCTCCAATCTTTCTTCCTCTTTTTTCCAGTTTTGTATCACACTCTTTCTCTACTCTCTCCGTTTCTCCTCCGCTCTCTTCTCTCTCTCCCTCCAGACTTTCCATTCCTCTCTCCTTCTCTCCACTTGCACTCCTCCCTTTTTTCTCCCTCTCCTCTTTTTCTCCCTTTACTCTCTCACTCTCTTTTCCATCTTCCTTGATTCTCCCTACTGCTTCCTTTCTTCCATCTGTTCCTCCCTCTACACTCTCAACTTCTCTCTCCCTCTCCTCTTTCCCTCCCACTCCTGCATCATTCCTTTCTCCATCCTCTTCCATGCTCTCCACCACATCCTCTTTCTCTCTCATTCCTCTAATTTCTATAACACCATCTTCCATGTCCTTTAATATATCTGTTTGCACTCTGGCCATTTTTCCTTCCTTCTCTGTTTCCCTCAAGTCAATTATTTCCTCTCGTATTCTTGCCAAATTGTCGGTTTCCTCTGTCTCTCTCTGCATCACTCTTTCCTCTGTTATTTCACTTCTCTGTTCTGGTATTTTATTTCTTTGTTCTTTGTTCATTCTGTTCTCCTTACTTTCCTTGCATTCTTTCATGGTTTCTTCTTCTTCTTTGACAACTGCAATACTTTCTGTTATATCCACCTTCATTACCCCTTCCTCTCCTTCCCTCCCCTTTTCTGCTTCTCTCTCTTTAATTTTCTCTCTCTCTCCATTTCCTTCTTCACCTTCAACCACTTTTTCTGCTTCTCTCTCTCTAATTTTCTCACTCTCTCCATTTCCTTCTTCACCTTCAACCCCTTTTTCTGCTTCTCTCTCCCTCATTTTCTCACTCTCTCTAATTCCTAACTCACTTTCACTCCCCTTGTCTGCTTCTCTCTCTCTAATTCCTCCATTGCCTTCACCCACCATTTCTGCTTCTCTCTCTCTAATTCCTCCCTCACCTGCACCCCCCTTTTCTGCTTCTCTCTCTTTAGTTTTCTCACTTTCTCTAATTTCTCCTGGTTCTTCTATCCCCACAACATCCACAAATTCTTCCTGAGTATCCATTACCTCTCTATCCATCCACATATATCCAAAATTCTCTTCTTTCAGTGCTCTATGTCCTATACTTATAAATTCTTCCACAATGTTCCTCCTCCTCTTCTCCTCTTCCTTCTCTTCCCTCTGCTTCCAATCCTCCTCCTCCTCCCTCTTCTTCTTCTCCTTCCTATATCCATCCTCCTCCTCCTTCCTCCTCTTCTCCTTCCAATATTCTTCCTCCTCCTCCTCCTCTCTCTCCCTCTTCTTCACATACTCCTCTACGTCATTTCTTCCCTCCATATATCCAGTGTTCTTCGTCTCATTTGCCTGGAAGTTCTTTTGGTTCTCCCTCATTCTGTTCTCCAAATCCCCTCCAATTCTCTGTACACTCTTCTTCTCAGTCTCCTCTACATTCTCTCCTCCCTCCTGTTCACATTTCTCCTCTTTACCCTCCTCTACATCCTCTCCTCCAGTCTGTTCACCGTTTTCTCTTGTCTCATGTTCACCGTTCTCCATGTTCTCCCAGTTAATTTCTCCCAGTAAGCACTCCACTTCTTCAGCTGACACATATAAACCATACATTTCTTTGGGCGTGGGTGGAAATGGCAGAACGAGGTCATTAGGTGGTAAATTAGGCATGGGGTTTAACGAAGAGAAGTCAGAGGGGATAAGTGGATGGGAAATATCTGTTTGAATATCTGGATGGGGAATATCAGTTAGATGATGTGTATGGGAGCTGTGAGAAAGAATATCTGAAGGAGGAATATTTGGATTGAAAATATCTGAGGAAATATTTGGATAGTGAGAAGGAATATCTGATTGGAAAAACTGAGGAAAGATATTTGGAAGTGACAGGTCTGAATTTTGGAAGGGTTGGGTTGTGGGGTGAGAGGAATGGTCTTGATTACATTGGTCTGGGAAGAGGAGAGGGGCATGTCCTTGATCTTTAACAGGGAAGAATGCTGGATCCTGAGAGGGGTGAAAGGGCTGAACAGAAGTGAGGATCTGACTGCTAGAGGGATGACCAGAGAGGAAAGGGGAGTGCGAGGGAAGGGGAGGCTGCAGGAGTGAGTGCAGAGTGGGTGACTGACAGCTAGAATGGAGACTAGGGATTTGGGTGATGGTGGAGGAATCTGGTATGGAACGAGCAGTATCACAAGACTGAATTGGGACACTGGAGTGAGGAATACAGGTGTCTTGTGAGGGCTGAGGGTTATTGTAAGGTGGAACTTGGGTATCAGGGTGAGAAATATCAGAAACAGGACCTCTGTGCCAAAATCCTACGTGGTTACTGGGGATGTTGGCTTGGGAAGATGAATTTTGATTTAAAAGATATGCACTACGGTTTTGAAAGGCTACATCAGGCTGTGGTAAGGGAAAATTAGCCTTACGCTGCGGGATTTTATGGCTGTTACGGATGATGGAGGGTTTTGTGGACCTTGTGAAAAACTGACTAAGAGGGTACGACTTCATTAATAAGGGAAAACAGTTAACTGTCCTCCTCTTCTCTGGTCTCTCCTCGTCTCTTTTTCCCAGTTCTCTCTCCCTGTCTCTTTTTCCCAGTTCTCTCTCCCTGTCTCTTTTTCTCGCTTCTTCTCTCTTCCTCTTGAGCATCCTCTCCAGTCTCCGTCTCTCAATCTGCAGTCTCTTCTCGCGTCTCTCCTCTTCTTCCTCAAGTGATATACTAAGTCTCTTCAGTTCTCCAGCAACGGCAGCCGCTCTCTTCGGTCTGCCGCTTACTGCCGTCTTCAATTCTTCCATCTGTCCACCTTCTCTTCCTTGTGATGCTTGTTTACTGGATGTGCCATTAACCTTTGTATCTACCTTTCCTCCTCTTCCTCCCTCTCCTTCTCCTTCATCTTCTGTTTCCTCTTCAGTTAGGTATTTTTCTCCCTCCTGTACCTTTTCTCCTTTTCCTCCCTCTCCTACTCCACCTTCTGTTTCCACTCTCATCAGGTATTTTTCTTCCTCTCCTCCTCCTCCTTCTCCTCCTCTGAGTTTTGCTTCTTCCTTATATGGGTATCTTCCTCCCTTTCTTCCTTTCCCTCCATCTTCTGTTTGCTCTCTTTCAGGATGTCTTCCTTTTTCTCCTGTGTCTTTTTTATACTCCTCTCTTTCATCTCCTCTTCTTACTTTCTCCTGTGCATCCCTCTTTCCTCTTCCATTAATTCCTGCCAATTTCCATTCAACTTGGCTTTCAGTGTTTCCCATCATGTAATCCTGACAACTTCCAATTTCATCTAGTGTTGTTTTCTGTCCTTTTGATCTTTTCCTGCCTTGATGTCCTTTCTGAGGGGCCTTCCTCTTCCTCACTCCTTGTTTACATACGTTACTACTCCCACAAGCTTTATTCTTGAGCGCATCATTACAGTCAAGTGCCTCCAGCTTGACCCTGACCTCCTTAAGCTTCCACGATCCATCACGATTTAAGAGCCCTGGATTTAATGTCTTGGTGGATGTATGTTTAGACGTCCATGTGCTGCTGTCTTTAACCTTCCTTCCTTGCTTACTTTGAGAAATTCTGGGACTTTCTTTAAGCTCACTTCCTTGCTCACTTTTACACACTGCAGGACTTTCTCTAACTCTGCTTCCTGGCTCTCTTTTCCACATGCCACCACTTTCTCTACCCTTGTGTCCTTGCTCACTCTTGAACATTCCCACTTTCTCTTGTTTCCTTCCTTGCCCCAACCTCCCTCCTCCTGGGTAAGCAAGTGACTGTCTGAACTTCAATGACTTTGGTGAAGGGGTGGGGGGATGCCAGACTGACGACGTGCTAATGGGAGGGGAAACATGAGCTGGGGACGATGGTGGGTGATAGAGGCGTTTCAGTCTGTTTGAGGAACATCGTAATATGTTTGGAACTGGGCGGCTTTTGTTCTGGGTGGCTTGAAATCTCTCAGGGTAATCCTTGTTCTTTGATATGCCTGGGAATGCCACACCTACACCCACATCCTTCTTCTCCAGTCCTACACCCACATCCTTCTTCTCCAGTACACCCAAGTATGGCATGCTCCTCATACTGAAGTCCTTGCTCTTTATGTCTGGTATCTCTGCTTTCCCTACACCAAAACTCTTACTCTCCAAGCCAAATGGTAACAATACACTCTTAGCACTAAAATTAAGAGTGTTGTTCATGTAATCCTTCTCCCTTGTACCCACTCTCTCATTCTTCGTTCCACTGGGTACGATTTTGTTTCCTGTACTTAGATCCCCAGTACTATTCAGGTTTCTTGTATCTTTATGTATCCTAGTGAAATCCTTACGACCCCCCATGTATCCTGTATTCTTATGTAACGCACCAGAGTCCTTACAACTACCCATGTATATCCTATCCTTTGCCGAGTGCTGGATGGATCGAACACTCCTCGTATCCATATCCTGATGACTATCCGTGTATCCATTAGGAGTTACAAAGAAATCCTTACGACCATCCATCTTGCCCTTGTATCCTGTGCCCTTCCATGGTACGCTGACACCCTTCCATCCATCCATTAATCCGCTGCCCTGCTGTGTGGAGGGACGAGTGGATGGGAACTCTGCACTCTGGCGGAACGGGGTGGAGTGAGCAAGTGGATTTGCAGACCAGGTGGAAAATGGTGGGCCCAGCTGATCCGATTCAGTGATGGGAGGAAAAAGCCAAGGACAGGGCTGGGTGGAGTGGGAGGTGGAAGGTTGTGGATGGAACTGAAATTGGGTGGAGTGGGAGGTGGATGGTTGAGGATATGACTGAAATTGGGTGGAGTGGGAGTTGGATGGTCGACTGTGTGGTGGAGACATAGTGGACTGGAAAACGGATGGCTGGGTGCATGAGGGTGGCTGAGTGGAGTGGGAAGTGGACTGCTGGATGTAAGATGGATGTTTGGCGGCCCTGGATGTGGATGGTTGGACATAGGGTGGATGCCCGGTTGGGTCGGATGTGGAGGGGTGGGAATAGGAAGACGAGTGAGTGGAATAAGAGGTAAGTGGATGAAAACAGGAGGTAAACTGGGTGGAAGGAGAGGAAGAATGAGCATGAGAAATAGGTGGAGGTGGTAATGTGGAGGTGGGTGGTTCAGTGGAGTGAGTGGAAGGATGGGACTGATGTGGAGGTGATGTGGGGGTGGTGTGTGGTGGAGGGGAAGGTGGAGGATGGGTCGAGTCTGTACTGCAAGTGAAACAAATCCTGCTCTTCCTCGTTCTGCGTCTCGGCAATGGTGGTGGTTGTGGTTGTTGTGGTAGTGGTTGTTGTTGTGGTAGTGGCTGTTGTTGTGGTAATGGTTGTTGTTGTGGTAGTGGTTGTTGTTGTGGTAGTGGTGGTTGCTGTGGTAGTGGTGGTTGTTGTGGTAGTGGTTGTTGTTGTGGTACCTCTGTTAGTTGTGGTTCTAATAGTGTTTGTGGTTTGTCTAGTAGTTGTTGTGCTTCATATGGTAGTTCTGCCTGCTCTTGTGGTTGGAACTGTGGTAGGTGTGGTAGATGTGGTTGCTGTTGTGGTAGTTGTGGTTGCTGTCGTGGTGGTAGTGGCTGCTCTTCTGTGAGGGATGGTGGTAGTTGTGGTTGCTGTTGTGGTAGTCCTTGTTGCTCTGATGGTAGTTGTGGTTGTGGTAGCTGTGGCAGTGGTAGATTCTCCTGTTGTGGTAGCCAAGGTGACTGAAGTAGCTGTGGTGTGGTTGGGCACTGTGGTGGTAGTAGTGCTTCTAATTGCTGTGGCAAACGGAGCACATCTAGCTGGGGAAACTGTGGCAAATGTGGTAGTTCCAAGAAATGTAGTAGCTCTAGAAAATATGGTACCTGCAGCAGCTGTTGTAGATCTGGCAAAAGTGGTGGTTGTGGCAGTTGTGGTAGTTCTGGCAGTTGTGGCAAATGTGGTAGCTGTGGAATGAACTGCTGTGGGAAAGAGAGCTGTGGCAAATGAAGAAAAGGAGGGGCATAGGAGACTTGTGTGGCAAGGGGTGGGTGTGGCGAGGCAGGCTGTGGTAGGTACTGTGGTGCGTGCTGTGGTGGTTGTTGTGGTGAGGAGTGTGGTGATGTGTGTGGATGTGGTGGTGATTGTGGTGGGGTTTGCTGTGGTGAAGGATGTGGTGAGGTGTGTGGCTGTAGTTGTGGTGAGGGCTGGTGTGGTGGGAGTTGTTGTGGTGAGGTATGTGGCTGTGGTTGTAGTGAAGGCTGGTGTGGTGGGGGTTGTTGTGGTGAAGGATGTGGTGAGGGCTGGTGTGGTGAGGGTTGTTGTGGTGAGGCATGTGGTGATGTGTGTGGATGTGGTGGTGAGAAATGGTATGGTGTTTGTGGGTGTGGTGGCAGTTGTGGTGAGGGCTGGTGTGGTGTGAGTGGTTGTGGTGAGGAGTGATGAGGTGTGTGTAGGTGCGGTGAGGTGTGTGGATGCGGTGAGGAGTGGTATGCTGTGTGTTGTGGTGAGGAGTGGTGTGGTGATGTGTGTGGGACTGGTGGTGGTTGTCGTGGTGAGTGGTATGGTGATTGTGGGTGTGGTAGCAGTTGTGGTGAGGGCTCAGGATGCTTTTGTGATGATGACTGTGGCAAAGTAGGTGACTGCTGGGGTAGAGATTGTGGTGAGTGGCAAAGAGATGGTGACACATGTGGTACAGATGGTGAGTGAAGTGGCAGAGATGGTGAAAGATGTGGCAGAGATGGTGGAAGATGTGGTACAGATGGTGACTGATGTGGCAGAGATGGTGAAAGATGAGGCAGAGATGGTGGAAGATGTGGTACAGATGGTGGCTGATGTGGCAGAGATGGTGAAAGATGTGGTGGAGAAGAATGTGGTACGTGTGGCGAAGACGAAGGCTGCTCTGACCTTGAATCCGCCAACTGTGTGTGTGAGTGATATGGCGACTGTGAATCACGTAAACAGTACCGTGCCTCACCTTCCTGATCATCCCCCCTTCCCTGACAGTGCTTGAAAATGAACACACTACTCCTTGTCACCCTTCCCACCCCTTCTTCACCTAATGGAACTGGGCATATTGGGTGGGGGGCAAAGTGAGGCCTGGGTGGGGGGGTCAGGGAGAGGATAGGGGATGGGGGGCAGGATAAAACGTCATCCCCATCGTCACCGTCGCTGTCTTGGGGTGTGGTATGAGGTGCGGTGAGGCCTGGGGGGGTCTGGGGTGTGTCCAATCGCGGCATGATGGGAAACTGTCTCCCCAGTGCGAGTCTTTCCTTGGAGACGCTGATCTGTTGTGGGGGTCATTATGAGGGGTCTATTGCTTTCTCTCTCTCTCTCTCTCTCTCAGATGATATATAAGGTTAAATTACACTGAATATATGAAACAACAAGAACAACAACAATAATAATATTCTTCTCTCTCTCTCAGACAATATATAGGATTAAATTACACTGAATATATGAAACAAGAACAACATCAACAAGAACAATAATAATATTAATAATAATCATCATCATCACAACTTTATATCTCACCTACCCAATGCATATCCATACACAGAAAAAGCACATTAGTAAAAAAAAAAAAAAAAAAAAAAAAAAAAAAAAATCCCCAGGAACCACGCAAGCACCCACACCATTCAAATCTCTCCACCTCACCAGCACAGGGATTTCAACAGCAGTATATTCTATTTTTCAATTACTGTATATTCTATTTTGTATTTAGTGATGCATTTCTACAACAGTTCAAGCCTTGTTACAGATTTTTAAAGAATGGAGGACACCTGTAATCTAGTGTGTGGATTATTTTTTTAGTTTGTTTTTCCTTCCTCCGTTTATCTTGACACACACACACACACACACACAAAGCAGTATATGTATTTTTCTTGGTGTGGGTTCTTTTGTTGACTACCATCCTGAAAGAAAAGAGGTGCCTAATCTTTGTCAATTTAATCTGTGTCCTTCATTCATCATCTCAATCCCTTGTCAACTGATATGGTACTGTCTATCTAACTATCTATATCTGGATGCCTTAATGCCGTAAGGGCTGGCCACAAACAGATCGCCTCCATGTCGCCCTGTCCTCTGCCATTTCACTGCCCTACCCCAAGCTCACACACCCCTCTCTCATACACCACATCTTAATCCAGTAGAGGGTGGCCACAAACATTTTGCCTCCATGTTGCCCTGTCTCCTGCCATTTTGCTGCCCTCCCCCCATCTCACACACCCCTCTCATATACCACACCTCGCCCTGTCTCCTGCCATTTCACTGCCCTCCCCCCAGCTCACACACCCCTCTCATATACCACACCTCACCCTGTCTCCTGCCATTTCACTGCCCTCCCCCCAGCTCACACACTCCTCTCATATACCACACCTCACCCTGTCTCCTGCCATTTCACTGCCCTCCCCCCAGCTCACACACTCCTCTCTCATATACATCTTAATCCCATAAAGGGTGGCCACAAACAGATCCCCTCCTTGTCGCCCTGCCATTTCACTGCCCTCCCCCTAGCTCACATACTCTCTCTCATCTACCTCTCCACTCCATCGCTTCATCTCATCCTCAGTCTCTCAAGTAATAGATATTGTATTATGAAGTAGGCTCAATTTTTAAAAGTACACACAGCTTACCCTAAAGGACGTCCATATCAATAAATCTGCACACGGCACCAACACAGACACTCGGATCTTCTCTCCTTGCTCAGCTACTCGTTTTAGGTGTGGGGGTCAGGGTTGTAAGTAGCATTTATAACTGGCTAACAGCTTGACATTGCATTCTCTTCTCTTGATATCCTGAAATACATCACAGTCAGTACTCAAGGGAGCAAAAGTACTCAATGAACTACTCTATATAACTGGAGTACAGACTTTTTTAAACTATTAGCCTTTATAAATTGCTAAAGGATCATAACTGCTCACTTGGTTAATACCTTGTTAAAACATATTACTGCAAATACCTAAAGCCATAAATTTTGCCCTCAGTAGATAGATGAGATAGATAGACAGATTGATAAATAGACAGATGGACAGATAGACAGACAGATAAAGAAACAGATAGCTATACTGATAGATAGATAGATTAACTGTTGCTGGTTTGCTTTCACCTGCCAGAGCTAAGGAACACCCATATATTAAATACTGTACTTAGTCACGTTTGCATACAATTTGATAAGCCCTAGTTATGGAGCAGGAATGAGTCTCCTTGGTTACTAATCAAATCAACCTTCCAATATAACTAAACAATTCAACCTTCCAATCTAACTAAACCTGGCCATCATCAATTAGGCTGAAAAGGGTCATGGATGTGTCTGGTTAAAGTACAGTATGTGCATTGCAATTCATCTAAACCAATTTTGAACTAATTTAATCTAACTGTGGTAAACATCACATTAATTTACTGTATTTTCACCTAACTTCTTTAAAATTATCAATAGCTATACTGAAATCAACAATCAAAAGAGCCTGCCAGAGTTTTATGTCTTTTTCTTCAATAAAAACCCTGATTTTGTGGGTAAAAAGTGTTTCCCCATTAACTCTTACTAATATGGAAACACTTAATATGTATTCCAGCAAACACCAGGTTATTTTATTTACCTGAATAAAAGCATACCATTCAGAAGGGAAATTGATACCAGGTAACCTTAAGAACATTAAAAATAAATATCCGGTACTAATTCCCTCTAAGACATGGCAAAAGTCAGATACACCTTCATATTTAAGCCACCAGTGCCACAAGAGGTTTAATTAATCAGAAACAAATTAATTACCGAAGGAAAATTTATAACTTCGCAACCTCCATAGCCGACTGACGAACCCCTTCCAGCCATCTTCCTCGAGAGTTGGTTGCTGTTCGGTCATATTTCACCTTATTTTACTCTTCTTACACATTTCCTATTACTTACCATGTGAAAATATTGACCTAGAATCTTCTTTGGGCATCCTGGTAACTTATAAACATGGTACAATGGTTTTTGGCACCAATTATTGCGTATCGAAAAGGAAGTGTATTCATGTGCTGTCATCCATCCAAGGTATTTTAAATTTACTTATATTGTCCATAAGCAGACGTTATTACAATTTTTCTAACTGTATACAGATGCTACAGAAGGTTATCGAAATTCATACATAGTCACAAATTTATACAGCGAGAAAAGAAGGTAAAAACAAGGGAAAATTGTCACCTGTCAACGTCGCCATTCACATCGTTGTCAATGGTGGTCGCATATGTCGTAATTCCTGCCTATGTAATATTTAGATACTTTTTCCTTTTATATGAATATTTTGTTGTAGCTGACTTAAGACATTTTGCAAGGAGGCTGTACATAATTTGAAACGGAAAAAATTTATTATATCTCATCAGGAGTCGTACAAGTTTATTTTCCATAATCTAGAGAAGGTAAGTCGGATGTAACAGGGTGCCTTCAGTACGATGTATTTTATTATTATTGTTATTATATTATATTATTTCAGAAAGATTTTACTCAGTTTAGGAGACATTTTCGAACTAGAGGAGTTAGGCAGTGGTAACTTAGAGGTTGTAGCCCCAGGTTCAATTGAAACGTGAACTTAATGGACTGAAGGCAAGTTGAGGGACATACACACACACGGACAGAAGCTGAGGGACATACACATATACGGACAAAAGTTGATGGACATAAACACACATGGACAAAAGTTGAGGGACACGCGCACACACGGACAAAAGTTGAGGGACATACACACACGGACAGAAGTGGAGGGACATACACACACGGACAAAAGCTGAGGGATATACACACACACGCACAAAAGTTGAAGGACTCACACACACAAGCATAAACGTTGAGAGACACACGTACACGGACAAAAGGGATTTAGTCCCCGAGCTAGGCAACTAAGGCCATATAGCCCCGCTAGGTTACAGGAGCGCGCTACCACTCCCGGCATGGCAGTCCCGGGCGAGGCTCGAACTCCCGCCACGAGCTCGATGCTCTACCCCTGAGCCACCATGCCCCCGTACACGGGCAAAAGCTGGGGAACATTAGCATACGGACAAGTAAAGAGACTTCCATACACATCTTCCTTACTGACGTATTTTTTTAAAGGGCGGGCTAATATAGTTTTTTCTGTAATTTACTGTATATTGTGTATGATGATAAGATGAAGAAGACCGCAAGGTGTAATAAGCCAAATAAATCACAAGGGGAAGGGGAAAGTGAGAAATATGTACAATGAAATATTAGGCGATGTAATTGTCCCCAGCTGTTCTGTAGTAACCACCTCAAAACAGGGCAATGAAAACCAGTACATAGTCTTTTTAAATTCATATTAGTCTTCCTCATACATCTTCACAATACAAAATCTAAAACAGTTTCACATAATTTACATTCAGTGTGCTACGGTACCTCAAAACAGAACAGTCAACATATATATTAACATTATGCACTGTAATATGTTTCGTATTCTAATTTTTTTTTTTACAAGGCACACAACATAAAAAAAATACCTTAAAATTATAGAGGTGATTCTGGAGAAAATATGTGTATATTATCTAGGTGTATATATGTATAGTCAACAATTTCTTTACAAAAACTGAATTAACAACAATATAACTTAGGTGTGAGAGAGAATTATGAGAACAGACTGACATCTTTAGGAAAGCATTTGGACACTATTATAATTAAGTACTGTAATTATTTTTCTGTGTGCAAATATACAGCAGCAGCAGTAGTAGCAGTAGAAGTAATAATAGTATAGTAGTAGTAGTAATAGTTGCAACCTCAGGCTCATCTGAAATGTGAACCCAGTGGACTGCAGGCTGAAGTTACCCTCCACCAGCAGGCCACCATCCTCTTTTGTGGGAGGGAGGGAAATGAAGGATATTTGTATAACCAAGCAGTGGCACTGACTGGTTATATCAATGCTGCTGCAAAAAGGCATCCATCATTCATCAACCAATCCTTCATCACCCCATCAGGAGCTTGGAGGGCCAGGGCAAGGTTACTTAGTCTTAATGTTAAAGGTGTGACCATTTTTTTTTTCTTTCTTTCTTTTTTTAATGCAAGAAGGCAGGAACCAAAGGCCAGGACCTCACAAAATTGTTCCCTCAAAAAAAATAATAAAATAAAATAAAAAAGATAACAGAGAGCCAAATTCAAGATCCGTTCACTTCGTTTTGAGATGCCTGGACACACTACATTTGAAAGACTGGCAATCATAGGTAGTAGGAAATACAGACAGAGGGAGACAGTTTGAGTTGCTGCCTTCAGAACAGTATTATGTAAGCAGTATACCTCACCCACCTCTCAGAAATCAACCCATACAGGCCTCATGCAGTAGAGTATGATGCTGGTCACAAAGAAGTGCTGTGAAAAAGATATATAGCTGTGTATCATCTTTTCCACCTCAGAGCTATGTGAAGTAAGCTACAAAAGGATGAAAATCTAGGCCAAGTTAAGGTGAAAGGAGTATATGAAGTCCCCCCTCTTTTTTTTTTCTTTTCTTTTTCTTTTTTTCCTTGCTGCACCAAACTATTTTATTCAGTTAGTATCCATTCTATCGAGTATTTTTCCTGTCTCTCTGAACCCTATCTCTTCTCAGCTTGGGGTGGGAAAGGATGTCTGGATGATAATGATGATGAACGATGATGAGAGGAAAGTGTGTGAAAGGATTAAAAACATCTGCCATTTACCCCTACTTTATTATGGACATGTTAACTTTATGTCTCACAATTAATGCTCATTCCTATAACCTGTGTTCAGCCCTCCACATGAAGTCAGTCATTTCTGGATACTGAAGTCAATATTTTATCTATCTATCTATCTGTCTATAGCCAGATGCCTTAATCCCGTAAGGGGTGGCTACAAACAGATCACCTCCATGTCGCGCTGTCTCTCGCCATTATGCTGCCCTCCCCATGGCTCACACCCCCCTCTCTCATGTAATCCACTTGGTATAATAGCCTCTGTAGTACCTCTCTGTTTGTGATTCATTTAGCATACTGCGCTTAACACTTTTTTGTATGCTACTTATTGTAATATGGACATGGTCTGTATCTATAATCCTTCTGCTTGTGAGTTATTCTGCATACTACGTTTAACACTTTCTTGTATGCTACTTATTGTAATATGGACACGCTTACATCTATAGCCTTTCTGTTTACGAGATATTTTGCATACTACACTTAACTCTTTCTCATATGCTACTTAAATCATTCTAATATGGACAGTTTTCATCAATAACACACAAGACGATACTCGAGTGTACCACGCAAAATAAATTACCGAGACAAAGGTGTTACAGGATATCCCAAGCTATTTAGTCATGACCCTAAGTGATATGTAAGCTGATGGCAGGCTATGACCCGGGGGCGCCCACTAGTATCCACAAACAGCGTGTGTGTGTTGCCTCCTGCCTCACAACCCGTTTTCTATCATCCAGTGCCGCTCGCAACCCTCGCACAACCTGCCGGGGGAATCAAAACAATAGGATGACATAGTTTTGCTTCTACTGTTTCTGTAATATTGTCTTAGTACTTGTAACGGTAAAAGTGCTACCATGTTCTGAGCATCGGTGAATTCCTTTAAAACAATTGGTGCCCTTAAAAACAAAAGACCAGTTTTTTATTATTATTATTATTATTATTATTATTATTATTATTATTATTATCAGACAGGTGCAGTATAAGTGAAGCTAAAGAATGTGTTTTTTTTCCCTATCTGATGGAGCCAGGAGTTCGAGTGCTTGATTGATGAGTGAGTGGAAGTGTGGTTCATTGAATTGGGCAAACTTGGGCTGTCTGGATGTTGCTATTCCTCACCCTGCCCTAGGGTGGGAAAGGAGGTCCAGATGATGATGATGATGATGATGATGATGATGATGATAAATAAAAGAATAAATAAATAAATAAAAAATCAACAAGTAAATAAAAATAAAAATAAACAAAAATAAAAATACCAAAAGTAATAAATAAATACAAAATACAGTAATACTAAATAAATAAATAAAATACACTACTGTAAAAAGGTAAAACTGATCCATGAATCATGTGGCCTAACCTCATCTCTGTAGGGCAAGATGGCAGTGACGGGCAGCGTGGAGAGGGCAGCCAGGCACTCCAAGGCCTTCACTCGCACCATCTGTGGATAATACGACAAGGTTAGCAGGGTCGGGTTAGGTGGTGGTGGAATGCTAAGTCTGGGTACATCCACCATCATCATTATCATCATCACCATCATCATTACCATCATCACTTTCTTAATCATCATCATCACCTCCACTACCATCATCATTTTCTTCATCATCGACACCATCATCATCAGCATCATTTTTATCACCACCATCATCATCATCATCTCCATTACCATCATCATCAACATCATTTTCATTTTCTGTACATATTCATTCATGTTTAGGTTTTCTTTGGTTTACTTCGTTTAATACAATGATTGCAGGTTTCCATTTTATATTTGGAAAAACGATGGTCTGTGAGAAGTAACTGTGGTTTTAGGTACACACGTGGTTTGGAGGGAAGCTAACCCAGAAAATGTGAGAGTGGGAGAGTATGCTGTAACTCCACATAACCTCCCTGCATGTTTCTGTATATCTGTCACCCTTGCATGCTTATATCTGTCATCCTTGAATGCTTCTCTGTCTGTCACACTTGTATGTTTCTATATATCTGTCACCCTTGCATGTTCCTATATATCTGTCACCCTTGCATGCTTATATCTGTCATCCTTGCATGCTTCTCTGTCTGTCACCCTTGTATGTTTCTATATATCTGTCACCCTTGCATGCTTATATATATCCGTCACCCTTGCATGCCTCTATATATCTGTCACCCTTGCATGCTTCTATACACCTTCCAATGACTAACCAATGGGTGTTGTGAGGTGAGAGGGAGAAGTGCCATCACCAGAGTGCCGATGTGAGGCAAGGCAGCGCTGGCACTTTGCTTCAGGACCGAGGCAAGGGTCGTTAGGCTGCTCTCTCTTGTTTCAGCACCAGTCTTGTTCGTCGTAGTTACGCCTCCTGTATCGTTATTCGTAAGCATGTTCCCTGTCTCGCTTAATCTGTTGTTGTTTGTGGTGCTTAAGCCTTGCAGTAGTACGGGTAACAACTGCAGAAAGAATGACATTTAATATTCATAACACTGTACTGCATTATACAGTAATCAGTATCCAGTAACCTATCTATCTATCTATCTGTCTGTCTTTATCTGTCTATCTAATTATCAACTTCTATTTCCTTTATCACTTTCCATACTGGGGTCTCCCTTTAGAGTTCTTCCTCTTCCCTCTCTCACATCCATCCTTCACCTCTTTCCCTTTCTTCTTTCTCCTGTTACTTTCCTTTCCATTTCCCTTGCTATTTCTCTTTATTCTTGTACATTTCTCCTATTTTTCTTAATTCTTAAAGAGGGGGAGGCTAAGGATGAGATGGAGGGATGGAGTGGAGGGGTACCGGTACATGAAAGAGAGGGGTGTGGGCTGGGAGGTGGACTGGGAGGTGGACAGTGAAATGGTAGGGGACAGGACAACATGTAGGCAATTTGTTTGTGGCCACCCCTTTCGGGATTACGGCATCTGGCAGTAGACAGATAGATTGTATGCTTCTCTCTTCCTCACCTTATTAATGTGAGAATTTAGTACGACGGGAGGGAGACATGGGAGAAGTGAAGCAATGGCCACTAGAGCACAGGATTTTGTGTGGGCATTCTCTGCAGTGCTGAATGTTGTCACCAGAGGGCCAACAATCCCCTCGAAGAACCTCTGCTTGTGGAGTAACCTGAAAACAAAATGGAAATATGTAGATATAGGGGAGAGAGCCAAAATACTTCTATACACTTTTTACTCTAACTTGGCCTAAAACTTCCATCTCTCCATCTTGAATGTAGAGTTACAACAAGATATTAATAGTAAAATACAATACTTCTATACCTTTTTACTCTAACTTGGCCTAAAACTGCCATCTCTCTATTGTAAATGCTTAGCTACAGATAGATATTAAATGGAGAATACAATGCTTCTATACTCATTTTACTCTAACTTGGCCTAAACCTGCCATCTCTCCACCTTGAATGCTGAGTTACAAAAAGATATTAATAGTAAAATACAAGATTTCTATACCTTTTTACTTTAACTTGGCCTAAAACTGCCATCTCTCCATCTTTACTGCTGAGTTACAAAAAGACATTAAAAGGAGATTACAATGCTTCTATACTCATTTTACTTTAACTTGGCCTAAAACTGCCATCTCTCCATCTTGAATGCTTAGTTACAGAGGGATATTAAAAGGTGAATACAATGCTTCTGTACCCTTTTTACTCTAACTTGGCCTAAAACTGCCATCTCTCCATCTTGAATGCTGAGTTACAAAAAGACACTGATAGCAGAATACAGTGCAAATCTTGAAAAAATGCTACGGAGAGGATGCAAGGCCAGTTTTTTTTTTTTTTTTTTTCTGTCACTTAGTTATGGGAAATTAGCTGCAAGAGGAGGAAAATATCTGTCTGGCTGAAGTGAAAGATATCTAGTAATTATTATAGCTAGTAATCATGGTGGTAATTATAAGGATTTGGAGAAATACACTGAGGTGGTTTGGCCATGTGGAATGGATGGAGTGCAAGAGACTAATAAGAGTGTATGTGAGAGAGGGGGAGAGGAAGGGGGAGACCAAGGATGAGATGGAGGGATGGAGTGGAGAGGTGTATGAGAGAGGGGGGGGATGTGAGCTAGGAGGAAGGCAGCGAAATGGCGAGGGACAGGGCAACAGGGAGGGGATTTGTTTGTGACCACACCTTACAGGCTTAAGGCGTCTGGCTATAGATAGATAGTAATTATAAATGCATAGGTAAAGATACTAAACTAAGTGGGAGAGATGGCAAAAGGCTATACACTTACACCACAGAAATTATACACTTACACTACAAAAAATATACACTTACACTACAGAACTTATACACTTACACTACAGAAATTATACAGTACACTTACACTACAGAAATTAACGTACAAACCTGATATTGGCGCAAGTCTGTGGGGTCATGGCGTACTGGTGATCTCGTACGATGATTCCAAAACTGTGCGCTGCGTCCATGCCCAGCGTGGGGTCACTTAGCAGGTCGAGAAGCTGTGGGGGAAAGGATAAGAATTCACTGGATCAAGAATGGACTGGTTCAGATTAATATAGTAAATCTTCATGTAGTAGTAGTAGTGGTAGAAGAAGTAGTAGTAGTAGTAGTAATATCCTTCTGCAGTCCATCGTCGTCCTTTTCCACGTGAAGGGCCAACCTAATCCCTTCCTCACATACACCTTCCTCTCCATCTTTTTCTCATCATCGCTATCCTATGTACTCCATCTTTATTATTCTTTTCATTTTCTTCTCACCATGTCTTTCTGTTCCTTGCCTCCCCACCTTTCTCAGATCTTTCCTCGCTCCCTCCTCCTCTTCCCTCCTTTCCTTACCACACTCTTCTCCTCCTCCCTCACCCTCTCACCCAGTTCAACCACTCTCCTCACACACACACACACACACACACACACACACACACACACACACACACACACCTTCTCCATCCTTTATTCATAACCTCTTCTCTTCCTCTCTAACCTTTTCTAGTTACTCTTTCCTCATCATTTCTTGTTTTTCTACTCCCTTCATTCCATTCTCTGCTCCACACTCATTCTCCCTCCTCTTCATCTCCACCCAGTTCTCTCTCTCTATTCTCTTCTCTTCATTTCTTTCTCTCTCTTCCTCTTCACCTCTTCTTCTTTCTTCCACTCACCCAGTTCAACCACTCGCTCTTTTTCTGTTCCCTCCTCTTCACTTCATTTCTTTCTCTCTCTTCCTCTCCACCTCTTCCTTTTTCTTCCACTCACCCAGTTTGACCCCTCCTCTTCACTTCATTTCTCCCTCTTCCTTTCCATCTCCTCTTTCTTCCACTCACCCAGTTCGACCAATCCTCTTGCTCAGCTGCTCCTCTTACTACCAGTGCTTTACACGTCCATGCGGCCACAAGGAGAGCCGACCTGCGTTCTCCTTCACACAAACCCGGGTCAAGTCTTGCCTTTAGGTCAACATGGGTCTCATTTAGGACCTGGGTCAGAGTTGGACCTGTAGGGAGAGAGTAAGCCCACCTCATTTATTTATTTATTTGTTTGTTTAGTTATTTTTTTTTTAATGCGAGGAAGAAGGAATCAAAGGCCAAATGTCCAAATGATTGTTCCCTAAAAAAAAAAAAAAAAAAAAAAAAAAAAAAATAACAGACAGCCCAGTTCATATATTTATTTACTTGCTCATTTATTTCCTTTTTTTTTTTTTTTTCAATGCAAGGAAGAAGGAACCAAAGGCCAGAAGCCCATAAAATTGTTCCCTCCAAGAAAAAACAAAAACAAGATAACAGAGAGCCCAATTCAAAATCTGTTCAATTAACTCCCTCCATTTGACAACATTATTATTAATATATTTTTTTTTATCTGCCAGATTATAGGAATTCCAAAATAAACAAAACAAATATATAATCAAAGTAAAGAAAAGAAAATTGCAATACTGAATAACTACAAGTTAAGTGATATTTACTAACCTTGTGGAAATTTGTTGATGATTGCTGCATGTAAAATGGCTGCCACTTTCCTCACCTCTGCTTCCTCCTCCCTCTCCACCCCCTCCCTTGCCCCCTCCCCTCCACCCACCGCCCTCAGCTGCCCCAGTACACCTACAGTTGATTCAGGGAGACATCTTGCACCCAGTAGCACTCCCTCCAGTACATATACCTGGAATATAATGTAGTGGACAAAGCATATGTATGGGGTTTAATTAATTTGATTTGGTATTGGTTATAGTTTGTTTTAAAATAGCCATAGGACAGAGGCTAGGGTAACGATAATTCAGAGAGAGAGAGAGAGAGAGTATATCCCTGACATCATTACCATATACAGTACATGAGAGAGAGAGAGAGAGAGAATATCCCTGACATCATTACCATATACAGTACATGAGAGAGAGAGAGAGAGAGTATATCCCTGACATCATTACCATATACAGTACATGAGAGAGAGAGAGAGAGAGAATATCCCTGACATCATTACCATATACAGTACATGAGAGAGAGAGAGAGAGAGAGTATATCCCTGACATCATTACCATATACAGTACATGAGAGAGAGAGAGAGAGAGTATATCCCTGACATCATTACCATATACAGTACATGAGAGAGAGAGAGAGAGAGTATATCCCTGACATCATTACCATATACAGTACATGAGAGAGAGAGAGAGAGTATATCCCTGACATCATTACCATATACAGTACATGAGAGAGAGAGAGAGAGAGAGTATATCCCTGACATCATTACCATATACAGTACATGAAAGAGAGAGAGAGTATATCCCTGACATCATTACCATATACAGTTCATTGCCGACTCAGACTTGTTACTTTGTCTTCTGATCATTTTTTATATCTTACATTACTACTGTTTATTGATACAGTATTTAGCTTGGTTTTACATACATTAACAGGAGTATTTATGTATCTTTGGGGATATGGACAGAAAGATTGTTACAGTACCCATGTTTTCTCACTAGGCAGATGTGAAGGCTAGGATACTGTCTCCCTCATTTGTTCTGGTACAGGGAAGTCATGACCTGAACGCCTAGTATTCGTAAAGAACAACCTTGTAACTCATGTTGTACAGGAGTGGCTTCCCTTTGACTCTATCTGGTCTCACAAATATGATCAGGGAGCACTGTCTGAATGTAGACTATAGCTTTGGATAATAATGATGATAATAATGACTGTTATGATGATGATAAAAGAACATCCATCCATCCATCATCTAATCCTATGTCGCCCCATAAGGAGTGTAGGAACCTGGGGCTAGGCAAGTTGGTCCTGACATTTAAGATGAGAGTGACCAGCCTCAGTCATCCCTAAGTGGCAGTATGTGAGCAATAAACCCTAACCATCCCCTGGATATTAACCCACATAGGCTCAATTATCCACTAAACCACCAAGACCAACCTCAACACAATCCACTCACCATATAACGTGGTCTCAGCGACTCCTCAGCTCCCACCAAACCACCAGCCAGGAGGTTTTGCATTTCTGGGTGGGTGGTGAGGGCCTTGGCAAGCTCACAGTCTGGCTCAACCTTGTCCCCAGTCACCAGCCTTACCACACCGTTCACTAGTGACTGAGGCTCACTGGTAGAAGGAAAGGAATGAGTGGTAGTTCGGTAGTTATGGTACTTGTAAGCGTATTGCATTATGTCGTATATAGTATGCTCATTTGGTGTTGTGTATTTTTTTTAATGCAAGAAATAAAGACCCAAAGGCCGAAAGCCCACAAACTGTTCCTTCCAAGAAAAAAAAAAACAATACAAAAGAGAGACAAATTTAAGACCGAGATGCCCGGACACTCATGTATGCATTTCTTGCCCCGTCCTCACCTGAGCGTTGCAACCATTAAGCGTATGATGGCCGAGAGTTGTGTCAGGAGTGTGGGCAGCATGGCAGTGTGTTGGCTGTTTAGTATGACACCCACAGCTACTGACACAGCCCGCCCCACACCATGCCACTCACCCAAAACAAACGACTGACACTCCGGCTCCTTTAGGGTGTTCCCCAGGATCTGTAAGGGATGGGATGGTTTATGTTTCTGATTATGTTACGCTTCAGTTATTTCTAAAAACCACCAACAATGCTAGAATGTGTTGGACGTGTGGAGGAAATGGAGAATGAAAGACTGACTAAGAGGGTGTATGTATGTGAAGTGGAGGGAGAGGGTGGGGGAGACTGAGGGTGATGTGGAGGGAGGGAGAGGGTGGGGGAGACAGGATGATGTGGAGGGATGGAGTTGAGAGGTATATGAGGGAGGGGGGAGTGAGCTGGGGGAGGGCAGTCAAATGGTGCGTGAGAGAGAGACTTG
>NC_136994.1:18099741-18149741 GCF_032717465.1 Coenobita brevimanus
GGAGGATGAAGTTACAAAAAGGAGACAGAAAATATTACATGAAAAGTTCAGTAAGTGATGATATATGACAGAAATGCAACCTGGCAAAAGTCAAATTAAAATAACTATTGATCATGTGCAATTATACAAATGTACTTCTAATTAGCTTTAGTATATATGGAAAAAAAGTGGTTACACTGCTGATAAATTAACTCCTACTTTAATCTAATACCAGGAGACCAATTATATTTCCTCTGCAAATAATTATATGGCATTACTTAGAACAAAATATAACAGCCATACTTAAACCAAAGGATATGCATGTCACTATCTACAGCCAGAAGCCATGATCCTCTAAGGGGTGGCCGTTTGTCTCTGCATTAGTTATTTTACAGGGAGGGGCACTAACCCTTCGCCAACCCACTTGTTAACCCATAGAGAACACGTATGGGCTGGTTATATAGTTACCACCCAGCTTATTGAATGGTATCCACACTGAATTAACTTGATCAATGAGTCAGCTAGAAATTACACACAGCTGAAGTGTTGTTTAGTTACTGCATTATATATATGAGGGAGGGGGGAGTGAGCTGGGGGTAGGACAGTTAAATGGTGGGTGACAGAGCAACTTGGGAAGCGTTTTGTCTGCGGCTACCCTTTGCGGGATTAGAGCGTCGGGCTATAGATAGAGAGAGACGTAGATAGTTAGATAGATAGATAGATACATAGAATAATAAATCAGCTAAACTATCCACAACAAATGCCCAACAATAAGCCAATTAACTCACTGGAATGAAGTCGATGGGGAAGTACGCAGCAATGACTTCAAACAGGTCCTCGGTAAAAGGTCCGGGAGGCAATGACGCAACCACGATGGGCATGAGAGAGAACACCAACACGAGGTTCCGTGGGTCGCGCTCCCCATCCACTGCCGACACCAACCCCAGGATGAAGTCTGATCCCAGTGGCTTCACATCTGGTGAGTACAGTAAGAGAGAGAATGAATGTAAGTAGAGTATGAGAGAATGTAAGCAGAGTAAGAGAGAGAATGTAAGTAGAGTAAGAGAGAATACAAGTAGAGTAACAGAGAGAATGAAGGTCAGTCTTTCATAATAACGATAGATAACGATAAATTATAAACACCCTTCCATGCTCTCCCATCTCACCTTCCAGCTTGTGAATGAGGCAGTATTTGAGGAAGGTGTATATGTTGCGTCGGTCGGACATGATGTGGGACTGACAATGCACCTCCCGAAACATACCCTGAATCAGCCGACGCACGTCATCACCCTCTATCCTCTCCTGCTCAACCTGAATGAGTACAATAGGAGAGTTTGAGAAGAGAACATGAGAAGAACTATAAGGTCAGTTTAACCTCTCCAATTCAAAGTTTTAAATATCAAAAACTTAGAGGATCTGAATTAAATTTCCTTGCATGAACACTCTTTATCATCATCCATCTATCTACTCCTGTATCTATAGCTAAATGCTTTAATCCTAGAGGAGGTAACCACGAACCAAGCCTCCTCAGTGTCAAGCTGTTTCTCCCTAAAGAACATGTAAGCAGGATCCAGAGATAACAAAAGCACAAAACTTGCAGAGCCAACTAACTGTCTGCCATTTACTCATCACAGGTCATGTGACTTGTAAGATGTGTATGGTGATTAATCCAACAATGCTCTAGTTAATTCTACTCACAAGAATGAAAGATAGTGCATGCACCTAAGAATGTAAAATGGTTACTGTACTGTATCTAGCAAATTTTACAAAGTTTAAGTGGTGTTAAAAAAGGTCATAATACTGATGCTTTGTCCATTATTGAACACATTTTGAGCTTTATCAATAACAATTCAATTAAGGAAGTAGCTTTTGTACTTCTCCAGTCCAAAAATACACCTTGTGTATCATATTACATACCAGTGCAAGGTAAGCATAGAAGACATTGGGCACCACAGAGTGTTGGTCCTTCAGCCGATCCACAAAGAACGACACGAGGAAGGTCAGCTGGGCCGAGGATAGGTTGTTGCGGGGCAGGGCGTGAAGGAGGTCAGCCAGGAGGCGCGTCCCGGCCCCTCGCTCACCCGCGGAGGCGTGTGTGAGGCTGGACCCAAGGCTCTCCACCACTTCATGTAGGGAAACCTCACCCCTGGACAGGTCTGGTGAGGTGAAAGTGTTTTTGAGTAGGGTGCTGATAACTAACCATGATTTTCTTAGCGTTATTTTTGGAGATCTGAATATTTTCTACAGGCTACTCTTTTCACTCTAGGTTATCCAAAAAATGCCTTCCCCCATCTTGAATACTGACTTATGAGATTTTTCACTTCAGCTTGGCCTCAAACTGCCATCTCTCAATCTTGAATGCTATGGAAGAATTTATTATTATTATTTTTTTTCTGAGCTGTGTGAAGAAAGTGAAAAAGTGTGAAAATCTGGGCCAAGTTAAGGTGAAACAGGTATAGCCACTTCATCACAAGTTTAGGTGGGAATAAATATATGTATCAATTGGTATACTGGCTATGTTAATTCTATAAATATTTTACTAAGGAAGCCTCATATCCCACCTGTTGCTAAAAACACCCTTAGTCTTCATCTGGCAATCTTTCCTGTCCATCCATCCATCATCCAATCCATCCCCATCCTTCATCCAATCCATCCATCCTTCATCCAATCCAACCCCATCCTTCATCCAATCCATCCCCATCCTTCATCCAATCCATCCATCCTTCATCCTGTCCATCTATCCTTCATCCAATCCATCCATCCATCATCCAGTCCATCTATCCTTCATCCAATCCATCCCCATCCTTCATCCAATCCATCCCCATCCTTCATCCAATCCATCCATCCTTCATCCTGTCCATCTATCCATCATCCATCTCTGCCCAATAAGGAGAGTAAGGGCCCAGGGCTATGCTTATCAGTCCTGACATTTAAAGTGAAGATGACCAGCCTCACATGCCCCTGAATGGCATTAGGTGAGCAATAAACCCAAAATCCCAAATTCATCCCTCAAATATAAACTTTTACTTTTTTTTTTTTCTTAATGGGAGTAACAAGGAACCAAAGGCCACAAGTTGGAGTATATGTCCCAACCTGATAAAGGTTCCCCTAACCCCTTTCAGCTCAGTTGATGGCCAGGAGTATTCAGATTTGACTAGTAACCAAGGACCCTAACCCCTTTCAGTTCAATTGATGGCCAGGTGTATTCAGATTTGACTAGTAACCAAAGAGACTTATTCCTAACTCATTACTAAGGCACATTAAATTTCATGCAGCTAGGCTTTCACTTAGTACCGGTAGTTAAATTGTAGGAATGGACCAGTTCTCTCAGGTGAAAACAATCTAACAATCACCACTTAACTTCAACGACTCTACCTTAGCCTTCATTATACCGTTTTAGTTTTTATTTATCTATCTATCTATCTATTCCCAGATGCCTTAATCCTGTAAGGGGTGGCCACAAACAAATTGCCTCCATATCACTCTGTCTCCTGCCATTTCACTGCTCTTCTCCCAGCACACACACCTCCTTTCTCATATACCTCTCCACCCCATCCCTCCATCTCATCCTTGGCCTCTCCCTCCCTCTCCCCCCCTCCACCTCACACATACACTCTCCTTGTTAGTCTCTTGCTCTTCTTTTATACCTTGGTTAGAATTACATTGGGTGAGGCTGCATCTCACTAATATCCAAGAGAAAGAATTGAAAATAGGTTTATTGTATTCTCAGTAATAACGAGTATGTGGCCCAAGGGAATTAAAAAAAAAACGGTGGTGTGAGGCATTTTAAATTATGTTTCCAATGTGCAGATTACCGATATAATATTTTCACACTGTATATTCCTCTCAAAATTGCATAAAACCGTAAAAATGAAGATTATTCCCAAGTTTATCCAGAAATTATCAACCATGCAAGCGTGTTGCATTGTGTAATGTCAAGTATTTAACCGTATTTGCCAATTACGTTTTGGTATATGTAATTATTGAACACACTGAGCCAATTTCCTTACGAGGTATAACATCCTTGACAATTATTTCTGCTTCCTGGGTAGAATTTGGTAATTTTTCTAACTTCCCGAGGACGTCTGTTTTGGTTGGAACCATGGTGGGGTACGTACTAATAATATTTTGTTTCTCCAAGGAAAGAATATTAATGTTTTGATAATGCTAAAAATAGGCAGATTGGCTCAGAAGATAAGTTTACTATCGAGATGCATGGAAATCGTTTCTTCGGAAAAAAATGACGTCAATATGGAGTAGAGACTTGTTCATTTGAAGCCCCTTAGGGTATATTTTATTAGTAGATGCCTCATAGCTATTTGAGGATAAATTATTTGCCTTCTATGCATCCTCGTGTGTGAAATTGCACTGTAGTTTCGTGGATGAGTCATGCCTCAGCCATACCAAGGGTGGGAAGTCGCGGTATAACGGGGATATTTATTGTCTGGTTACCAATATTTATCTGCAAAGAGAAGTTGTACATGGCGTTTCGATTTACAAAACAATGACTGTATGGCCATTGATAAGATTCAGCATTTGGCAATGCAGTGCGTAGAATAATGCTATATTGAGTAGTTTAGTAGCTGCTTGCTGGAACTTTATGAATCTTTCCTCTAGTGATGAAAACAAGTTTAATATACTTAATAAAATGCGTATGATCTTGTTTTATATTGTATTTAACCACTAGCTGGCGCTTTGTCTTTAGTATGAGAGGGCTGTCTGTAGTAGGCATCGCGCTTTTTTCGCCAAAATTAATATTTTTCATTTAGCGTAAAAATGTATTGTCTAGGACATGAAGTTTAGTAATACTCTTGAGAGTTTCACAGGTTTTAGAAAGATTGTATAATATTATAGCATTTACTACGGATAATCTGAGATTGTGTGTACATAATGGCATTTTAGTCTCATTTAAGAACTAGGTTAGCGATATCTACGAATTTGGGCTCATATCCACGAATTTCGATTAATGGGCGTTTGCTTATGCCATTGCGTAAATTGCCAGTGCTGATCTTGTGTGGATGTCAGTGGTATTCTGCTAAAGTATACATAAACAAAAGAGATAAAACACCCAGAAAAATGTGCCTGGGGAGTTTCTAAGCGCTGTAATTGTCAACGCTGGTCCGATGTGAGTGTCAATGCGTAAACAAGCAGACGACAGCACATGCGCGCTCGACTTGTCTGTGTATCATGGAGAAAGGATGACGCATTCTGGCTTGTCCTGACGCTCCTCCGGCAGTTACAGGCCTCAGACAGGGAGCAGGAGGTGAGCCAATTAACTGTAAAGGACCAGAAATATGGCGGGAAGATAAGTATGTGCCATAAACTGGATGTAAATGGTTATTTATGACAGGCAAGATCAGTTTACATCCTGCGCCCCACACAAGCTTTACTCATCTCACTGGTCACTGTTTATTTAATAGTATCTCGGCACGTGGGTTTGTTGGGGCGAAGGTCTGGGTGATATTTTGTTGTTCCGGAACTGGTGTGAGGTTGTGGATGATCAAGAATGCATAATGGATGGCAGGTGGATTGGCTACGGTTGTGTCATCAAGGCTAACGGTACTGTACACTAAGTTAGGTTGCATTTAGCAGGGATAGGAAGCTTCGTAGTACATGTCCCATAGCTATTTATTCTGTTTATTACTGATTAACATTGTCTTGTGTGCTATTTATATCTTTTTAAAGTCAACTGTTTGTAATCATTTGATGGCTACAGTTATAAAATACAGTAGACATGAATAATGTCGTCATGATCTGCTTTATGCTGCTTCTTCCATGAGGCTGTTGCCCCATCAGGAGTGTAGAGACCTTGGATTAGGCTACCCAGACCAGACATTTAGGGTGAGCTGACCAGTAGCACACCTGATAGTGGTCTTTTGTAAGCAGTAAACCCCAGCCATCCCCCAGGTTAAGTCCTTTTGAGACACATTCAGCTGGAGTGCCTGGACACACTAGACCACCTTGTATTCGTTTGTTTGCTATATGGCCACTGTGTTTCATTTTTTAATAGCTTTGAATATACATGAGTCAGCCTTCTTCACTTAATGGTGGCTTACCAGCCCTGAGGTCATCTTGTAGGACCTCGTCACAAGTGTTCTTGGATAGAGTAATATCGTAGCATGCTGCTCTTCACATGTTCACCTATTTTTTAGTCACAATTCTCTGCATTATTAAACAAAATTAGTGTCCCCCTAAACCACATCAGTGCCTTTAATTCCCAGCTGATCTCTTAGCAGCATGTCTGCTGTTCAGTCATACAGGAACATTACATATCCTTATGGCTATCCTTATTTTGGGACATTCCAGTCTGTGCCTGCCCTCCATCATTACATTGCAGAGTCATTCTCACAAAGCATTACAGATCTCACACATGTAGGCTATGTAGTATAAAGTTTTTCCTGACTGTAATGGGAGAGTCCTCACAATAACAATAGAGGTAACAGTTCCTGAACTTCTTCCATCTACTCCTAACTTCCTTCCACCTACCCCCTCACCCATGAACAGAGCATATCACCCAGATAGCAAAATTCATCCTCACACTCAAAGGCACATTGTCAGGAGTATTCTGACATGCATAGCCCTCCCTCCTTTTACACCTTTGCACCCAGAACCAGACATCCTTGGCTACCTCTGATCCCACTGTACTCTTGTGTACTTATCTTGTGCTAGCATTATATAAAATTAAAATGCACCTAACATTCCACCAACACACAGCATATGGCCATTAGCACACCACCATCCACAGGTTGATCATCACTGTTGTTTTTCACATTCACTGTCTTTTCTATTGACTTCAAGGTATTAAATAGTTTCTTGTGTTACAGAAAGCCATCTGGTTTGCCACTCAGTGTAAAGTCACCAAGAGGTAGCAGTACATGAAGTGGCTGTATAGTCAACACCCCCACTCGACTACCACAGGGGTTAGGATGAGGTCAAGCTGTATTATTGTTTGTTACAGGGTGAGAGTGAAGTGCCTGTGTTCCAAATACTCCCCGCACCGCCACCCCATCCCCCCCAGCTGACTCAGTGATCCAGTGCAGTGGGGCCATGATGGGGCGGGGCTGGGGCTGCTGAGGGGCCAAACTTGATGTCGTTGGGGCAGCACAGGGCAGCAGTGTCGCCGCCCCGCCCCACCCTCACTGCAGCTGCTGAGGAGGAGGTCTTGGGGCAGAAGTTGCATCCAACCATGTGTCCATTATGACCAGACAGATTGTGGCAGCGAGCTTGTGTGTTAGTACCGGTATATTTTTTAATGTTAAAGTTCTTATCTATATTTTTTATGTATATTCCAGTTCTTGTTTATATTTTTGATGTATATTCCAATAATAACAGCAATTTTTCTTTTTCTTAACTAGCTTTTCATTTAGGCATATTCTGAATGTAAGCCTTTCTTCACCACACACTTTATGGGATTTCTAAATTCTCTCCAATCTCTCCCTTGTTTTTTATTTGTGTGGGAGAGGAGGGGAAGGATGATAAAAATGATAACTACTGGTACTGTATTTATTTTTTGATTTTTTGATTATGATTTTGATTTTTGATTGTACTCTGCAGGTGTTTACTGAGTTGCCATACCGTCCAGTTGCCAGCCTTAGCCTTGGAGCCCAGTATGCCATGGCGCAGAGGAGCCGCCGACAAATATACGAGACTGCCTTTGATAGCAAGGTGGGATGCCGCTCGTGTTAGTTTGCATAGTCTTTGGGGGGACTTATTAAACACACAAACACACACACACACACACACACACACACACACACACACACAACTTCTGAAGACAATTGGAAGGAAATTTAAGTGATGATTTTTCAGGAAGTTTGTTTTGAAAATTTTCGTGCTGTCTTTATCCAGTCTCACCCTGTCCTTAGGTGGGAAAAGAGGCCTGGATGATGATGATGATGACAATGATGATGATGACAGGTAGAAGCAAATCTTATGTGATGTGGAAGAAGAGAATTGAACAGAATACTAGTGAGAGAAGAAAGAGGAAGAGGAGTGTTTGAGAGACTCTTGTGAGGGCAGAGTAAGGAGGAGGCAATTCTATCTTAGGTAACGACTAAAAATTTCTTCTGCCATCCATCCAGGTGGAGAAGCGTAGTGAGGAGACACCAGACCTAATTGACCGCATTGCCAACCACCCAATCCTCCAGCTACTCCATCTCCGCCGCCGCTCCCGCCACAGCAACAACAATAATAGCAGCAACAACAACAACACTGGGGTATTCAGGGGTCGCAATGGAGGCGGTGCGACGGCCACGGTGGTGCCATCTACCTCGTCAGATCCTACCTTTCATGTGAGTTTTGTGGTGGTGAGTGATTGTGTGATAACCTTGGTAGTTAAATATCTCCTACTCAGCTAACATGTGTGGAAGTACCGGTATAGAGGTTAGTTTTCCGTCTTTCGGATTTATATATATTTTTAAAGGTGCGTATCTTTTGCAAAATGGTGAGTCTTTTATAACAAACATTAATTTATTGTAGGTGCAAAAAAGAAACAGTTTCACGTTGTAGCACCAATATAACCAGGCAGAATTGCTGTCTGGTTATACAGATGTCCATCAACTCCCTCTCTATTCCCTGAAAAGATGATTTTGTACTGCAAGAGAGGGCCAGCTTCGGCCTTCAGTCAATCAGGCTCATACCCACATAAATATGGGGTCGTAACAGCAGCAGCCATTTCCCTTCCCAGATATGTGATATAATTGTATTGCATTTACAGGTTGGTGTGTACACCCCGAAGGGCCGGCGTGGAGAGCGAGGTCGTGGCCGAGGGGTGGTGGTGCGGCCGGCCCGAAGTGCCTCCACCCACCACCTGACTGAGCGCCCAGCCCGACCCGTTGCACTGTCCAAGAGTGATGACGAAATCCTCAACCGTGGCTCGGACTCGCTTGAGGAGGAAGAGGAGGCCTATGGGGAGGGTCGAGGGGCCAGGGAACTAGCAGCCGATTTGCGAGTTCTGCATCTCACTCATGCCCCAGATCCCCCATCACCACGTCCCAAACAACAGCATGAGGAACGCAAGGGAGGGAAGAAAAGGAGGGGCAGGGTTGGGGCCGAGGAAGCAGACATTACCCGGTCCCAGGCCTTGCCCCGCGCCCCACCCCGGATCTTAGAATTACGCAGTCCCCCTGGCACTGCCCCACTTCCCATCAAGTTCAGTAAGAGAACCCCTGGATCAGAAACCAGTCCCTCTAGCTGGTTTGCCCCACCCCGGCAGAAGGACCTGACCCTCCCTGTGAAGAGGAGTGTGAGTCGGGAAGGAGCGGGGCTGGGGCTGGCCCGGGGCGCCCCACCCTGCCAGAGCCGGGCCAGTTTGGATATCTCGATGGAGGTTTTACTCGACCCTTCATCGCAGAGGGACCTCAAGGTTGGGCCGGGATCAGGGGGAAGTGCAGAAAGTGTCGTGACCGGAAGTACAGTGTCTTCACTCGAGTCTCTCCGTTCCTCAACCAGCGATGCCAGCAAGACCAGTTATCGAAGCTCCTCGGATTCCTCTCTCCCTCGTCCTGCTCTCAACCTGGCCGCTCCACACCGCTCCCTCATACAGTCTGCAAAGTTCCAGATCCTCTCGCCTATTTCTGATAAGTCTCAGGAGCCGTCATCAGACCAAGGGTGTTGCCCATCCCCAGCTGGCACACAGGAAGTGATGCCTGGAAACCTAGCACCCCCAAGGGCACAACACCGCACACCAACACAGGCTAGGGACATCAGGGAGGACTTTCGGAACATCCACCATGTACTCCCAGGACCCCCTAGACCTGACAGTGTACAGGTATACTTCTTCACTGTAGCGTGGTTCAGTTTTTTGTCTGTGCAACTTATATCACATAGGTCATTAACAGTAAGGGAATACTACTGCTCTACATCCAAGGCAATACCATTGCTCTACATCCTTTCCATTGCACTTCTTTTTTTACTAGCACCATATTCTAATATTACTCTGCTGCACAACTCAGTCTTCTTACAACCCAATCCAGCCCTGTATAAACTAAACTGACCTAATGTAACCTATGCTTATCCAGGGATCAGACAGCGGGATAAGTATAGAGTATGCACGTGCCCCAGCGCGGCGACCAGACCCCCCTTTTGCTGACCTGCCCTTCGATATGCCCAAGCTGCGGCGGAGGCTGGCGGCAGCAGCGGCCAAAACCAGCCTCTCGTCCAGCACCTCGTCCATCTCATCGTCCGGCCCCAGTGACCCGCCACGACCCCACCCATCACACCTACACCCCACACTGAACCCCATTGTTACCAGGCTACAGGTTTGATTTACAGCAACTCTTCTTTGTACTGTATTTTGAATGTCAGTAGTTAGTGTATCTGTTTTGCTGGATATGAACCTTGTGAACTGCAGACTAAAGGTCCTCTTCTGCAGTTCACCATCCACTATTTAGGGCATTGGGAATTTGAGGGACATTTGTGTGATCAGGTAGCCAAACTGACCGATCATATTGGTGAAGATATCCCTCACCAGGACTGAAGTGCATCTGTAAATAAAAATATACTGAAAAAGCATGTGAGGTGGAGCCAAGATTTCAGGGGCTTGAGTGGTGTATGAATGACTGTTTGATCCACTTCAGTAAGCATTTTGTTGATTGTTGTCTAGCTCTACTACATCCTCTCTTCTTGTGTTATGATCCTACCTCACTGCATCATTAGGTGGGGATCAAGACTAGGATGATAATGAGCTTGTTTAGTTCAGCCAGTGTTTTCAGTACAAACTATGCTTGTGATAGTTTGATATTCAGGGCTAAAAGGCAGCGAGCATTCTGAATCGCCTACTCCCATGTTTGTAATACCGTACTTCTTTTCTTCTTTTGCAATACTTTCCTCTTTCTTTCTCTCTTTTGCAGTACAGTACTTTCCTCTTCCTTCCACTCATTTGCAATACTTTCCTCAGTACAGATAGGATTTTATGCATAGGAGAATCAAACTGCCAAAAGAGGGTGATTGGTGTGAGATATAGAAGGTAGGAAGGAGGGTAAAGTTACACTGGTTTTTTCAGGTGTGTGAGGCTGTGAGTGGGACTTCATCATCAAATTCGAGTGACTGGGATACAAGATCATCGGCAGACAGCAGTGACGACCAGGGTACCCCACGGCTAAGCAGAGGTTTGTGTTGTGGTAGCAGTAGTAGTAGTAGCAGTAATAGTAGTAGTTGTAGTTGTAGTAGTAGTAATAGTAGTAGTAGTAAGAGTATTAATAGTAGTAGTTGGGGTTTATTGCTCACGTAATGCCACTGAGGGATGAGAGAGGCTGGTCACTCTCCTCTTAAATGTCAGGACCAACTTGCCTATCCCTGTACTCCTACACTTCTCATGGGACATCACTGGATTAGATGATGAAGGAATGAATGAGTAGTAGTAGGAGGAGGAGGAGGAAGAGGAGGAGTAATAGTAGTAGTAGTAATAGTAGCAGTAGTCATGGCGGTGGTGTTTAGAAGACTTTATGTTAAGCTGGAGTTAATGAAGCTGGTATTCCCTTTGATGTATTTTATTGAGTGCATCCATACCAAATTTACATGTATTGTAAGTACACTTCCATCAGTCCTTAGTTTTTCATCTTAATTTTCTTTGTTTTTTCTGCCTGCGGACACAGAAGCAAGAGTCAAGAGCGGGCTGGCTTTGGATCTCGGGTGTGCTGCCATGGCCATCAAGGGGGAGAAAGTGGATGTGAAGCTGCCCCTGGCTAAACAAGGGTGAGTGTAGTTGGTGATCATGTGTAGTCAGATTAGCGGGTAAATTTGAGGAGCAGCAAAGGTGATTCATTCATATCATATTATTAAGGCTCATTGAATTCCATGCAATCGTGATTTTGTATTGAAGTTGTAGAAATGATGACTAAAGGAACAGGGTGATAGCGTAGTACTGGACTAGTAGCCCCAGGTTGATGAGACATGTTAACCCAGTGCACTGCAGACTGAATGTGTCCATTTCCAGCAGTTCAGCAGCCACTTTTTAGGGTGGATAAGGTGTGAACTGAGGGACAATTGTATAACCAGGCAGTGGATAATTGCCACCACTGGAAGGCATCCCTTCCCGTCACCTTGGGATGATTATGTTTGTCAGTTGAAGGAAGGGGTAACCGGTCCCCAACCCCTGTCCCTGGGTGGGTCCCCAGGCTCCTGATTTCCGAGGTGGTACAGGATTCTATGATCAAAGGGTAGATTGCTCTGATCACAGTGTTATTCACCTGAAAAAAAGAAATGCAGTAAATTGTATTGTTTGACAAATGTCATGTTTGCCTCTCAGGTGGTATCACGGTGCTGTGAGTCGGACCGAGGCAGAGACGACCCTGAGGAATTACTCTGAAGGAAGCTACCTGGTGCGCTCCCTACTGCATCTCTCTAAACACCAGTACTCTTTGGCACTCAAGTAAGTCATGAGATAATGAGTATGAAGTACAGTTGTGCTGTGTAGCATTATATTCTAGAGCTGGTGCTGATGTTTTGTCATTGTTGTCATCATTATTATTATACAGTCTTTTTCATGCTTGCATGTGTCAGCCATGATTTGCCTTGTGTCAGCTTTTCAGGCTGGTACTTCCATGGATGGACATGTAATCCTGAGATTATTACGTTATCTCAGTCAGCATGTATGATGGCCCATAATTCTTGCTCCATTTATGGAACACATTAGGTACGGTTTGCCTGCATGCCATGTTACAAAACATATCCAGTGAGACAGAAACAAACCATGTATATATGGTTGAAGCCGTGTCCACCCTCAGGTCGGCACGGGGCTACATGCACCTGCGGATCCAGTTTGACCACAAGTCTGGGCAGTACCAGCTGGGTCGCGGCACCAAGCTGTTCCCCTCAGTGCCACACATGGTCCACCACCACTCCATCTTCAGACTCCCCATCAAGGGTGCTGAACACATGGTCCTCCTCCACCCTGTCATGCACGACACACTTTAGCCTCGGTCAGAAGTTAGCAAAGGGGGGAACTCTGCAGTGTTGGTGGTGGCTTGTGTTACCATTCACAACATTGCCTGTGCCCCATCCAACCATCCACTGCTGAAAACTTGTGCCAAACCCTCCAAGTGTCATTTTATACCCTCTTCCAGCCATCCATAATGCTCCTCTCCTCTGTCCAACCATCCACATATTGTATCCTCAGTTGTGACCATCCAGGGTAGCTTCGAGGCCCTTCAAGGTGCTGGAAACTCGTGCCAAACCTTCCAGATGTTTTAAGTCACATCCATACCACTTCTCACCTTAGTCCAACCATCCATGTACTCTATCCTTAGTTTGTGACCATCCAGGCTGGTTCTGAGATGCTGAAAACTTGTGTCAAACCTTCCAGATGGTATGCAAGTCCCTTCCAGCCATCCATACTATACCTTTCCTTAAGATAACCATCCATATTGGTTTCTGAGCTCAGTTTAACCATCCAGCGTGGTTCCTGGCATCATCTAACCATCCATTTACGGCACTACTTCCTCATCCACCCAACCACAACAACCTTTGGCCCCTCTCCAGACCATCCGCTAAATAGATCTAGCCATCCGTGTGTTACTTCCCCCCATCCGCCCATCCACAACAACCTTCCACCTCTCCAAACCATCCGTAAAGCTGATAATTGTGATTCTTACCAGTATTTTGCCAACAGGAGAATCAGATACTTTACATTAAGGCATCCACAATACCCTTATCCTTTTACAAGATGATTAAATACATCCCACCCAACATCTTCAGCGCCTTTGTTGATTTTAGTACTTCTTCTACTTTGATCCAATCCACTTAGAAGAAGGATCGTTCCGCTTTTCATCCACCTGTGTGTTCAGCCAGCCGGATCCCAGTCCATCCCTGACCATCCATCCAGAGTGATCCACCCTTATGTCCATCCACCACATCCCATCCAAAGCTCCAGCCATCCACCACATCCATTGCCACTGCACCTTACCTCAATTTAAACTTTATACCTCATTGACAAACACCCATGCTGGTGCTGGGGAGGGATGGCTTCATGTGGCGGCACTGCTATGACCGGACAGTGTAGCTTCCCGTTTATACAAACATCTCTAACGGCAGCTTCATCCCGCAGTCCACTGGGTTCACATGAGCCTGGGGTTGCACCTACTACTGCTACTAACATCCCATTCTCCTTTCCATTCCTTCATACTTTGTGGCCTCTCTCCCTCCCTTTCCTCCCTCCCTTCCTTTCTCTCCTCCCTCCCATTTCTCCTTCCCTCTTCACCCTCCCTTACCTTCCCTCCAAGTCATTATTTAGATTATTTAGTATTGCCACAAGGTGTTGAAGGTTTTGTTCTGGCGTAAGGTTGGTTTAAGGAAGAAATGAGACACATTCCATGAACACAGGAAAACTGGGGGCAGGTCTCAGATATGCTCAGCTGTTAGTTTACATACTCGACACTAATGCTCAGCTGATAGTTATATACCAGTTAAATATTTGCTAAGCCCAGAG
The DNA here is from genome assembly GCF_032717465.1 of Coenobita brevimanus. Taxonomy (NCBI): domain Eukaryota; kingdom Metazoa; phylum Arthropoda; class Malacostraca; order Decapoda; family Coenobitidae; genus Coenobita; species Coenobita brevimanus. The sequence continues at coordinate 18,114,146 of NC_136994.1, forward strand.
GTGGTGGAAACTCTTGTTGGTTTGAAAAGTACCATAGATGTCAGGATTTAGGAGTAAGCATGGCATTAACATCACCCTCATGTCTGATATTTGTTTGTAGTCACTTACGCTTAGCCAGGGTGTGTGAAAAATGTTGGCAGCACAAACAGTAAGGTGGAGACATTGTGGCAAATGTGGGAGGGAGCCGGAAGAAACGTGTGAACAGACTCGAGAATAAATCACAGTTCTGTTCACCCGTGTTTTCCATCTGCTTCTCTATCTAGGCAAGCACAGAATTATACAGAACAAAGCACAAAGACTTGAGATTATGGTTAGTAACTAGGTAAAGGGTGGATGAATGAATGAGACTGATTTTCTTAGCTCTCACAGGAAACAGGGAAGACAGGTGTAGTGATTTAAGATGCATTAGATTGTGTAAAATGAAGGAGAGAGTATTGGAATGTCGTGTAGGTGTAGGCAGCTGATTATGTGGTGTGTCCATGTGGCAAAGGATGTTGTAGAGGACCACTGTGGAAAGATACAGTGTTAATAGTTTCTAATATTCACACTGGTGCCATTGCAATCATATGGAAGCTTAAGGAAAAAGGTGTAATGTGTGGAGGTAATGGAGAAAAATATGTCTAATTGTAACCTAAAGATAGTGAAAGGTACTGTGTTTGAGAGAAATATTTTTGAGTATTATGTTGGTGCCAATATCAGTGGAAATTGAGGGGGGGAAAGGTACAGTGTAGAGGCAGGGTATATGCTAGTGGTACTCTCACCAGTGCGCGTCCTAACAGATTTCAAGATGAGATGCTTTTGCTGCTTGCTATGTACTGTATGGGTTAATATTTTGAAGGGGAAGGGCTCAGTGTGGAGGCTGGTTGGGAATACATCAATGGTTCTCTCACCAGTGCGCATCATAGTTAATTTAAGGCCAGGTGCTGCGTGTGGATTAAAATTAAGGCAACACATAGGGTGGTGATAAAATGGCGGGTCACAGTACAGGGCCTGGACTGGGGTTTTCTCGTGGCATTGCTGTACTGTAGGATAAAAATATACACTGGTGTGTGGGAAGAACAGAGAATGAGGGATTGAATATGAGAATATGTGAGTAAGGGGGAGGGGGAACTTGGAGGATATGGAGGAATGGGGTGGAGAATATGAATAAGGGTGGTGTGAGTTGGAGGTAGGGCAGCATGATGATGGAGGACAAGTTGACATGGTGGCTATTTAATTAGTTTTCAGGTGAGTTTGGGTGTTGATTTGACTTCATAGCTCCTTCAGTACGAGGGGTCTCCCAGGCCAAATAAAAATAATGATGACGAGAAGTAAAAAGACAACTAATGGGGGTTGTAAATGTAATATACAAGGGGTCTTCCAAGCTGAATGAAAATACTCGTAGCTAGAATAACATAAGAGGACTGTAGTAAGGAGGTCACCTGTATTAATGCAAGGTAAAGGGGTCTCTCAGGCTGAATATTAATAGTGCAAGAGTATAATAAAAAGGCTCACTGAAGGAAGGTATGTGAGAGGTGTCCCAAGATGAACTATAATAACGAAGTACCTTATGAATGAGAATAATAATGCCGTACTTATGGGGAGTGTTTATATGAGGACGCCAATGGTTTACTGAGCGTTACTTAAGCTAATCGTTTCCAATCAGCGGCCAGGCAGCAGCTCGTTTGTCTGTTCAGGGGTTACTTCAGTAGAGTCAAATCGTCAATAGTCTGTTTTCTCCTGAATGATCAAGGCCATTCCCACAACTTTATCACTGAGTTGTTGTTGTGTGAAATTTGATGAGCCCAAGGTGTGAGTAGAGATGAATCTTCTTGGTTACTATTCAAATCTACCCTCCAGTTTGAATACACCTGGCCATCAGCTAGATTGAAAGCAGTTATGGGTCTTCGTCAGGTTAGAAGAAACGCACTATGGGTATAATTCCAAGAGGGTAAAATATCCATGAGCTTAAAATATACATGCTGAGGTTTTTTTTTTGTCAATTTTTGGGAAACGAGAATTGCCAAAAACGACGTCCTTTTAAAATATCCATGAGCTTAAAATATTCATGCCGAGATTTGTTTTGAATCTTGGGGAAATGAGAATTGCCAAAAACGTCGTCCTTTTATGCCAAGTGTTGAATCTTCCATAGCTCGTAACTTAGTATGGGTTTAGGTAGTCTGTAGGTTATGTTGTATGCAGTATTTAACGATGCCCCTCCTCCCTTAGCGTGTGTATAATCTGTCCGACTTTGTAGCGGTTTAGTCCATATTGTCTTTAAAGTTAGTGTTGTCTCCCTCTCCTTTCTAGTCAATTTAGTCTTTAAAGTTATCTCCTCCCTTCTTTGGTATATTTTCCTTTCTTCTTTTCCCCCCGGCATTTCCTCTTTGTGTGTTGCCTCCCTCTTCCTTGTTGTCAATTTCATCTGTAAAGTTAATATCATCTCCTCCTTTTTTGGGTGTATTTCATTTTTTCCTTTCCCGCAACATTTCCTCTTTGCTCCCTCAGTATTTCAAACTTTTCTTCCCCTAGTGTGTGTGTAATCTGTCAGACTTTTCATCTGTTTTTTAGCTTTTTTCGTCTTGTAAGGTAGTGTTGTCTTCTGCTCCACTGTTTTTCTTCCCATCTTGTGCTCTGCTTTCCTCTTCCTTCCTCCTAGACTTCTAAGCTTGTCCTTCCTCAGTGTGTATATAATTTTTCAGAGTTTTCATTGCATTCATCTGTTTCGTCTTCCTAGTTAGCAATCTTTCCTACTCCCTTGTTTGTAATACTTCTTTTCTTTTGCAGTACTTTCTTCTTTCTTCCTCTCTCTTCCAGTACAGTGCTTTCCTCTTCCTTCCTCTCTTTTGCAATGCTTTCCTCTTCCTCTCTCTCTTTTGCTATATTTTCCTCTTCCTTCCTCCTAGACTTTCGTGCTTCTTCCCCTTTATTGTATATATAGTCTGACGGATTTGTTCTTATCTCTTGCTTCTTCTTCTTTTCTTCCCTCCTCTTACTTCCTCCCTCCTTTTCTTCTCTCCTCTTGTTTCCTCCCTTCTTTTCTTCCCTCCTCTTGCTTCCTCCCTTCATTTCTTCCCTCCTCTTGCTTCCTCCCTTCTTTTCTTCCCTCCTCTTGCTTCCTCCCTTCTTTTCTTCCCTCCTCTTGCTTCCTCCCTTCTTTTCTTCCCTCCTCTTGCTTCCTCCCTTCTTTTCTTCCCTCCTCTTGCTTCCTCCCTTCATTTCTTCCCTCCTCTTGCTTCCTCCCTCCTTTTCTTCTCTCCTCTTGCATCCTCCCTTCTTTTCTTTCCTCCTCTTACATCCTCCCTTCTTTCCTAGTTTACGAAACATCTTTTCATAACACATCCCTTCTCACCCTGCCATCATTTCTTGTCTTTTATTGCTAGAATTGTAAAAGAGTCTAAAAAGAACCATTTAACACCACACAGGCTTCTGACCTCTGCTGCGTTCATTTCCCTCCAGTTTTGTAGTTAGGATTCAGGCACTTTTTCTTTCTCTCTCTCTCTCTTCCATTTCATAGCATAGGAGATACGGTACTCAGCTGAAATCTCCTGTTGCTCCGCTAACTTTAATTTTCTCCTCTGTAGCATGGGAGATAATGTATAGTCCAACCCTCCTCTCTAGAATTTCTTTTTCCTTTCAATAGCATAGGAGACAGCTAAAATCTCCGTACCCATCTCCTTACCCACTTTTCCTCTCCACAGTGTACGTTGTGATCTCCGTATTCCCATTTCTCCTCCAGAATATAGAAGATACTTAGCCAAAAATCTATCTTCCATTTTCTTTTCTGTAGCATAGGAGATACTTAACTAAAAATATCTTGATCCGATTTTCTTTTCCATAGCAGAGTGGGGGTACTTAGCGTAGGAGATATTTGACTATAATCCACCCCTCACGTCTCCAGAATCTCATTTTCTTAGCTGAATCTCCTGACCAATTTTCTTTTTATGTAGTATAGGAGAGACTAAGCTATACTCCATCCCTCTCCCGTGCATGACCAAGCATCCCGAGCAACACTTACTGCGACCTAGTACAAAACATAGATGCAGCCATGAGAGGGAGCGTGAAAGAAAGAGAGAGAGAAAGGACGTGAGAGAGAGGGAGAAAGAAAGAGAGAGGGAGGAATTGAAGGTTACTTATGGGTTGTATGGGTGAGATACTTGAACACTTGGGATAAGGTGAGGGATATTTATAGATTAGCATATTTAGCACTCATGGGATCATCTTTTAATAGTTTAATCCCAGAATTTCCTTATGATTATTTACTCGTACAGTTACAAGCCAAGTGAATGAACAGAAATTTCAAAATGTCGGTTGGTGCACTGAAATTTCAAAATGCCGATTGGTGCACTGAAATTTCAAAATGCTGATTAGTGCACTGAAAATTCAAAGTGCCTATTGGTGCACTGAAATTTCAAAATGCCGATTGGTGCACTGAAATTTCAAAATGTCGACGGGTACACTGTACCTAATGAGTTTTTATCCAGCTTTGATTTTTTATTGTATTTATTTATGTATATTTATGTATTTATTTATTTATTTTGACCACTCAGGGGCTAGACCCATCAATATATCGACCTCTGCGGTGATTGATAAAGATGGTGGAAATTTTGGGTGGGAGAGAGGCAGGTTAGAAATTGACTTTAATTTTTCTCATGTTTGGGGCTACGCAGAATCTATCTTCCATGATGCCCGAAGGGAAAATAAAGAAATCACACTCTAACCTCTCTCTCTCTCTCACACGCAATATTTTCACCTATCACAAGGGACCATCTGCATCGAGGTACAGTAATTCCACTTAACCATGCTAAGGGATTCATATTTACAGTTCGAAAACAAGGGTCCGTATTCGTGTTGGCTAAGAAAACTCCCTAACACGTCTTCCAAAGTGATTTATTTTGTTTACTAAGTCATGCTTTCCTTTTGTGTTCTGTTTAAAGCAGTCTACCATCGCCATCCTCCACACAGTGTACAAAGGGACATTAACCAACCCTAACCAAAAATAAATTGCTAAGGAAAAGGTGCTAGGGAGCTTCATTAATCAACCATAACCAAAAATAAATTGCTTAGGAAAAGGTGCCAGGGAGCTTCCTTAACCGATAAGAATTCGAGCCAAGATGTTCAGTTGATGGGATTTAATAATGGTGAGTGCACCCAGGAGTGTAATGAGACAAATAGTAACGAATTTGAAATAATTGGCCAAAAACTTTTTAAAATTTGAGAAAAATCACCCAGGTATTTCCAGATCATTAAAAGTCTGCTTAAAAATAATAATAAAATATCACTTTAACACCTCATATCCCAAGAGTGTTAATATAGTGTTGTGTAGAGGCTAGGAAATAATTCAGAAGAGCTGGTAATGTGAGAAAATTGTAGTGTTGGTTGGTTAGGCTGTAATTTTTTTCCTTGCTGTGTAGTGACTTCAGAAGGAAATGCAGTATTGTAATTTCAGAGATGGACAAAAGTTGTGTGTGTTAGTTTATTAGGCTGTGATTTTTTTTTCAACCCTAATTGTGTAGATTTTGAAGAGGGATAGATTCAGAAGAGATGGACGTAGGGTTACAGGTGTATGAAATTTAAAATGTGTTCGTATGATTGGGCATAGATTGTTTTCATAGCTGTGTAGATGTCAGAAAGATAAAAAAAGAATTATTTGAGAAGGGATGGATGTAAGATTGTAAGCGATTTGAAATGTGTTAGTATGATTAGGCATTGATTGTTTTCATAGCTGTTAGATGTCAGAAAAAAAAAAAAAAAGAATTGTATGAGAAGGGATGGACATAAAATTATAAAAGATATGGAAAGTGTTAATGTCATTAGGTATTTATTTGTTTGAGAAGGGATGGAAGTAAGATTATAAGTAATTTGAAAGCTGTTATTGTCATTATGTATTTATTTTATTCCTAGTTAGTTGTCTCCTGCCAAAGAGTTGCCAAATTCCCAAGGATGCAGGTATTAAGAAATTGTGATAAGTGTAAAAATATTATGTTAATTCAGTAAGTATTATTTGCTTTCTCTTCCAGATTCATTCTTCCAGACTATAGGTAATGATTTCTTCCATAGTATTTGAGATTAAGAATGTAGTTTTTGATTGCATAAGGTACATCCAGTAGGAGATGTAAATCTAGTATTTGCCAAAATGAGTAAACAGATATTAACAGATAAAAGCAAATGTAAACAGATAAAAACACATGTAAACAGAAAAAAACATGTAAACATAAGAACAGATTTAAACATAGAAACAGATGTAAACAGATTAAAATACATAAACAGATATAAACAGATTAAAATACATAAACAGATATAAACAGATGAAAACATATATAAACAGAAAAAAAATATATATGAAAAGACATATAGCATACTTAAGTACAGATACTAGGGTCAAATGTTTGTAGAGAAATGTGTAATGAACCTGTAGATATTGTGTAGTCATTTTATCTTATTATTTACTATTATTAAAGTGTTATTATTATTGTTATTATTATTTTTATTATGATGATGATTATTATTTATTTATTTATTTATTTATTTTTTGCTTGTCAGGAAATTGAAACAGCAGGTACTGTAGTAACTTAGCAGCTAAATGTTTGGTAAAGAAAATTCAAACAGTTATAGGCATATATTGAGTAAAATATAGTAATAGGCCCAACAATTACAAAAAAAAAAAAAACTGATAATTTAGACTGCATAAAAAGAATACTGAGCTGTAATTTTGTCTGCCAAAGTGTGAGGATCAAGTGCCAAAGTACTGATGCCAAAGATATGACAGGCTATACTCCTTCTACTCTAACCTGGCCTAAAACAGACAACTCAGTCTTCAGTTCAAGCTGCAGCAAAAGATTACCACTGTGTTATGATGTAAGTCACAAATAAGTGCCATGGAAAGGGTGTAGAGCCATCGCATCGTCTCTTTCCGCTAGCGAGCTGTGTGAAATGCTGCAAAAAAGATGAAAATCAGGGCCAAGTTAGAGTGAAAGGAGTATAGGCCATCCTGCCTGTGTTATTATCTGTTTCCTCTTTTATGCTCTGTGCCAACTGCATGACAAACAATACAATATATGGTGATTGAAAAATGTATGAAGTGTGTATAATATTGTGCTAAATTATAGAGAATGCTAGAGCTGGTAGGTAGGTGGTATGTGATAGTATTTAAGTTACATATGATAGTATTTTGTTCGTTTGACCCTAATGGACGCGTGCAGTAGCAATCGGCAAGAAACATTACGATATTGTGTTGGGTTATTGTGAGTGCTGGATTGTGCTAAGTTATAGACAATGCTAGAGGTGTTAGGTAGGTTGTGTGTGTTAGCATTTCATTCATTCAACCTCAATGGATATATAGCAAACAGCAAGAGACATTATTCTATTGTGCTGGGTTAGTAGTGAGTGTTGGAAGTGTTGTGTAGAGGGGTAGTGAGGGGTTATTATTTAGTAGGGTCTCCAGTGAATAGTCATATCAGTATTTTTAATAGGAACTTGATTTTGAGATGTCGTTGGTTTTGGTATGAAGGACGTATGGGATTTTGGGATTTTACTGGTTTTGGCATGAAGGAATTATGGGATTTATGGATTTCTTTGGTTTTGGTGTGAAGGAAGTATGGGATTTTTGGATTTCTTTGGTTTTGGTGTGAAGGAAGTATGGGATTTGGGGATTTGTTTTGTTTTGGCATGGAGGAAGAATGGGATTTGGAGATTTGATTGGTTTTGGTATGAAAAAAGTATAAACACGTCTGTAAAGTGGAAGCAGAATGAGCTGGTTAAAGAATGGAAGGAAATTTTTATATACCATACATTAAAATTTGTAAGAATTGGAGTAAGGACTTTGAAATGCATGGATGGTATGAGGAGATTAAATTTGAGGTTTTGATGATGATTATGGTAGTGGTGGTGGTGGTGCTGCGATGATGATGATGATGATGATAGTGGTGATGGTGAAGGTGGTGGTGGTGGTGGTGGTGGTGGTGATGATGATAATGATGATGGTGATGGTGTTGATGATGATGGTGGTGGTGATGGTGATGATGATAATGATGATGATGATGGTGGTGGTGATGATGGTGGTGATGATGATGATGATGATGATGATGGTGATGGTTTTGTGTGAAGAGTGTGTGTGGCAATTGAGATGCAAGAAATATACTTTTAGGAATCACAAGAATGGACTGTGTTGGAGAGGTAAGGCATTCATGAACAAAAGAAATGGTACAAAAAAAAACTTGCTGATAAGTGATAAGAAAAAGGAAGGAGGGATTAGAGTGAGGAAGGAAAAAGGAAGGAGGGATTAGAGTGAGAAAGAAAATGGAGAGAGAGATTAGAGAGAAAAGAAAAAGGAAGGAGAGATTAGAGTGAGGAAGGAAAAAGGAAGGAGGGATTAGAGCGAGAAGAATAAGGAAAGAGAGATTAGCGTGAGGAAAGGAAAGGAAGGAGAGATTAGAGTGAGGAAGGAAAAAGGAAGGACAGATAAAAGCGAGAAAACAAAAAGGAAGGAGAGATTAGAGTGAGGAGAGAAAAACGAGAGAGAGATTGGAGTGAGAAAGGAAAAAGGAAGGACAGATTAGAGTGAGAGGTGTAATATGCCAGTAGGGAAGGAAACTCAGTGGTTGCATAGTGAGAAAGACATGAGATTAAAGATATAAATACCTGTAATAAAAGAAACTGACAATAAAGAAAGATGGGTAAAGACTGAGATAAGAGTAAAGATTGATGTGCCAGTAGGAAAAGAATCTCACAGACAGGTGATGTATAGAGTTGAAAGATTGAGAAAACAGGTGAATGCTGACAATATAGAAACATATGGAAAATAATCCCAAACTTGTACAGGTAGTGTCATGTGTAAGGGTGGAACCAGTGTCTATGTTCGGAGAGAAACTGAAGTGTGACAGTAAGTGGCCGCAATAATAACAATAATATCGTAGTTTGCCCTCATCCCCGACCTCCTCCTGCTTCCACTAGCCTCATAGTCAAAGCCAACCATAGAGTTGTAGTTAGATAGAGCGTGCTGAAAACCCTGCTGTGTTTATAATCTGAATAACACTACCATTTGGCTCTTTCTCCCCTCATTTCACTCATTGTAACACTGGGTATGCAGTGTTTGTGTCAGTGAAGGTGGTGGATTATTAGTCAACATGGTGAGCTGTCCAGCGTCGTATACGGCAGGGTTTTTACAGCACACGAGAGGCCGCACAGTCACCCCGGGAGACACCATCAGCCAACGTCCAGTATCTACTTATTACCATTAAGCTGTAGGTCAGAGTCAAGCTGTAGCGCCTGTACTTAAATAAGTGCGTACCGTACAGTTGGTTCTCATTTAAAGTTGTTTTGTTTATTTTATTGTTAAGTTGCTGGAGCAGGATGCCTTCATACAGTAGCATTGATGTAACGAAACAACAGAGCTGCACATTTAGAGGAACATCCCTCAGCTCTGTCCCATCCCATGACAGGAGACTGTTAGACTGCAGTCCATTGGGCAGTGTTTAGTTGTGCCTGGGGCTGCAGCAACAAACATTTAAAGGTTCTTTAATTTATTACCATATGAAGCACTGTATTTTGAAGTGAGAAATAAGTTTTTGGTGCTTTTAACCCCTCAACCATAAACCAGTTGCGACTTGCTTACAGTTACTTCACTTTCAGTAGCATTCTGCCAGCACATATACCTGACCTTAAATGAGGATGGACTGCATATACGCACACTATATACATATATATATACTGTATATTAACCTGTAACCGTATCGCTGCCAAACTCGTACATTATAAGGTTAAGGGTTCATTTGGTTTGGTTTGATTTCTTACAAGGGATAGATTTGGTGTGGGGAAATGTGAGATGGTTTATGTTGGCTCATGTTTTTGCTTCTAATCTGGGTTGCATTCAGGACCTTGCTGAGGCAGAGAGTTACTTAGGCTCAAAATGTTAACAGATTTGAATGTTAAAATCTTAGGAAATAAAATTCAGTTCATAATTACATGTACAGTCATAAGAATTTTACAGAAAGTCTTGATATTAAGATGAATATTAATACCATAAGAAGAGATAGACATTCACAAATTAATTTTTCTACAAATTTTACAAGTTTTTGACATTAAGACAAGAACAGTAAAGTCTTTCTAAGGAGATTGACAAAGTTCACAGATTATTTCTACTTTAAACTTCATGTAAGTTTGGTTCAGACTCTTGGTATGAAAAGACAAATATTATAACTGCTCCAAGGCAATTGATTTTTAACTCGTCAGTAATTTCCACTTTGAATTTCACAGGTGTATAATTTGTACTCTATTCGTCCCTATTTTTTGTGAAGCCAGAGGAGAGTACCCAAAATCGAACTTAAACTCAATTAATTCTGGCATGAACTTAAATTCACGTAATTCCAGTACGAAGTTAAACTCAATTAATTCCAGTACGAACATAAACTCAATTAATTCCAGTACAAACTTAAACTCAGTTAATTCCAGTACGAACTTAAACTTAATTGATTCTAGTATGAACTTAAACAATTAATTCCAGTACGAACTTAAACTTAATTGATTCTAGCATGAACTTAAACAGTTAATTCCAGTATGAACTTAAACCCAGTTAATTCCAGTACGAGCTTAAACTCAATTAATTCCAGTACGAACTTAGACTGCTGTATTAATTCTGGTACGAACTTAATTCCAGTACGAACTTAAACACAGGTACTGTACTGTAATTCTGGTACGAACTTTACAACACCTTAATTTACGGTAATTTGTATGATATTACTCCCATATTTTTAACCAAACAAAATACGAGCGAACCCGAGTTACTTTTATCCCGGGTGCCTCGATGTTACCAAAGACGTCCAGTAATCGAGTATTGTAGTTACCATAGATCCGGTATTTAGTATCTCTCGTATCCAAAGCTTTGAGGAAATATAGGTAACAGTATTAGGGGGGTTGGGGCTACAGTATTTGTAATTTATAAGGCTGGGATTCTTGTCTCCTGTGCCAGCATTTATATTTATCTTTTGTTTCCAGGATGTACAGCACTTCGGTATCTTGATTTGAACTTATATTTTTTTTACCAGACTGTAGATATTTTTGATTATTGCGTATAGTCAGCAAATGAAGCATCGTTACCTATAGTCAGGAAGTGCAGCATCATTACCCACATTCTCAAGCTGAACTGCGTGATGTTTCGTAATGTATTACAGTATGAATATTCTAATACTTTGTATGCTGATTTTTTTTTTTTTTATTCATTTGGTTTTCCTTCCTCTGATCGGTTATTAAAAAAAAAAAAATGCTGGGTCATTCTCAGTAGTTAATAATTTAAACAAGTGCAGCCTCATTTGAATTATCATCACAGTTGTCTTTACTATACCCTGTTTACTCAGACTTGGCCTAAATTTACCATCCCTCCTTGACTTGGCCCAGATTTAAGTCCCTTATTTTGAGAGGACTTTATTGAGCTGAATGAAAGCGTGTGGTGGTTGTAAGATAGTGGTTCGTACTCAGCATCTTATGTTTCAGAATGTAGATGTGGTTCATTCGTGTCATATATTTCGGAATGTAGAGCTTCATGGTGTAATGGTGCTTCTTTGTTGACTATACTGTACTTGGTTTTTAGAGACTGGTGTTCAAGGAGGTAAATGTACGAGGGATGATGTGGGAGTGTGCGAGAGGCTGTAGGGGAAGATGTGGCCTTTATTTAGTTTTTATTTATTTATTTATTTTTTATGTGATGCCAGCCAGTCACCCTTTTGGAATTAGATTTAAGGATGACCTTTTTGCGATTTAGGCCACAAGGTTTTCAAGGGATGTAAGATTTTGAGTAAGATTTTGAGGTGTAAAGTTGAGAAAGGGAGGAGGAAGGAGAGAACTGATGAATGAAAAATGTTAAGGAAGGAGAGGAGGAAAGACATGGAGAAGGAAAAGACAAAAAGTTAAGGAGTACAGTATGAGGGATGGAGAAAATGGAAAGAGAGAAGGAGAATTAAGAAGAGGAAATAGAAGAGGTGTAGGGTAGAAAGAGGAAGAGGGAGGGATAGGGGGAGTAGACAGAGGAGGAGGGAAGTGAGAGAGAGCGATGAGTGAGGAGGGGGAAGAAAAGGGTAACAAGAGAGAAGCAGAGAAATTGACAAGTGAAAAAGAAACTGGGAGAGAGTGAGAAGTGAGGAGGGAGGAAAAAAAAGATAATGAGAGAGAAGCACAGAGATTGACAAAGGAAGAGGAAAGGGAGACAACGGAAGGAGGGGCTGGGATAGCAAAATGATCTCCAAAATGGTGACTGGTTTGCTCAGTCTCAAAATCATTGGCCAAAAGTTTGCTAGTTTAAATATCCATATGTGCAGTAAGAGTATGAAGGTTGTGAGGCGTATATGGTTGTACATAAGGCACATAGACAATTTTATTTTTGTTACACTCCTGAAATCCAATGAGGTATTTTCTATTTTATTCCTGTGACCTCCCTTTTTTTTCCATGGATTTTTTTTTAACTGGAGGGGGGGTTAGGGATAGTCTTATTGACCCCTTCAGGATGAGGTCTTTCCTAAATTAAAATCCCCTGAAGGTAGCAAAAATAGCTTAAAAATACAGCATTGGATTCCTTGAGTTAATATGTTGTGTTTATTTTCCTCTCTGTTCCTGTGGTAAGCTTATCAATGTCTGGCAGATTTTTTAGTTAGTCTATGAGATGCTAGTCAAAAAAATGTGTTCTAAACTGTGCTAGTCATGCTGTTTGTAGATTTATTTATTTTGTAGTGATCTTTTAAGTATGGTTAGTCCTCGCCTAAAGTAGTTTCAACTGAAGCTGTTACGTTGATTATTGGTTGATGAATTGATGTCTTTTACTCACTTAAAATTATTTGTTTTTAATTGTAAAGTTTTTCTGAAGTCAAAGGTGAGTGTTTTTTTGTGTTTTAACTTCCCTGTCATGAATTGGAAAGTTGTGTTGAAGTTAGATTTGTTTTTGTGCGTGTGCTTTTAAATGAGTCATGCAGGTCTGCTTTAAAGAAGTTGGACTTGAATTAGCATATTACCTGCACACATCCTGTACTTTAAGCGAGGACTGACAGTAGGCATTGTTACGATTATTTCAAACCTAAGGCATTGTTACGCTAATTTCCAAGGCTTACCATCCTCAGACGTGTACATAAAGGCTTAGTGGGGAGAGTTTGTACATATATATAGGTTAGGTTAGTGCGCCATACCTCAGTTATACTCAAAGCAGAATTGCTCTCAACCTGACGTACAACTCAGGATAATACCTTTTGTTACTCATTTGCAACCTTCCTCTCATCGCTTTACGTCTGTCCGTGTGTTGTCGAGTATTGAACGTCGATTCAGGGGGAAATACAGTAACACTTAGGCTTCTGTGACATGCTTAGCTGAAAAAAGCAAGGAAATTTACAGGTGCTCAGGTTCCTACGACTCATTGTCCTGAAAAACAAGGGAAATTTTGTAATGCTCAGGCTTGTATGATGCACTGTGCCAAAAAATAACAAAGGAAATTATTAATGCTCAGGCTTGTATGATGTGCTGTGCCAAAAAATAACAAAGGAAATTACTAATGCTCAGGCTTGTATGACGCACTGTGAAAAAAAATAACAAAAGAAATTATTAATGCTCAGGCCTGTATGATGTGCTGTGCCAAAAAATAACAAAGGTAACTATTAATGCTCAGGCTTGTATGACGCACTGTGAAAAAAAATAACAAAGGTAACTATTAATGCTTAGGCTTGTATGACGCACTGTGGAAAAAAATAACTAAGGTAACTATTAATGCTCAGGCTTGTATGATGCACTGTGAAAAAAAATAACAAAGGTAACTATTAATGCTCAGGCTTGTATGATGCACTGTGCCAAAAAAGAAGGGGGGGGGGGGAATTTTGTAATGCTCAGGCTTGTATGACTCACTGTGCCAAATAACAAGGGGGAAATTATTTAATGCTCAGGCTTGGATGATGCACTGTGCCAAAGAAAACAGAGGAAATTAATGCTCATGCTCCTGTGTCTCAGCTGAAAAAGTAAGGGAAATTTACAGATGCTCAGGCACCTATTACTGAGCTGAAAAACAAGGGAAATTAATGCTCTGGCCCTTATGACATTCTGTGCTGAAAAAACAAGTCAATTTTTTTTAATGCTTAGGCTCCTATACTCACTCTCAATTGAAAAAAAAAATAGTGTGGCATAAGCAGAAGACAGTACCGTATTAGAATTGGGTTAACAGCATCAGTATTAATGCTATCAGGTTCGTGTGACTGAGATAGACGACTATACTTGTTTTACTCTAACTTGGCCTAAAATTGTCCTCTCTCCGTGTTGAATTATGAGTTGTAAGAGTAGATTAGCCCTGGAATATGGTGCTAGTCATAAAAAAGTGCCATGGAAAGGATGTAGAGCAGTAGCATTGCCTTTTCCTGCCACTAAGCTATGTAGAGGGAACTGCAAAAAGACGAAAATACAGGCCACCTTAGAGGAAAACAGTATAGTGGGGGCCGAGCGATGGGAAACGGTTTATAATATCCACGTATCACAACGATTCATTGCATTTTTCGTGACATATCACACTAATATAACTTATTTTTTATTAGGTTGGTGGAGGACACTGAGTTTTGGTCATATTATATTTATATTCAGAAGTCAGGTGTAGAGAATGACTTAACCTTGTCAGCTGGAGGACTTATTATTATTATTATTATTGTTATTATTATTACTATCATTATTATTATTATGACCGTATTCTGATCTCCGTACAGTTTTATTTTATTTTGAGGGTCTTGAAATTGGAGGAGTTAGATAGAGTTTTAATTAATCCCATTCATTACAGAAGGTCGTTTCTATGAGCGAAATTGTTTAGTGGCAACCAAAAATATTATGTCTCCAAGCTGAGGTGGTTTAGTCTGTCCTCTGAAAAAGAAGGAAAAACACCTTTGTAGTACAGACTCTCAGATCTGATAATCCAGCATTCAAAAACTCTCACTTTCCTAAATACCAGTACAGAATTTTTTCATGCTTTGGAGGTGGGGGTGTTCATATCACTTATCCTCCCACAGTCAGTGCATATGTATTTTTTATTTATTTATTTTTTTGTATGCGTACAAGAACAGATTATAAATTACAAACACAAGATACAGTACATTATATCACTGTATTTTGCTGTTACTGGTACTGAAGATTACTATTTGCACTTTTTTCATTACTGTAATTGTTTTTATGATTGTACCTTCAAAAATTGTTCCATGATCCACAGTGCCTATGGACCCAGGCACTTTATATCTGAGAGTTTGTACTGTACCATTTTTCCATTGCTGAATAAGGAATGTCAAATAACTGCATAGTGCGTGTTTTCAAGTGACTGCAGTAAGTTCGGAGTTTAGGAGCTGAATTTTGTGTGGCAGCTGTTGTGCCTGAAGTTTGAAAGAAGCGTGTGTTTTTTTCCTCATGATGATTATTACAAAAATGTTGTAAAATCATGTGGAAGGTAATGCATCACTTGTTATGCAGCAAAATATTATAGATTTACACAGGAAAACTTAATTACATTGTCTTGCATCTCATCCCCCTCAGACCATGGATGTAGTTTTTGTTGTAGTTAATTTGTACTATCTCCAGACAATTATATTCAACTTAGAAAGGATCTGCAGTGGTGAAGGGGTTAGTTAAGTCTGTATCTGATTCCTTCACTGTAAAATGTCTGTTCACATAGAAAGGCTCTGTAGCAGTGAAGGGATGAATGAAGGTTAATACATCTGACCACCACTGCATGATGTCTCCACTTTGAAAGGCTTAAACTAACTCCTTCACTGCAAAATGCCTCTCCGCTTAGCTTCTGTATCATTGAAGGGGTTAATGAAGGCAATATCTTACTCAGCACTTCAAAATCTCTCTCCAAAGTTGAATAGAATTGTCTGGAAAACAAAAAGTACATCACAGAGATGGAGGGGTCAAGAGATGCATCAGTCTAGTCTTTATGTATTGTTCTTCCTCTTTATTCTTCCAGCTTCACCAAAGAACAGGAATTCCCGCCAAAAAAGCAAAGTACAGGTGTAATTTTATATGATAGGCTAATGAACGTGTATTGCTCTAAGCAGCTCAACAATTTCCATTAAATATAAAAGTAAGTTGTCAATTATCGTAAGCAAAGCAGAATGGTCGGTTGACAACTTTTCTTCTTCTTTCTCTTCGTACTTGTTAAACTCTTCCAATAAAAGGTTAAAGAAGGATATTCAGGGTTTTTATTTTGTATCAGTAAGTGACCTGCTTGGAAGTTGTGTGCTACCAGGAGAATTTTGTGTGTGTGGAGGGAAGATATTGTTTTATGGAGAGTAAATACAACCACCTCATACGGAATTGAGGCGTCTGGCAATAGATAGATAAAAATATAGTGAAGAGAGAGGCTATGGTTATTGTTATTGTTTTTGTTATCCCAGGCTCATACTGTATATGGACATAGATCCAATGGACTGCAGGAAGCCAGCCACTTCAACCAGGCTGTCACAGAGCTGATGTTATGTAGAAGGATGGTCTGTGTCGTGATAGTGAGATATGTGAGATGTGATATGAGGGGATGCATTACAGTGAGGGCAAAGAGGATTATTTTTTAGTTCAATTTTGTGTTTATGATGAAGCTGAGAATCGTGGTGGAGTGGGATGCCTTTGTGTGGAGGCATCAGTGTACCCAGACAGTGAACTGAATGGATACACAAAAGCCCCTCAGCTCCCCCCACCTCAAGAAAGGATGATGGTGGGTTACTGGCACAAATCCACACCCCTGAAAGTTAGAATTTTTGAAGAGAAAGGAAAAACTGGAGTGCATAGTGAAGCTTGAAATGGAGAATGAGGTTCTTCAAGTATCTAGATGATGTGATGGGTAAGAATCAGACTTCAGCTTATGAAATGCAAGAAAGGGTACAGATACATTGACAGTGATATCAGGGAATAGGGAAGTGAAGCGTAGATGTTGGTTGGACACAGGTCAAGAGTGAGAAGAATGGAAGTGAGTTATGTGAGAGGAATGTGTGTGGAGTTATAGAAAGATTATTGCAGTGAGGAGTGGATTTGAGTTATTTGAGAGGAATGTGTGGAGTTTAGAAAGACAGATTTTTGCAGTGAGGAGTGGATTTGAGGTATCTAGAATGTGTGGACTTAACAAGAAAGATTTAGAAAGTTCCAAGTATTGTGGTGTGATGTGGACGTGATGGAAAGTGTTTGGAGGACCCTAAGATTGGTTGGTCATGTGGAGGTAGTGGAGAGTGTTGGATTAAGGGAATGCTGTATATGTGAGTGAGGTGCAAGGAGAGAGGGGAAAAGGGAGACAGGATGAGATGGGAGGGACTGGGTGGAGAGGTAAATTGAGACAGTTGTGGAATGGAGGGAGGGCTGACTGATGAAAGAAAACAGGGCAATGTGGAGAGTAAATCCGTGACCACCCACTCAAAGATTAAAGTTTTTAACTAGACATTTGGAGGACATTATCCTTTTTACACAGGCTTTCACAGTATTCAAAGGCACTGCATTATAGAATGAAGGTGCCTGAGGTCAAGAGGTTAGGAAGCCCCTGTCGAAGTGATGAACCATGCATAGCTTAGATTTTGTTAAGAGGTGACTGGGAGATATTCAATCCACCTTTTCAGTGTACTTAACTATGGTAACCTAACCTTGGGCCCATACACCGCGAAGGGGCTAATGTGTATTAAGTGTTGCCGTTTGCATAGCATGGATAATAAGAGCTAAATAGAGGTGGGTAGGACATGCAGATAAAAGAGAACGTCCTCATATTGGAGGTACTGTACTAAAAATACATTTAAACCACTAACTATAATAATAGAGAAACCTTTAGTGAGCCAATTTATTAAGGCAAAGAGTTACATTTAACTTGTTATATGCAGTAAGCACAGACAGAGACTCCAAGAGAAAAATATTAAACCCGCGAAAGTTTAGATGAGTTAGGCATGTAAGAGTTTTCTCTGATAAATGGCGTCCTTTTTCTATCGTGCAGGCTTGGTTGCTAAGGCCGTTGCTAGGGAAAAATCACAACTATGGACGACGCGCCAGAGACGAGACGTAGGGTAAAGTTTAGAACAATTTAGCATATTTTTTCAGACGGGACTCGAGTACAGGAGAACCTTTGCATGACAGGGACGAAAAAGAACAAAATATATGGGAGGCAGAGTCCCATTTCCGCGGGTTTCTATTTTAGGATTGGTTGGCGTTCAAGTTGGGCTAATTTTAAGGTTTTAGAACTGGAATTCAGTGAGGACTTTTGCCTCGGTTTATGAATTTATGTTATTTTGGCGAAGTTTGGGGCCCGGTAATGAAGTTCGTGAGGCGGTGCTACAAATTCCGTCTGCGCGGACAAAGTTTACACGACCCGTATTTATATTTTTGTCCCGTGAGCGGAGTTGGGATGGGCTGAGTTTGTGGATGCTGTGTCCTCATTTTATCTATCTTTGTATCTACCATCCGTCTATCTGGAGGTGTGTCTATTTGCTTTGCCGTTTATTTAGTGTTTGGTGATCCTCTTGTCCAATTTTTAGTGTTTGTACTCTTGTGTTTATCTTGTTTTGGCAGTTTGTGTTTTGTGTACTTTCCGTAATTCTGTTATGCAATGTCTCCCTCCTGAAAGTTGGCTTATATCTATCATTTATTTAACCAGAAGTATGTCTGTATATATTTACGTATTAATTTAGTGGTTAGTGATTCAGTTGCATCATTTATTATCCTTGTACTGAATATTTACTTTTTTTTTGTTTTGTTTAATTTCATTCCTTTTCGTCTGTGATGGCTATGCTTTTGAGTCTACGTACCAGCCGTCTACCCAAATGTTTGATTATATGTATTTATTTATTTTACAGGTCTCTTTATCCAGGTATTCGTGGTAATTGTTGCGTTTCTTATACACTCAGGTCGTCCATGTCGTCGCCTGCGTTTAGAAATCCATTTTATTGTTTATATTGAGGTTTGTCTATCTGGGTATCCATTTATTTAGTGCTTAAGTATTTTGCACAGTTTATTAACCTTGAAGCAATACGTTTACCTTGCTTTTAACCTTGAAGCATTACGTTTACCTTTCTTTTAACCTTGAAGCAATACGTTTACCTTGCTTTTTTTAATAGTTTCTTGTGATTGTCGTTCTTATGATTATTTACAACTTACACCATTATAATTGTTTGTACCATTATGAATATTATGATTGTACCATTCTTACGATTATTATGATTGCACCATTCTTATTATTATTATGATCGTTTACACCATTCATATAACTGTTTACGGGTCTTCCTCCCATGTTACCCACCTTAGTTTTGTTTTCTAGATAGTCCTACCATCCATCTTTCCAGGGGTTGACTACTTTATCAGTTAATTTTATGGATTGTTTGGTAATTCTCTTGCATTGTTTATGATCACTGTAATTTATCTTAATCTTGTTTATATGTCCCCTTTTTATCTGTTTGTAGTTTTTCCCATATGATAACAGTGTTGTACTTGGAGAGTTTTTTTCTCTTTCGTTTTGTATACTCGTTTTGCTGTTTGAGGTTTACTTCAGGCTTACTCCAGGGTGAAGTGGGATTATTGTGTGTATTATCTGTACCTATTTTAAAGGTAGCTGCTGTTGGTACACCTGATAAGCACTAATCCAACAATGTGAGGCAAGAGCGAGTCCAAAGGGGGGGTGTTTTTGTCATTATCATTACTCATTTAACAGAAATAACAAAATAACTGTCAGTGGTGGCAGATCCTGAAGTCTGAGATGTTGTACTGATGTAGGAAGATAAGAGGAGAGAAACAAAAGTCAAATTCAAATCGTCGTACTGAATTAAGTGGAGAGAAGCAAAAGGCAAATTCAAATTATCGTACCGAGTTAGGTCACCCCAGACAGCTTGGTCATGCTTAGTTGTATAATTTAGCCAGCATTCTCCCTATGTGTCGAGTGGGGTTAGTGGAGGAATAGTGCCCCTCCCTGTAAAACAATTAACTCTGAGCCCTTGGCCACCCCGTTTGGGATACATGGCATCTGGCAATGAATGAATGAATCAGTGAGGTAGGATAAACACCAACTTTTGTCCATCCACAGATTGGGATAGTGGTGGCACAGAGTTACCGTGAGGGTCGGAAGAAAGTCCAGTTCAGCTGTGTGTCGCCAGAGGACGCCAGGGTCACCTTCCCAGCGTACCCAGACCACTCCTTCTCACACCTCCGGAGGCTACACCAGAAGGCCGTACAGGTCAGCATCACGGCACGGTACACAGAGACAGGTTAGGTTAGTTTACGAGAGGTCAGGGCTTTGGAGAACAGGTTTACAAGAGGTCAGGCATTCGAGAACAGGGTACGAGAGGTCAGGGCATTCGAGGACAGGGTACGAGAGGTCAGGGCATTCGAGAACAGGGTACGAGAGGTCAGGGCATTCGAGAACAGGGTACGAGAGGTCAGGGCATTCGAGAACAGGGTACGAGAGGTCAGGGCATTCGAGAACAGGGTACGAGAGGTCAGGGCTTTGGAGGACAGGTTTACGAGAGGTCAGGCATTCGAGAACAGGGTACGAGAGGTCAGGGCTTTGGAGAACAGGTTTACGAGAGGTCAGGGCTTTGGAGGACAGGTTTATGAGAGGTCAGGGCTTTGGAGGACAGGTTTATGAGAGGTCAGGGATTTGGAGGACAGGTTTATGAGAGGTCAGGGCTTTGGAGGACAGGTTTATGAGAGGTTAGGGATTTGGAGAACAAGTTTATGAGAGGTCAGGGCTTTGGAGGACAGGTTTATGAGAGGTTAGGGATTTGGAGAACAAGTTTATGAGAGGTCAGGGCTTTGGAGGACAGGTTAGGCTAAGTTAAACTAGATTAGGTAAGATCCGATCAGTTTACAGCATGGAGGGTGAGTTAGGTTTGATTAGGGCTGGACAACACAAGTCTGAATTTTGCAAGACAGTTTTAAGATACATTATGGTACTTTATGTAAGATTAGGTTTGCTCACTTTGATGGTATTGGCTGGCAGGTTCACAGGTAGCAGTGCAGACCATTTGGTTACTGTGGCAGCTGTTTATATTTTTAGGATACACGTTGGTACTGTGTATAAGTGACAGTTTCTACACTCATTGTTACGGTGGATGTACTGTCAGATGGGGAGGATTTTATTTATTTACCAGTATTTATTATATATATTTTTTTAATGCAAGTGGAGAGGAGTTTATTCTTCATTCATTCATTCATTGCCAGACGCCATGTATCCCAAATGGGGTGGCCAACGGCTTAGAGTTAATTGTTTATTTTTATTTCTTTATTTATTTATGTTTTTATGCAAGAAAGAAGGAACCCAAGGCCAGGAGCCTGCTAATTGTTCCCTCCAAGAAAAAACAATCATGTGATGAGAGAGTGAAATTCGAGAACTGTTAGTTTTGAGATGAAATGTTCCTCTCTCTGCTGCAACGTCGCATCACTCGCTCTTTCCCAGGCAGTGGTGGGTTTGGTGGATGGGGAGAGCCAGACGGAGGTGAGGGTGCCATGGAGTAGGTGGGTGGAGACGACCCCCCCGGATATGCCACTAGACGCACCCGATCCTGTGCCCAACATCTCACTGGACGTCCTACGCAGGTGAGACATCAGTAGACTAATTAACCTTACCTCACTGAACCTGGAAAAGCGGTAGGATGCCTTTTATTGATTGATTTATTTTATTGATTGATTTTTTTTTTTACATTGAACCTTGAAAAGCAATTTTTTTTTTTTTTTTACCTTGGAAAGAAGTAGGATGGGATTTTTTTTTTTCATTGAACCTTGAAAAGCCCCCCTTTTTTTTTTTTTTTTTTTTTTTTTTTTTTTTTTTTTTTTTTTAAGCAATAGGATAGGATATTTTTTTTTTTTTTTCCTTCTCTACAGACGTATTGTGGGTGAAAAGTTTAGCAACCAAGTGTGACCTGGTGACAGTGAAGTAAGCCCTTGTTTTGTGTGGTACTCAAAATTGCAAACTCCATTTTTTCGTTGGTGAGTGAAAGACTGACTAAGAGGGTGTATGTAGGTGAGGTGGAGGGAGGGAGAGGGAGGGGTAGACCGAGGATGAGGTGGAGGGATGGAGTTGAGAGGTACAGTATATGAGGGAGGGGGGGGTGAGTTGGGGGGAGGGTAGTCGAATGGGGGGTGACAGAGTGACTTGGAGGCGTTTTGTCTGCGGCCACCCTTTGCGGGATTAGGGTGTCAGGCTATAGATAGATAGATAGATAGAGTATGCCATCACAAAATACAGTACTGTAGTTCAAGGTGTACTGTATGATAATATAGTAAGATTTGGTGTCAGCATCTAGTCAAAATACATTAGTTTAAGGTGTACTTTGGAATTATTTAATTAGATTTGGTGTTAACATCTCAGAATATATTGCTTTAAGGTGTATTTTGTGATTATATTGTAAGATTGCTTTTCACTCTCATCTTAAACCTCAGGACCAACTTGCCTAGCCCTGGGTTCCTACGCTCCTCATGGGGCAACATAGGATAGTATGATGGATGGATGGAATGTTGTTAGCATCTCAGAATACGTTTTAAACAAGAATATTCTAATGTTTGGTGATGTTTTGAGGCACTACAAGGATTTTAGGCTGTTACAGAGTGGAATTGTGGCCGTGTGAGGTCTCCTAAGGGCTTCATTACTGTACTTTGTGGAAATGTGTTTCTCCCTGGTGACTTGGCACTCGCAAGCTGGCAGCGTGTCACTAATACCATGATATCCCAGAATATAATGAGGGGTAAATTAATATTATTGAAGATAATAATGATGATAACATGATAAATGATAATAACTGATGATGATAAATAATAATTATGATAACTGATGATCTGTCTCTGTCTATCTGCCTGTTGCTAGATGCCTTAATCCCGTAAAGGGTGGCCACAATCAAATTGCCTCCATGTTGCCCCGTTCCCCCACTATTTCACTGCCCTGCGCCCAGCTCACACTGCCCTCTCTCATATACTTCTCCACTCCATCCCTCCAAATGATGATAACCAGTGATAAGAAATAATAACAACATTCTCCTTCTTGTCAGTGTTGAGGCTGGTGTACAGGAGACGGGTGCAGTGGATGTTCTAAGTGACGACTGGGGCCAGCTGGGTCTGCTAGATCGCTCGGCTGCCCTCCTCCTCAAGCCACTCTCCCTCCCCGGCCGGGCTGCAACAAGCATCGGTAAGGATACGTTAGTCATTCCTCGTTTTTTGTGGTTTTGAGTTGGCCAGATTCATTTATTAGGTGCAGTCGCCCCTCATTTTTCATGGTTTTGGCTTTCTGTCTATCTATCTATTGCCAGACACCTTAATCCCATAAGGAGTAGCCACAAACAAATCACCTCCATGTCCCCCTGTCCCCCGCCATTTCGTTGACCTTCCTCTAGCTCACGTCTCCCTCTCTCATTACTGTATTAAATTATTCACAGATATCCCTCTTTTTTTTTTTTTTTTCTACTTTGCTGGATTTGGTTTATTCTATCTGTCTATCTGTCTATTGCCAGACGCCTCAATCCCGTTTGGGGTGGCCACAAACAAATCGCCTCCAAGTCGCCCTGTCCTCCGCTATTTCACTCCCCTGCTCCCAACTCACACCCCCCTCTCTCATATACCTCTCCACCCCATCCCTCCATCTCATCCTCGGCCTCCCCCTCCTTCTTCCCCCCTCCACCTCACTCACATACACTCTCTTCATCAGTCTTTCACCCTCCATCCTCTCCACATGGCCAAACCACCTCAGTGTGTTCCTCATAACGCTTCCTATCATTGATGTTTTATTCTCCGCTCTAGGCTTTTTCCAAGTTGCGTAAAATCATACCACACCACCAGACTCGAAGGCTTTACGAGCAGGTTGTAAAGCCCAGATCTAGTCTTATGGTAAAAATTCCACTATGTTGCAGTTTGTGAATTATGTTCTTATGTTATAAAACCATTCTGTTCAGAAATTTATGCTGATTAATCCATTTGCTCTTAGGTAATTTTGATGAGTTTGCTGTAAAAAAATAAAAAAGATAAATGAAAATAGCTGCATGGGCGAGTACCTTAGAGAAAACATAATAATAAAAAATTAATATATCTGTACTAACATGATTACTGTAAGATTATTTTTTTTCCCCTTGAAATTCTTAGTACGATATTCAAACCATCAGAATTGGGCCATGAACAGTGATGCAGTGGCAAATAGAGTGAGTTTTACGCCAGGTCCCCCTTTTTTGGATAAGGGCTAAGGCGTTGCCCCTGGGTAGAGGACTTTGGTTTGGAGCGTGTAGCATTTTATGACCGGATGCCCTTCCTGATGTCTACCAGTGACTTTTGGGTGGATTCGATCCTCCAACCCTTCAGTCAGAGGGAGCGCTTTAACCAACTGAGCCACTCCCGAAAAATGTGTTGTTTCCAGGAGAGTGTGATAGAGTGGAATATTTTTGTTTCATAATCCTCCCAAATTTAGTAAAAGTGACAGTCTGTGAGGGAGGGGGGAGTGAGTTGGGGGGAGGGCAGTCAAATGGTGGGTGACGGAGTGACTTGGAGGCGTTTTGTCTGCGGCCACCCTGAACGGGATTGAGGCATCTGGCAATAGATAGATAGATAGACAGTATATGAGGGAAGGAGGAGTGAGTTGTGGGGAAGGCAGTCAAGTGGTGGGTGACAGAGTGACTTGGAGGCGTTTTGTCTGCGGCCACCCTTTGCGGGACTATAGGGCATCGGGCAGTAGATAGATAGATAGATAATTTGACAGTGGTAAGACCAAAATCAGGCCTCTCGCTGAAGTGTTTAGGGAATTACATATAGTTGGCGTTAGTCCTTTGAGCTTGAGGATAACATTAATATTTTGGCTAATCCTATTTTTTTTTAAATCACATAGAGAGAGAGAGAGATTGATGGTTGAAGGGGATAAAGTTAGGTAGACTAAGGGAAAGGATCTCTGTGTCTTTGCATCTATGTCCATCTGTCCTATCTCTCTACCTCTGCTTGTCTCTGTCTTTATCTTCCTGTCTGTCTCTCCAACATGTCAGTCAAGGTCTTTATATCTATCTCTGCATCAGCCTCAGTCTATCTTACCTTGGTCTATCTATTTGCTGTCTTTGTCCATCTCTATATCTCAGTCCTTTATAACCAATTGTGTATTTCTATGTCTATTTTATATCTATCGACCCATCCACTTATCCGTACACTTATCTCACTTGTGTAGCTGTTTGTGTGTCTATTGTCAATCCATTATGTCTATCAGCAGGGCAGTGAGATGGCGGGGGACAGGGTGACTTGGAGGCGATTTGTTTGTGGCCACCCCAAACGGGATTGAGGCGTCTGGCAATAGATAGATAGTTACTCTTTGTGTTTGTCTGTCTGTATTTTATGTAATCTATTTGTATCTATCTGTTATATGTGTATTTATGTCTGTCTATCCTTCAGATGAGTGGGAGGAGGAGGAAGGGGAGGTGGGGGAGGAAGAGGAGGGGGAAGGGGAGGAAGAGCAATCCTCCCCAGATATCCTCAAACTTCAGATGCTGCAGGTGGGCCCATAGATAGATAGACAGATAGATAGATGCATGGATAAGTAGATATATAGATGTGGATAGATAAGTAGATATATTAGACCAAGGATAAGAAGGAGGGATGGAGTAGAGAGAAGGGGATGTGAGTTGAGGGAAGGGCAGTGTAATGGCAGGGGACAGGTTGATTTGGAGGTGATTTGTTTGTGGCCACCCCTTATGGGATTAAGATGTCTGGCTATAGACAGATAGATATAATACAGTAGCTTGATAGATAGATAGATAGATGGCTGGAGGGTAAGGTAGAAAAGATAGATAGACAGGTAAGTAGGTAAATTGATAGATAAATAGTTAGGCACATTGATTAGGTAGGTAGCTGGGTAGACAGATTTTAATGGAACGATATGACGATGATACAGTACAGTAGATTAGTAGATTAATAGGGTAGATAGGTAGAATAATCATACACAAATAGGTACCTGGTGTGTGATAAATGAGAGAGAGTTTTGTATACAGATTGTTAAATGATAGATGTATGTTTTGATGGATACAGTAGATTAGTAGATAGGTAGAATGATCCGTATGTAGGTGTGTGATAGATAGATAGATTCCTACACAGGTTGGTAAATGATAGATGTATAGATAGAAAACAGTAAAGCTAATCATGATAGACAAATAGAAAGACACTTGAGCAAATCGTGTTAAAAAATAGAAATTAAATTAAATAACGATTGATTTGAATAGAAAGACAATAAAGGAAATAAAGATAAACAGGTAGAAAGACATGAAAGTAAATGATGGTAGACAAATAGAATGACAATAAAGCAAATAAAGATAGACATAAATCAAGACAATAAAGCAAATTAAGATAGAAATTAAAAAGACAGTAAAGTAATGCTGTCTTGAATCACCTCAAACCCTCTTTCCAAACAGCGCAAAATGATGAAACGGATCCACGAGCGTCGGGCGGCCGCTGCAGCTGCCGAATCCCCCCTCCAGCGGTTCCTCCGACACTACCACGCCCGCCTACAGACCCTATACCCGGAGGAGGCCGCGGCGTTACAGCTTTCCCTCCCTGCACAGCCCGAGGTCAGTAGGAGAAGGAGAAGGAAGAGGATAAGGAGGAGGAGGAGAAGAAGAAGGAAAAGGAGGAGGAGGAGAGGGAGAAGGAGGAAGAGGAGGAGGTTGAGTTAGAAGGGCAGAGTTTTTGTCAGGTTAGGGCAGAGAGTAAAGAAGGAAGGATAGGTAGGTTCTAGCCAGGAAAATGGAAGGTTATGGTATCAGTCAGTCAATCAGTCATTTCCTGTGGCACCACACGGGATGCATAGGGCCTTGGTGAACTCTCTCCACCAATATTTGTCTCTTGCCATCTCCTTCAGGTCCCACCAACTCTCCTCTCCTGCTTCTCTTTTCACTGTCCTCAACCAGGTTTCCCTCGGTTATGGTATGGTAGAAAAAAAAAAAGTATAGTATTCTACATCACTTGTGGCTGTTCAGATCCAACTACAGTATTACAGATTTTTTATGAATGGAGGACACGTAAGTTGGTGCATAGATTATTATTATTATTTTTTTATCATTTGTTTTCCTTCCACTGTTCTGTTAAAAAAAAATCAGAGGAGTATTAGGCTGCAGGAACCTTTATGCACTGTTACAAGGACGGGGAAGGAGAGGTTAGCGTGGATTGGGAAGAAATGCAGATCAGGCTGTTTCAGGGAGATAAGGTACAGTTGTGAGACCTGGAAACCTTCAGCAAAAACTCATTTAATGCATTCTTAAAGGGTAATGGAAAGGCAGGGTTTGGAATATCTTTAAGAGACAGGAAAAGATCAACTTGGGTGAGAGAGCAAACTAAAGTCAGACATTATAGAAGTTGTAAAAGAACAGAAGTGGAGGTGGGCAGGCCATATAGCAAGAATAAGGGATAACTGATGGAGCAAGAGGCTGACTGACTAGACACCAAGAGACTGTAAGTGTAGCCTAGCAGAAAAAGGCCAGACGGGAGGTGGAGAGATGAGATAGAGAAGTTTGCAGGGGACACTTGGCAGAAATTGGCTCAGTCAAGGAATATGTGGAGAAGGTTGGAGGTCTTTGTTCAGCAGTGGACTTGCAATGGCTGATGATGATGATGATGATGATGAAGGTTAATTTTAGAGGGTAGAATAGGTCGTCTTGTTGAATTGAAGAAGAGGCAGTGAACATAGGTTAAAAAGAGCAGATGAAGTCAGGTGAAAGAAGAGGCAGTGAAGTAAGAAAGAGCAGATGAAGTCAGGTGAAAGAAGAGGCAGTGAAGTGAGGTTAAAAAGAGCAGATGAGGTAAGGAAAGGGTAACGTAGGTTGGAGAAGGGAAAGGTAAGTTAGGTAAGGAAAGGTAGGTGAGGGAGGGTTGAGAAGGTCAGCTCAGGGATTGGGTAGGGTGGGCAAGTTTAGATGATCCTTCCACATTAGTCTCAGGTCAACGTAGGTCATGGTAAGGTGTGTTTGAGCAAGGGAGATTGAAGTAGCAGACCCAGAAGAAATAATGACAATAAAAAGCTACAGACAGGCTAGGAGAGAGAGAGAGAGGGAGGGAGGGAGAGAGAGAGAGAGAGGGAGGGAAGGGGAGAGAGAGAGAGAGGATTAAAGTCAAGATACCTCGACTAATCTTGACTTCATCGTGACTTGGGCGAAAAAACGCTCGAGTGGGCACGAAAAGCCAATATGAAAGTCGAGATGAAGGCAAGACGCTTACACCTTCAATATAGTGATGTCTTTTAGCAGCAGATATCATTATTATTATTATTATTATTATTATTATTATTATATTACTCCTTCTCCTCCTCCTCCCAACAGTGATAATGATTGTTGCTGTTATTATATTATTATTATTATTATTATTATTATTATTGTTGTTGTTCAATCTCCAGCTGGTTGAAGAGGCCCAGGCAGGGAAAGGTCAAGGAGGAAAGGAAGACAAAGCCAAGAAGAAGAAGAAAAAGGAGAAAGAACCCACTGATACAGACAGCATACCTAGCATAGAAGTATCTGAGGAGGAGGACGATATGTAAATACTGAAGGATTTTGTTGGCTAT
Source organism: Coenobita brevimanus (assembly GCF_032717465.1). Classification (NCBI taxonomy): domain Eukaryota; kingdom Metazoa; phylum Arthropoda; class Malacostraca; order Decapoda; family Coenobitidae; genus Coenobita; species Coenobita brevimanus. Next base: position 18,142,629 of record NC_136994.1, read on the forward strand.
ACTCTTTTCACTCTAACTTGGCTTAAAATTTGCCTTATCTCCATCTTAAAGGCTGATTTGTGATGAGAATTAATACTAGAATATGTTTGCTAGTCACAAAGAAGTGCTGTGGAAAGGATATGGAGCCATAGCATTGTCATATCTTGCCTCTGACTTGTTGTAATAATGTTGGAATATATTGCTAGTCACGAAGAAGTGCAGTGGAAAGGATATGGAGCTGTTTTTATTGTCATTTTTTTTTTCTACCAGTGACTTCTAGAGGTAGATTAGCACTAGACTATGTTGCTAGTCACGAAGAAGTGCTGTGGAAAGGATGTGGAGCCATAACATTGTGATATCTTGCCTCATAGTTGTAATGATGTTGGAATATGTTGCTAGTGATGAAGAAGTGCTATGGAAAGGATGTTGAGTCATAGCAGTGTCATACCTTGCCTCTGAGTTGTTGAAATAATGTTGAAAGATGTTGCTAGTCATGAAGAAGTGCTCTGTAAAGGATGTAGAGCCTTAGTATTGTCTCTCATCCACTGTTCTATGTGAATTAAGCTGCAGAAGGAAGGCAATTTGGGCCAGGTTAGAGTGAAAAGAGTTAAATAAAAATTGTAATAGTAGATAGATGGATAGATTGTTAGCTAATGTGATAGTTGATTGTGGTAGTTACTGTAATGGTCTTGTTATAGGCTAGTTATTAAATATTATAAAGTTAAAAAATTGTAATAGTAGATAGATGGATTGATTGTTAGCTAATGTGATAGTAGATTGTGGTAGTTACTGTAATGGTCTTGTTATAGGCTAGTTATGAAATAGTATCTATCATTGCTAATCATCTTATTAGTGCTGATAGCTTGTGATTGAGCATAGAGGTTGATGTAGTGTTGTAAATTAGGTTATTATTATTATTATTATTATTATTATTATTATTACCCCATGTATTAGTGTAAAATAGAATATTGTTGATAATGATTAGCCTGTTGTAGATTGATGTAGCTTTGTAATATTAAACTGTATTCACTTTGCTTTCAATTCGTTTTGTATCATTTATACAGGCTCCAACATGCTTGCATTTGTCGGCCTACTATTCCCGTACATATGCTTTACACTTAGGGCACGTCTCGCTTTCCTCCCTGACGCATCATATCAGAGAGAATCATCTGTGGACAGAGAAGCATAACGAACCTCCCTCTGCTTAGGAATATTAGCCAGCAGAGGAAGGTGGGAAATAGAAGAGGTAACATGTTAGGACAGAGAACTTTACCAAGCCCCTCTCAGCTTAGGAACATTTGCCAGCAGAGGAAGATGAAGTAAAAGAGGTGAAATATTAGACAGAGAACCATACCAAACCTCTCACAGCGTAGGAATATTAGCCAGCAGAGGAAGGTGGGAAGTAGAAGAGGTAACATGGTAGGACAGAGAACTTTACCAAGCCCCTCTCAGCTTAGGAACATTAGCCAGCAGAGGGAAGCGAAATAGAAGAGGTGAAATATTAGGCAGAACCATACCAAGCCTCTCTCAGCTTAGGAATATTAGCCAGCAGTGGAAAGTGAGAAGTAGAAGAGGTGAAATGTTAGGCAGAGAAACATGCCAAGCCTCTCTCAGCTTGGGAATATTAGCCAGCAGAGGAAAGTGGAGTAGAAGAGGTGAAATATTAGAGAAACATACCAAGCCTCTCGCTGCTTGCAGAGGAAAGCGAAATAGGTGAAATATTAGACAGAACCATACCAAGCCTCTCTCAGCTTAGGAATATTAGCCAGCAGTGGAAAGTGAGAAGTAGAAGAGGTGAAATATTAGGCAGACACATATGCCAAGCCTCTCAGCTTGGGAATATTAGCTAGCAGAGGAAGATGGTAAGTAGAAGAGATGAAATGTTAAGGTAGAGTAGGAATGTTAGCCAGCAGAGGAAAGTGGAGTAGAAGAGGCGAAGTATTAGAGAAACATACCAAACCTCTCTCAGCTTAGGAATATTAGTCAGCAGAGGAAAGTAAGTACACATAGTTCACTTTAAATAGGCATAAAGTTGCCGTCTTTCCATCTTGAATGCTATAACAGATTATCAATGATGCTAGTCACGAAGAAGGATGTAGAGCCGCAGTATTGTCATTGAGGTACGGGACATAAGCTCCAGTATGACAAAAATCTGCGCCAAGTTAAGACATATAGTCTATAGAAGAGGCGAAATAGGTGAAAGTTTGTGAGCGATTTTACCACTCCGCGCAGTTGTGAATGCTACGATTACGTCACGAAGGAGCTGGAATGGACTTGAATTCAAAATCACAGACGCATTTTCCACCGGCGCAAAGAAAATCCCCCTGTTTGCTCCAAGAAAAGTAAACGAAAGCAACTGACACTCGAAAAACAAAAGTGAAATTCGAATTCCCGGTCGCGCGCGCCATTTTAAAGGTGGCCATTGTTTATTTTCGCACTCGGGAACGCAGTGTGTTTTTCTCCCTAGGACGATAAGACGACCCGCTGTGCTGATAACCCCGTGAGATAAGAGAGTGATCTATGAGAGAGAAAGAGAGAGAGAGAGACAAGGGCTGGATGTGAAAGACGAGGGGATATAAATGTGATAGAAAAGTTAGAGTTTTGAGAGAGGGAGAGAGAGAGGCTGGATGTGAAAGACGAGGGGATATAAATGAGGTGATAGTAGAGTTAGAATTTAGAGAGAGAGAGAGAGAGGTGAAGGGAACAATAAATAAGATAAAAGAAAGGTTAAAAGCGTGTGTGTGTGTGTGTGTGTGTGTGTGTGTGTGTGAGAGAGAGAGAGAGAAAGTTTGAGGCGAGTTGAGTGTGAGAGCAAACATGGTGGTCTGGTGTAAGTTTTAATGTACCCTCTCTCTCTCTCTCTCTCTCTCTCTCTCTCTCTCTCTCTCTCTCTCTCTCTCTCTCTCTCTCACACACACACACACACACACACACACACACACACACACACACACACACACACACACACACTCCTAATCTTTCTTTTATCTTATTTATTGTTCCTTCAACTCTCTCTCTCTCTCTCTCTCTCTCTCTCTCTCTCTCTCGTCTGTCAGTCAAGTTAGCTATCTTTAAGTTCCATTGTCCTGTCTACTTACATGCCTACTTACAAACGTACATGCATACCCGGTACCTACATACATGCGTGCACACGGTCATAAATTACATACATACATACATAAATTCATATATACGTATCTTTGTGGATTCATGTGTCTAATACCTACTTACAGTACCTACTACCTACCTACCTACCCACCTACCTTTAACCTTTCTACCTTCCTTCCTTCCTTCCTGCCTACCTGCCTGCCTGCCTTCCTACCTACCTACCTACCTACTTACGTACCTACATACATCCAGTACCTACTTACCAAACTACAGTATATATTTAAATACATATTACCATCAAATCTCTCTCTCTCTCTCTCTCTCTCTCTCTCTCTCTCTCTCTTTCGATTCAGGAGAGCGACTTGAATAAAAAGACCCTCCCCTTTCCTCCCTCCCTCTCTCCCTCCCCTTTCCTCCCTCCCTCCCTCCCTCCCTCCCTCCCTCCCTTTTATCTCAAGTTTCCCTCCGTCCCTCCTTCTCAGTGATTCTTCTCTCCCTGCTTGTCTTTCTCTCCCTCCGTCTCTCCCTCCTCAATTACTTCTCCTCTCTCCCTCCCTCCCTCCCTCCCTCCCTGTTCAGATTTTCTCTCGTATTCTCCTCTCCTTTGATTTCTTTCTCCTTCCCTCAGTCCTTCCTTCCTCCTTTCCTTCCTGCCTTCTCTCCTTCCCTTCTTCCTTCCTTTCTTCCATTATTTTCTTCCTTCATCCCTTCCTTCCTTCCTTCCTCCTTTCCTTCCTCTTTTCTCTCGTTCCTTCCTCCCTTCCTTCTTTCCTTCCTCCCTTCCTTCCTTCCTCTCTTCCTTCTTTCCTTCCTCCCTTCCTTCCTTCCTCTCTTCCTTCTTTCCTTGCTTCCTTTCTTCCTTCCTTCCTTCCCTCCTTTCTTTTTTTCTCTTCCATTCTCTGCCTCAGTACTGCTTCGTTCCCTCTCTTTCATCCTCCTTCCCTCCCTCTTTCCTTCTCTCCTTCCTTCCTTCCTTCCCTTCCTTCCTTTCTCCTTCCCTCCCTGCCTCTTTAAATTCTCTCCCTCCCTCCCTCCCTCACCGAATCTTCCCTCCTTTGTATTTGTATTCAAGTTTTTCTCTTCTCTCCCTTCTCCCTCCCTCCCTCCCTCCTTTCCTTCCTCTCTCCCTCCCTCCCCCTCTCTCTCTCTCTCTCTCTCTCCCTCTCTCTCTCTCTCTCTCTCTCTCTCTCTCTCTCCTTTGTCCTTACCTTTCTTCTCCCTTCCTTCGTCCTTCTTTTTGTTCTTCCTAATTTCCTTCCTTCCTCCTTTCCTTCCTTCCTTCCTCCTTTCCTTCCTTCCTTCCTCCTTTCCTTCCTTCCTTCCTCCTTTCCTTCCTTCCTTCCTCCTTTCCTTCCTTCCTTCCATTTTTCATTCTTCCTTCCCTCATTCGTTTTTTCCTTCCTTCCTTCCTCCCTTCCTTCCTTCTTTCCTTCCTTCCTTCCTCCTTTCCTTCCTTCCTTCCTCCTTTCCTTCCTTCCTTCCATTTTTCATTCTTCCTTCCCTCATTCCTTTTTTCCTTCCTTCCTTCCTTCCTTCCTTCCTTCTCTCCGTCCCTTCCATCTTCGTTCATTCATTCCTCCTTCTTTCCTCCCTTCCTTCCTCTTCTTGCCTGTCTTCCTTCTTTCCTTCCTATCTGCCCCCCTTCCTTCTCTCCCTCCCTCCCTCCGTGCCTCCCTCCTTCCTTCCCTCCCTCCCTCCCTGTCTCACCCCTGTCTTCTGCCTCACCTTCCCTGTCACTCTGCCTCGCCTAATGAGCTACCTCTCTCTCTCTCTCTCTCTCTCTCTCTCTCTCTCTCTCTCTCTCTCTCTCTCTCTCTCTCTCTCATATCTGTCATTTCATTCCCACTCAGTAATACGGACAGGAGAGAGAGAAAGAGAGAGAGAGAGAGGGAAAGAGAGAGAGAGAGAGAGAGAGAGAGTGAAAGGTAGTAGTGAAATGTTGCGTGCGTTGTCCTTAGATTGTGTGTGTGTGTGTGTGTGTGTGTGTGTGTGTGTGTGTGTGTGTGTGTGTGTGTGTGTGTGTGTGTGTGTGTGTGTGGATAGAAAAATATAGATGAGTTACATAGATATGCTGCCCTTTGCTGGCGTAATACATGAACGCGAGAATATGATGCTAGTCACGAAGAAGTGCTATGTAAATGACGCAGAGCCATTGAATTGTCTTTACCACTGAGTTGCAGCTGCAGATTAACACTACAGTATGATGCTAGTCACGAAGAAGTGCTGTATAAAGCTGAACCATCGGAACATGATGCTAGTCACGAAGAAGTGCTGTATAAAGCTGAACCATCGACTTGTCTTTACCACGGAACATGATGCTAGTCACGAAGAAGTGCCGTATAAATGAAAGCGTCGAATTGTCAGCCTTTTATAGCAATAGTTTAATCCTAGAATGATGCTAGTCACGAAGAAGTGCTTATAATTGATGAGCCATCGAATTATTAGCCTATAAGTTGTAGCAATTGAATAAGAGTGAATATGATGCTAGTCACGAAGAAGTGCCTAATGAACGTAGTACTGTACAGTCGAATATTCTTTGTCACTGAGTTATATCAGTAGAGTAACAGTAATATGATGCTAGTCACGAAGAAGTGCTCGGTAGATGTAGTACAGTCGAATATTCTGTCACTGAGTTATATCAATAGAATAACACTATGATGCTAGTCACGAAGAAGTGCTATGTAAATGTAGTACTGTACCGTCGAATATTCTGTCACTGAGTTATATCAATAGAATAACACTAATATGAATAGTCACGAAGAAGTGCTCGATAGATGTTGTCCATCCATTATCCAGTGCTACATTGCCCCATGAGGAGCGTAGGAGCCCGGGGCTAGGCAGTTGGTGCTGACATTTAAGATGAGAGTGACCAGCCTCACTCATCCCTGAGTGGCATTACATGAGCAATCAACCCCAACCACCCCTTGGATATAAACCTTCACCGGCTCAGTCCAATTGCAGCGCAATAATTACCCACTAAACCACCAGGCGCCAAAATTTGGTTATACGGTTACCACCCAGCGCAGTAAATGGTTTCCTGGTGTACAGGAAACCATTTGGCTTGTCACTCAGTGTAGAGTCACCCACAGGCAGAAGGATGAGGAAAGAATGAAGGAAAGAAAGACAAGAGGGAGTGTAAAGTCACCCGTAGGCAGAAGGACGAGGAAAGACTGAAGGAAAGAAAGACAGGAGAGAATGGAAGGAAAGAAGGATGGAGGAGAGAAATGGGCAGACACCCGAGAGCAGCACTACATCAAGTGAGTGGATGGTGAGCGCCCCCACCTACCACAAGCTAGATGTTGTACAGTCGAATATTCTTTATCACAGTTATAACAATAGAATAATAATAATATGATGCTAGTCACGAAGAAGTGCTCGATAAATGTAATATGATGCTAGTCACGAAGAAGTGCTCGATAAATGTAATACGATGCTAGTCACGAAGAAGTGCTGTATAAATGTAGTACTGTCGAATATCCCTTGTCATTGAGTTATATCAATAGAATAACACTAATGTGATGCTAGTCACGAAGAAGTGCTTTATATATAGTGAAAATATATACCAGTAAATCAACACGAACATGATGCTAGTCACGAAGAAGTGCTGCGGAATTAGTGAAAATATATAACAGTAAATTACCTCTTATATGATGCTAGTCACGAAGAAGTGCTGCGGAAATAGTGAAAATATATACCAGTAAATTAACTAGAATATGATGCTAGTCACGAAGAAGTGCTGTGGAATGGATATAAAGATGTTGTGTTGTTTTTCTGTCTTTTGTTTATTTGTGGATTAAGAGAGAGAGAGAGAGAGAGAGAGATTGTAGTACTGGTAGCGTAGTAGTGGTAGTAGTTGTTATTTTTACTAGCGGTACTGCTGCTGTTTCTGTTGTTACTACCGCAAATATAATAATAATAATAATAATAATAGTAGTAGTAGTAGTAGTAATAGTAGTAGTAGTAGTAGTAATAATAGTAGGAATAGTAGTAATAATAATAATAATAATAATAGTAGTAGCAGTAATA
>NC_136994.1:18152241-18162241 GCF_032717465.1 Coenobita brevimanus
AACGGTTAAAAATGGAGGAGAGAGAGGAAAAACGGTTAAAAATGGAGGAAAGTGAGGGAAGAACGGTTAAAAATGGAGGGAAAAACGATTAAAAATGGAGGGAAAAACGGTTAAAAATGGAGGAGGTAAAATTAAGTCATTCAAATTTGGCGCGCTTTCTCCGTGTTGACAATGGTCGTCCCCTGGGGTGTTAATGAGGCAATAGTCCACCTGATTTTTACCTCTCTCTCTCTCTCTCTCTCTCTCCTTTTTCGTTGCCTCATTTTTGGATATTTTTTCTTCACCCCTTCCTTCCTTCGTTTCCTTCCTTCCTTCCTTCCTTCTTGCCTGCCTGCCTGCCTGCCTGCCTGCCTGCCTTCCTTCCTCATTCCTTCCTTCCTTCCTGCCTGCCTTCCTTCCTTCCTTCCTTCCTTCCTTCCTGCCTGCCTTCCTTCCTCATTCCTTCCTTCCGTCCTTCTTCCCTTCCTTCTTTCCTTCCTTCCTTCCCTCCCTCTCTCCATCCATCCATCCATCCGTCCTTCCTTCCTTCCTTCCTCCCTCCCTCCCTCCCTCCCTCCCTCCCTCCCTCCATCCATCCATCCATCCATCCATCCTTCCTTCCATCTTTTCTTTCTTCCTTCCTTCCATGCCTTCCTTCCTTCCTTCCCTTCCTCTCTCCCTTCCTCCCTCCGTCCATCCATCCATCCATCCTTCCTTCCTTCCTTCCTTCCTTCCATCCTCCCCTCCCTTCCTTTCTTCCTTCCTGCCTTCCTTCCATCCTTCCACCCTTCCTTCCCTCCCTCTCTCTCTCTCTCCCTCCCTCCCTCCCTCCATCCATCCATCCATCCCTCTTTCCTTCCTCATTCCTTCCTTCCCTCCCTCCCTCCCTCCCTCCATCCATCCATCCATCCCTCTTTCCTTCCTCATTCCTTCCTTCCCTCCCTCCCTCCCTCCCTCCCTCCATCCATCCATCCATCCATCCCTCTTTCCTTCCTCATTCCATCCATCCTTCCTTCCTTCCCTCCCTCCCTCCCTCCCTCCATCCTTCCATCTTTCCTCCCTACCTCCCTCCCTCTCCCTCCTTCCCTCCCTCCATCCATCCTTCCTTCTTTCCCTCCCTCCCTCCCTCCCTCCCTCCATCCATCCATCCATCCTTCCTTCCTTCCTTCCTTCCTCAGTTCTTTCCCAGTCCTCCACATCCTGTTTTTCTTCTGCTTCCTTCTCTTCCTCTTCCATCTTCTTTCCTTTAATCTTTTTCCTTATTTTATTTCCCCTTTCCATCTCTCCAAGTCCTCACATTTTTTCTCCTCCTCCTCCTCCTCCTCCTCTCCTCCTCCTCCTCCTTCCTCTTCTCCTCTTCCTCCTCCTCCTCCTCCTCCTTGTCCCTGTCTTTCCTCCTCCTCTTCTCTCCCTCCTCCTTCCTCTTCTCCTCCTCTTCTCTCTTCCTCCTCCTTCTCCTCCTCCTCCTCCTCCTCCTCCTCCTCCTCCTCCTCCTCCTCTTCTTCCCTGTCTTTCCTCCTCCTTTTCTCTCCCTCCTCCTTCCTCCTCCTCCTCTTCTCTCTTCCTCCTCCTCCTCTTCTCTCTTCCTCCTCCTTTTCTTCTCTCCTCCTCATCCTCCCTCTCCTCCTTCTGATGGTGATGATGATAATGGCTGTTGCTGTTGTTGCTCTTCCTTCTTCTCCTCCTCCTCCTCCTCCTCCTCTTCCTCCTCCTCCTCCTCCTCCTCCGTCAGCCGGCATAAACCACCTCGTAAGCGGGCTATCCAACGACCTAATTGGGCTGTTAAGACCAGCACGAAGACCTGAGGGAGAGAGAGAGAGGCTGACAAGAAGAGAGAGACTGGTAAGAAGAGAGAGAGAGAGAGAGAGGCTGACAAGAAGAGAGAGACTGGTAAGAAGAGAGAGAGAGAGAGAGAGAGAGAGAGGCTGACAAGAAGAGAGAGACTGGTAAGAAGAGAGAGAAAGAGAGAGAGAGGCTGACAAGAAGAGAGAGACTGGTAAGAAGAGAGAGAAAGAGAGAGAGAGGCTGGCAAGAAGAGAGAGGCTGGTAAGAAGAGAGAGAGAGAGAGAGAGAGAGAGAGAGAGAGAGAGAGAGATGCATAGTAAGAAGATAGATGTAGTGTATAAAGAGATTCCGATAGATAGATAAATAGACAGGTAAATGATATAATGAAAACAGGTGGAATGCTCATAGATAGATAGATAAATAGATAGACAGATAGGTATTGTAGATAGATACACGGATATATAGATAGATTCGTAGATAGATACGGGTAGATAGATAGATAGATAGAATTGGTTTGATAGATTGGTCGGCAGGTATTCTGAAATGTTGAAAGTTAATTATATCGGAGAGATTAAAACAACAGTGTGTGTGTGTGTGTGTGTGTGTGTGTGTGTGTGTGTGTGTGTGTGTGTGTGTGTTTTACAGTTAATTCCGTTCTCTCTAAATGTAGGCTATTTTTAAAGTGAGAGAGGGAGAGAGAGAGTTAATTCTTTTCTCTGCATATATTTTGAGAGAGAGAGAGAGAGTTAATTCTTTTGTCTGCATATATTTTGAGAGAGAGAGAGAGAGATTCGCTTTATATATCTTGAGTCTTCTTCCTCATTCCTTTTCCCTTTTCTTGGCTTCTGAGAGAGAGAGGGGGAGAGAGAGAGAGAGAGAGAAATTTCTTTTTAATATTTATCTTCAATCCTCTTTCTCAATCCATTTCCCTTTTCTTTGCTCCTTTGAGAGAGAGAGAGAGAGACAGAGAGAATTTACACATTTACTCCTGTGTCTTTCCTCTTCCGTTTTCCTTTCTTTTTTTTCTGTTGAGAGAGAAAATGAGGAAGGGAGAAAGAGCAACCGTTTGTCCGAGTCCACTTTGATGTGCCAGTTTCAATTTGTCATTTTTCTCTTTATTTTTTCAAAGCCTTTCTCTCGACTCTCCTGTTTAAATTTGCTCCCAGTAGATGAGCTCGTGTTTTATCTACCTACTGTGAGCGGCGCGGGTAGATACTAGAGGTAGATAAGGGTAGATGAGGTGGATTTTTGTGTGGCGCTACCTGGCAACGCGACAGGGCGGGTCCATTAACAGAGATGGGGGAGTTTATTTTGGTTGGTGTTAGCGTTTAAAAGTCTGCAATTTTGTCCCTTATTTCTTCAGCTTGATAATAAACTTTTGTGAACGTAATAAGCGCATAATAATAACAACAATAATAATAGTAGTAGTAGTAGTAGTAGTATTGATAGAGTTGATGTGCAGGTCTTTCCTTTGCACTCAGAGAAAATATGAAGATTGCTTACCTAGTCTTGCAATATGCATATCGATAAAAGAATACAAAATAGAGTAGTGTAGTAGTAGTAGTAGTAGCAGTAGTAGTAATGGTAGTAGTAGTGTAGTGATAATAGTTGTAGCAGCAGTAGTAGTAATGGTAGAAGTAGCAGTAGTAGTAATGATAGCAGTAGTGTAGTGTAGTAATAGCAGCGGTAATAATACTAGTAGTTGTAGTGTAGGATTAGAAGTAGTAGTAGTCATCGGAATGGAGCCTATTCTATAACATGTACTGAGATATTAGACCCATACCTGCCCCTCTTCCTCTATTTTATTTCCTTAATTAGTTTAGGAGGGGCTGACCCCCCCAAATTTAATGTTGGAAAATTTTACATAGTGGAGGACATTACCAAGGAACCTGACATAAGATTTTTTTTGTTTTGTTAATCTATGTCCTCAGTTTCTCATTTTTCTGATCGGTTTTATTTTGGGAAAGGGAGCTGACCCCCCCCAAAAAAAAAATTAAGGGGAGAGGGGTCCACTGTATAGCATTTACGAAGCTATCAATGCTATATATATATCCTCCACTCACTGTTTATGAGATTAATTATTTTTTTTAGTTTCTTTACTTATTTTTATTTTTCGTGAGAAGGTCTAACCCCCCCCCCAAAAAAAAATCATTGTTGGAAATTTATCAAAAGTTGAAGGCCTTCCCAGTAACCCGTCAGATATGAGTAGTCTGTGTGTGTGTGTGTGTGTGTGTGTGTGTGTGTGTGTGTGAGAGAGAGAGAGAGAGAGAGAGATTACCGGTACATATTATCCTCATTTATCTTTAGAAGCTGTGTTGTGGTGTGTGTGTGTGTGTGTGTGTGTGTGTGTGTGTGTGTGTGTGTGTGTGTGTGTGTGTGTGTGGTTCTGCGCCCGTCTTTTTACCCTTTTTTCGGAGGGGGGGGGTGTTACCAAAAAAACTACCATATCCCCAAATCGAAAAGGTAAAGGTGAAGCAGACACAGGTTAAATTTCAGGCCAGGTAACTTAGAAATTAATTAGAGAGAGAGAGAGAGAGAGTTGGAATAAACTAAAACGTTATTGGAACTTAAAGGGTTATTGAAGAGTGAGAAAATATCGTTATTGAGAAGACAGTAGCACAGTTATTGTTAATTATTATTGTTATTTTTCGTTTAATTGACAGGTGAGAAAAATACCTGTCCTCCTTAACACCATGGCACTCATTGATTTATTCTTGAGTTGTTATTTTTTAATGTATTTATTGATTTATTTGGTATTTATAGAAAATGATACAGATTTTTAATTTATATTCGTTTATTTATTGAGATGATATATGTTAACGCATTTATTTTTTATTTTTTATTTATTTATTAATGCATTTATTTTTTTTATTTGTCATTTATTTATTCATTTATTTGAAATATATTAATGCATTTATTTTTTATTTATTTATTTATTAATGCATTTATTTTTTTATTTGTCATTTATTTATTTATTTATTTGAAATATATTTGCATTTATTTTTTATTTTTTATTTATTTATTTATTAATGCATTTATTTATTTATTTATTTGTTTGTCATTTATTTGTTTGTTTATTTGAAATATATTAATGCATTTATTTTTATTTATTTATTTATTTAATGCATTTTTTATTTGTTATTTATTTATTAACGCATTTGTTTAGTTATTTGTTATTTATTTATATGTTGATGCATTTATTTGTTATTTATTTATATGTTGATGCATTTATTTGTTATTTATTTATATATTGATGCATTTATTTATTTGTTATTTATTTATATATTGATGCATTTATTTGTTATTTATTTATATATTGATGCATTTATTTATTTATTTGTTATTTATTTATATTGATGCATTTATTTGTTATTTTTTATTTATTTATTAATGCATTTATTTATTTATTTGTTATTTATTTATTAATGCATTTATTTATTTATTTATTTATTTATATTGATGCTTTTATTTGTTATTTTTTATTTATTTATTAATGCATTTATTTAGTTATTTGTTATTTATTTTTTATTTCCTTCTCGTATCGTTCAACAGGTGTACGATTCTCACCTGAGCGAACCCATTCCATTGAAGTCAGTACGAAGAGAGAGAAAAATCCAGTGATGATTTTTGTGACCCGCTGTTAACGAGGTATGTAAATCTATTGTATTTTTGGTTGTATTCTGATGGCTGTATTATCGTTGGAAGCGCCCTAACACCTTTCTCTAAGCGATTTGTTTTGCTTATTACATCTTACACAAATCCTTCCAGTATCGCCCATCGAACACTTTGTCCTAAGCGATTTATTTTGCTTATTATATCTTACACAAATCCTTCCAGTATCGCCGTCCAACACTTTTTCCTTAGCGATTTATTTTGCTTATTACATCTTACACAAATCCTTCCAGTATTGCCGTCCAACACTTTTTCCTTAGCGATTTATTTTGCTTATTACATCTTACATAAATCTTTCCAGTATCGCCGTCCAACACTTTTTCCTTAGCGATTTGTTTTGCGTATTACATCTCACATAAATCTTTCCAGTATCGCCGTCCAACACTTTTTCCTTAGCGATTTATTTTGCTTATTACATCTCACATAAATCTTTCCAGTATCGCCGTCCAACACTTTTTCCTTAGCGATTTGTTTCTCACATAAATCTTTTTTTAGCGATTTGTTTTGCGTATTACATCTTACACAAATCCTTCCAGTATCGCCGCGTAACACCTTTTCCTAAGCGATTTATTTTGCTTACCACACGTTGCTGTTCTCTTCTGTGTTACATAAATCCTTCCAGTATCGCCGCCTAACACCTTTTGCTAAGCGATTTGTTTTGCATATTACGTCTTACTGTCATCTGGGTTACATAAATCCTTCCAGTATCGTTGTCTAACATCTTTTCCTAAGCGATTTATTTTACTCACAACACGTTACTGTTCTTCTCTGTGTTATATAAATCCTTCGCAATCGCCATACTCTGAAACATACGAAAGGATCTTAACACCTTCTCCTAAGCGATTTATTTTTCTTATTGTCCTCTCCTGTGTTAAATAAGTCCTTCTACTATCGCCATACTCTACATAAATAACGTAGGGTGTTAACACCTTTTCCTAAGCGAATTAGTCTGCTTATTACACCTTTCTGTCTTCTACTGTGTTACGTAAATCTTTCCGATATCGCCATACACCCATATCCAAACAAATCGCTTAGGAGGAGGTATTAGGGAGCTTCTTTAACCGACGAGAATACGAACCAAATTTACTGTGAATTTTACGTAACACTTTCTCGATAGCGAATTATTCTCCACTACGGTTTAATGCAAAGTTGATGTCTTGAGGTAGGTAAATTTTTGTACTTTTTGGGTACTGAGTGAAGGGTACGTAACGCCTTTTCCATAGTGATTTATTTTTTTTGGCATCCTTTAATCCTCTGGGATGATGTTGACAGCTATCTATCTGTCTATCTCTCCATCTATCTATCTATATCTAACATTCCATCTATCTGTCTATCTCTCCATCTATCTATCTATATCTAACATTCCATCTATCTGTCTATCTCTCCATCTATCTATCTGTCTAATATTCCCTCTATATTTCTGTCTATCTATCTATCCATCTATATCTAACATTCCATCTATCTGTCTATCTCTCCATCTATCTATCTGTCTAATATTCCCTCTATATTTCTGTCTATCTATCTATCCATCTATCTATCTATATCTATCCATCTGTCTGTCTATCTATATCTGTCCACCTCTATCTATCTATCTCTATCTATCTATCTATCACACAACCCCACACCATTACATATTAATTACCTTTGTTTATTTGTTTGTTTGTTTACATGCGTGATCCCCCCCGATGCCGTAAACAAGATATGCCGATAAGTATAAACAATCTCTCTCTCCCTCTATCTCTCTCTCTCTCTCTCTCTCTCTCTCTCTCTCTCTCTATCTATCTATCTATCTATCTATCTTTATCTATCTATCTGTCCGTGCCTCTCTCTCTCTTTATCTATCTATCTATCTGTCCGTGCCTCTCTCTCTCTCTCTCTCTCTCTCTTTCTCTCATTTATCTATCTATCTGTCCGTCTCCTTCTCTGTCTCTCTGTCTATCTATCTGTCAATCTATCTCTTATTTGTCTATCTGTTCGTGCCTCTCTCTCTCTCTCTCTCTCTCTCTCCTTATCTATCTATCTATCTGTCCGTGCCTCCCTCTCTCTCTTTCTCTCCCTCTATCTATCTATCTATCTCTATCTATCTACCTACATATCTGTCTATCTGTCCCTCTCTCTCTCTCTCTCTCTCTTTTTGGAGTTCATTTTCGATATTTTTTGGGAGGGAAGGAAAAAAATTTGTTTGGAGGGATGGAGGGACTTTTGGAGGGATGGAGGAGTTTTTGGAGGGATGGAGGGACTTTTGGAGGGATGGAGGAGTTTTTGGAGGGATGGAGGGACTTTTGGAGGGATGGAGGAGTTTTTGGAGGGATGGAGGGACTTTTGGAGGGATGGAGGGAATTTTGGAGGGACTTTTAAAGGGATGGAGGGACTTTTGGAGGGATGGAGGAGTTTTTGGAGGGATGGAGGGACCTTTGGAGGGATGGAGGGACCTTTGGAGGGATGGAGGAGTTTTTGGAGGCATGGAGGAATTCATTAGAGGAGGAGGAGAATATTAGGAGTGAGGCAGTATAAGGGAAAGAGTAAGGCAGAAAGTAAGGGTGAGGCAGGGGATATAAGGGAAGGTTAAGACAGGATTAGGGTAAATGTAAGGCTGTATTAGGGTTAGAATAAGGGAGGGTAAGGGAGGGAATATAAGGGTAAGGTAAGGCAGTATTAGGGTAAATGTAAGGCAGTATAAGGGTCAGAGTAAGGCAGAAAGTAAGGGTGAGGCAGGGGATATAAGGGTAGGGTAAGGCAGGACTAGGGTAAATGTAAGGCAGTATAAGGGTAAGAGTAATGAAAGGTAGGGGTAAGGCAGGGAATATAAGGGTAAGGGAAGTATATGGTTAAGGAAGGAACTGTAGGATAGAGAAATATAAGGGTAAGACAGTATTAGGGTAAGGGTAAGGCAGTATTAGGGTAAGTATAAGGGAGTATAAGGTAAGGGTAAAAAAGTAATATGGTTAAGGGAGGAAATACAGGATAGAGGAAAAGGATCATGCAGTATTAGGGTAAGGGTAAGGTGGTATTAGGGTAAGTATAAGGGAGTATTAGGGTAAGGGAGGAAATATAAGGGTAAGGGAAGTATATGGTGAGGGAAGGAACTGTAGGATAGGGAAATATAAGGGTAAGGTAGTATTAGGGTAAGGGTAAGGCAGTATTAGGGTAAGTATAAGGGAGGTATAAGGTAAGATCAGTGATGTGTGTCATAATGTTACGTTGGCTGACTAATTGTTGGCCAGGTAATTTCACGCTCACACCTCAGGCAGGTAGAGAGAGAGAGAGAGAGAGACAGACAGACAGACAGACAGACAGGGAGGGAGGGAGGGAGAGAAGAGAGACAGAGAGACGTGGATGGTGGATAGGTAGACAGGGAGAGAGACAGGTAGAGAGAGAGGCAGGGAGAGAGACAGGTAGAGAGAGAGGCAGGGAGGGAGGGAGAGACGTGGGTGGTGGAGAGACAGAGAGAGAGAGAGAGAAGTAGGTAAGAAGGAAGAGAGGCGTGGGCGGTAGAGAGGAAGGGAGGGAGGGAGGGAAGATTTAAAGAGAGGGGAGGGAGAAAAGAGAGGAGGTAGGTAGGAATGCTTGACTGAGAGAGAGAGAGAGGGAGAGCAAAGGTGTACTTAGATATAATTAAACAGCGATAGGTGCACAGATAGATATAGAAAAAATAGACAGGTAGACAGCGAGGTAGATAGAAATAGACAGAGATAGATAGACACGTAGGAGCACACATACAAGGAGAGACAGACTAGATAGATAGACAGATAGATAGATAGACAGATAGATAGATAGATGTGAATAGCCAGACATATAAAGAATAAGATAGATAGATATGGAGAGGCACAGCAAATAGATAGACGGATAGATAGACATATAGATAGACGGATAGATAGACAGATAGATAGACGGATAGATAGTCATATAAATCTCTGCTTCAACTTCTTGCAATCTTTTTATTTGACTCTCAAGGGGGTGATAAGACAGATGAGAGAGAGAGAGAGACGGTAGGAGGGAGGGAAGGGAAAATGAGGTGTGTAGGGGGGATGGAGAGAGAGAGAGAGAGAGACGGTAGGAGGGAGGGAAAATGAGGTGTGTAGGGGGGATGGAGAGAGAGAGAGAGAGAGACGGTAGGAGGGAGGGAAGGGAAAATGAGGTGTGTAGGGGGGATGGAGAGAGAGAGAGAGAGAATTGAGATAAAATAGGGAGGGAAGTAGGGAAGAAGAAAATGATGAAGGAAGGAGGGTAACGAGAGAGGAAGGTAGGGAGGGAAGGAGAGAGGGAGGAAGGGAGGGTAGGAAAGAAGGAGGTAGGGAGGGATGGAGAAAGGGAGGAAGAGGGGGAAGGAGAGGAGGAGAAAGGGAGGGAAGGAGAGAGGGAGGTAAGGAGGGAAGGAGAGAGGGAGGTAGGGAGGGAAGGAGAGAGGGAGGTAGGGAGGGAAGGAGAGAGGGAGGAAGGGAGGGGAGGAGAGAGGGAGGAAGGGAGGGGAGGAGAGAGGGAGGAGAGAAGGAGGTAGGGAGGGAAAGAGAGACGGAGGTAGGGAGGGAAGGAAAGGGGGAGGAAGGGAGGGGAGGAGAGAAGG
>NC_136994.1:18169741-18199741 GCF_032717465.1 Coenobita brevimanus
AGGAGGAGGAGGAGGAGATGGAGAAAGAAGAGGAAGAGGAGGAGGAAGGAGAAGAGGAGGAGAAGGAAGGGTTAATGAGTATAGAAGAATGAGAAGTTAAATGTGAAGAAAAGAATGATGAGGGTGATAATGAGAGAGAGAGAGAGAGAGAGAGAGAGAGGGGGGGGGACCACACAAGGTAAGAGAGAGAGGGAATTAAAGAGAGAAAAAGCGAGAGAAAATATAGCGAAAATGAAGAGTTAGAGAGTCACGGGAGGAGGGGGAGAAGGAGGGATGCAGGAAAGGATGGAGGAAGGGAGGAGAAAGAAATGAGTGGCTTGAGAAAAAGAAATGCAATGATGCTGAGAGGAAGGGGAGGGGAGAGGACGGAGAGAATAATGGAGAGGCAAGAACTGAGGAAATGGGAGAGAGAGAGAGAGAGAGAGAGAGAGATGGAGAGGGATGTAAGGAAAGGAAAAGGAGAAAGAGTGAGGAGGGAAAGGGAGGAATGAGGAGGGGACCTGAAAGTGGGGGGGGGGATAGAAGGGAAGGGGTGTATAGAGTGGGAAGGGAGAGTTTGGGAGGGAAGGGGAGGGACATTTAGAGAGGAGAGTGAAGGGAAGAAAGGGAGAGAAGATAAAAGATAAGAGAGGAAATAGGGAAGAAAGAATGGGGAATGAAAGGAGAGAAGAGAGGGGGAAAAGATGAGAGGGGAAGAGTAAGGAAGAGAGAGTGAGGGAAGGGAAGAAAGAGAGATAAAGAGAGGGGAGAGAAGGAGGGGAAAGGGGGGGAGGAGGGGTAGGGAAGAGTAAGAAAGAGGGTAAGGGTAGGTAAGATTGAAGTATTAATGGTTGACCCAGCTGTCGGCAACACTGAGGATGAGACGCCCGGGGCCCGGATGTAAACAATGCATTCGGATCCGTGCATTCAAAACTTCCAAAATCTTCACCTTAATTCCAGTTATTCCTTATTTTATCCAACTTTCCTTTATTCATACGATACATAAATAAAGTATACATAAAAAACTTACTGTTTGTTAAAGATTTTGGTGTTATATCAAAATTTTCGCGGGTAAACTCAGCCGAAGTCAAAGTCACAGCAACCGTCGGAACGCAGGCCAGGTATGCGAACGCGTCTGGTCACCTTAGTTTTTTTTTCTTGTTTTTTTTTCCGTTCTGGATTTTCACACGGGCGGCAGAACATTATAACTTTATTGATGCAGCCTCGCCCACTTTATTGTCAACGCTGTATTGATTTTATTGCCAAGGAGATTAAATGTAGGCGTGTGTGTGTGTGTTCTTACCTGCTGTTCGGGTGGTGATGATGACGATGGTGATGATGATGATGATGATAACAGAATGAAGAACACTATAATAAAGGAGATGATAATGATAATGATGAAGTTAATGATGATAAAAGCAAGTACGATATAATGATGATGCTACTACCACTACTACTACTACCGGTACTACTACTACTACCGGTACTACTACTACTACTACTACTACTACTACTACTACTACTACTACTACTACTGCTGCTACAAATAATAATAATGATGATGATGATGTAGTAGTAGTAACGATGATGATGCAAATAATAATAATAATAATAATAATAATAATAATAATAATAATGATAATAAGAACAGCAGTATTAATTCCACATTCCTCCTCCTCCTCCTCCTCCTCCTCCTCCTCCTTTCCTACTTTTTCCTTAATCATCTGTAATTAAGAAATGATTATTGATATTAAATTCAGACCACCTGGTAAGGACAGTAAGGTGTGTGTGGTCTCTCTCTCTCTCTCTCTCTCTCTCTCTCTCTCTCTCTCTCTCTCTCTCTCTCTCTCTCTCTCACGTAATATCACCTCCTCTACTAAGCCGGCTGAGTAGTTAGCTCTTGGGATAAACTCCGTGTGTGTGTGTGTGTGTGTGTGTGTGTGTGTGTGTACCGGAATGTTGGAGGCGTTAAAGTTGAGTGTGTGTGTGTGTGTGTGTGTGTGTGTGTGTGTGTGTGTGTGTGTGTGTGTGTGTGTGTGTGTGTACCGGAATGTTGGAGGCGTTAAAGTTGAGTGTGTGTGTGTGTGTGTGTGTGTGTGTGTGTGTGTGTGTGTGTGTGTGTGTGTGTGTGTGTGTGTGTGTACCGGAATGTTGGAGGCGTTAAAGTTGTGTGTGTGTGTGTGTGTGTGTGTGTGTGTGTGTGTGTGTGTGTGTGTGTGTGTGTGTCTGTACCATAATTTTGGAGGCGTTAAAGTTGAGTGTGTGTGTGTGTGTGTGTGTGTGTGTGTGTGTGTGTGTGTGTGTGTGTGTGTGTGTGTTGTTGGTGTCTTTTTTTTTGTGTGTGTGTGTGTGTGTGTGTGTGTGTGTGTGTGTGTGTGTGTGTGTGTGTGTGCCGGAATGTTGGAGGCTTTAAAGTTGTGTGTGTGTGTGTGTGTGTGTGTGTGTGTGTGTGTGTGTGTGTGTGTACCGGAATGTTGGAGGCGTTAAAGTTGTGTGTGTGAGTGTGTGTGTAGACGTGACACCTTTGACCCTCACCTTAATTAAATGTGTATACACCTGAGCGTCACCTTTACATATTCCCCCCAAGCACCTGCCAACGTTGCATTTATCCTAGCATTCTCTCTCTCTCTCTCTCTCTCTCTCTCTCTCTCTCTCCAATACCCCTCTTACTTGACTGCGGGTTTATGAGCTCCGTGTCTATGTGTGTGTGTGTGTGTGTGTGTGTGTGTGTACGCTTGCTTATCTGCTTGTATGTGTGTATGTATGATTGTGAAAGCCCATTCCATTTTTGTTTTTCTTTCCCCTCCTCCTCCTCCTCCTCTTCCTCCTCCTCCTCCTCCTCCTCTTCCTCCTCCTCCTCCTCCTACTCTATTGCGTCTCCATTTCACAAGCACCCAATTTTTCCAACTCTCTCTCTCTCTCTCTCTCTCTCTCTCTCTCATCTTCTCTTCCCTCCCTCCCATTTTCTCCATCCCATCTTTTCCTTTTCTCTCCTCCTTTCCACATTCCCCTTTCTCTCTCTTTCCTTCCCTCTGCTTCTCCCTCCTTTTCTCTCCTCCCTCCCTCTTTCCCACTTTCCTCCCTCCCTCCCTCCTCCCTCCCTCACTCTCCCTGTATCCTCCTTACCTCCATACTTTCCCTCTTTCCTCCCTTTCTCCCTACCTCACTTCCCTTATTTCCTCCCTTCCTTCATACTTTCCCACTTTCCTCTCTCCCTCCCTTCCTCGATTTCCTCCTTCCCTTCATATTTTCTCACTTTCCTCCCTCCCTCCCTTCCTCCCTCTCTCCCTCCCTCTCTCCCTTCCTCCCTCTCAGCTGACTCAAGAGGCACTTATGACAGGATCAACTGTAGTATAAACAGTGGAACAATCTTCTCTCCCTCCCTCTCTCCTTCTCTCCCTCCCTCCCTCCCTCCCTCTCTCTCTCTCTCCCTCCCTCCCTCCCTTCCTCCCTCACTCTCTCTCTTTCTCCCTCCCTCTCCAAGTCGCCTTATTACTGAGTCTGGAGAGGCCGATGCGCTTTTGTTTCTTTGTTTACATTGCAAGGATTCAGGCGTTTATACTTTTCCTGGCCCTTATTGTCCCAGAGAGAGAGAGAGAGAGAGAGAGAGAGAGAGAGAGAGAGAGAAATAGCGAGTAGAAAAGAGGTAAATAAAAATAGATAGATAGGTAGATAGACAATAGCTGGAAATAAAAAGACAGGGATGAATAAAATAGAAATAGGTAGGTAGGTAGGTAGAGAGAGAGAGAGAGAGAAGGGGGGAGTGGAAAGAAAGAGGAAAGGAGAGAGGGCGAGTGAAATAGGAGAGGAGGGAGAGGAGGAAGGGAGAGAGAAATATGCAGAAGCGAGGGGGGAAGGTACGGAAGTGGAAAGAGTTGGTGATAAAATGTGTGTGTGTGTGAGAGAGAGAGAGAGAGAGAGAGAGAGAGAGAGAGAGAGAGCAGCCTATATTCATTTGTGAGAAAAAGGTGGCTGCTGTTGAGAGAGAGAAAGTTAACAAGTCTCGCTCGCTCAACTTATCACTTCTTGCTACTTCAGCTGTGAGTAACATTTGGCGACACTGCTGCCATTAACTCTACTACCAACATTACTACCAAAGTTACTACATCTGCCACTACCAATATTATTACTACTACTACTACTCCTGCTATTACTGCTACTACTACTGCTCCTGCTACTTCTACTACTGCTACTACTACTGCTCTTACTACTACTACTACTACTACTACTACTACTACAACTGCCACTACTGCTATCAAATTACCACTACTACTATCAGAATACCACTACTACTACAACTACTACTACTACTTCTGCTACTACTACTACTACTACTACTGCTATTACTACTACTGCTGCTGTCAGAATTACACCTACTGCTACTACTACTACCACTACTACTTCTGCTACTACTACTACTACTTCTACTACTACTACTGTCAGAATTACACCTACTGCTACTACTACTACTACCACCATTATTACTACCATCACTACCGAAACTACTATCACCACTTGTAATAGTACTAAAATCACAACCACCACTACCACAACTGCCATCATCTCTACCATAACTACCATCTACCACAACTGCCTCCATCTCTACCATAACTACCACAACTACCACCACCACCGCTACCACAACTACCACCATCCATCATATCTGCCACAGTGCATTAGTCAATTATCGATATGACAAGGTGTCCGGCGATTGTGGTAGTTGTGGTAGGCGATTATGGTAGTTGTGGTGATTTTGGTAGCAGGTTGTGGTGGTTGTGGTAGGCGATTGTGGTAGTTGTGGTTGGCGATTGTGGTAGTTGTGGTAGGCGATTATGGTAGTTGTGGTGATTTTGGTAGCAGATTGTGGTAGTTGTGGTTGGCGATTGTGGTAGTTGTGGTTGGCGATTGTGGTAGTTGTGGTGGGCGATTGTGGTAGTTGTGGTGAGCGATTGTGGTAGTTGTGGTGATTTTGGTAACAGATTGTGGTAGTTGTGATTTTGGTAGCAGATTGTGGTAGTAGTGGTTGTTCTTTATGGTGGGCGTGGTGGTAATTGTTTTTTTTTTTATTGTGGTAGTTGTGGTAGGCGATTGTGGTGAATGTGCTTTTCGAGGGTGATTTTTCTTTCCTTATTTCCTAGTTTCCTTCCTTCCTTCCCTCCTACCTTCCTTCCTTCCTTCCCTTCTTCCTTCCCTCCTTCCTTCCTTCCTTTCTTCCTTCCTTCCTTCCTTCCTTCCTTCCTTTCTTTTTGCTTTCCTTTCTTCTTTCTTTTCTTCTCCCTTTCTCACACTCCCTTCCTTCCTTCCTTCCTTCTTTCCTTCCTTCCTTCCTTCCTTCTTCCTTCCTTTCTTCCTTTTCTTTCATCTCTCCTTCCTTCCTTCCTTTCATTCTCTTCCTTCCTTCCTTCCATATTCTCTTACTTTCTTCTCTCATACCTCCTCCCTTTTCTCTCTCCATTCTCTCCAATTTCCGTAACTTCCTTCCTCCCTTCTTCCCTCCCTCTCCCTTTCTTGTCAGCCTCTCTCCCTCTCCCTCCCTTCTCTCCCTCCCTCCCTGCAAAACAGAGAATGTGATGGAGTGATGGCGTATGCAAATCACTATACTCTCTCTCTCTCTCTCTCTCTCTCTCTCTCTCTCTCTCTCTCCCTCTCTAATCCCTTCTCTTCACCATTTCCCTGATAAATTTACCCATCTATTCCACACCACTAATAAACCATTCAATCCCAGATCACACCACGTCACACCACCACACCGGAGATATACCAGAGAGAAATACCAGGACCCTCACCCCGTCTCACCCCAGTCTTAGCCTCCCCACCCTACCTCACCCCAGTCTTAACCTCCCCAGCTTACCTTCATGGAGACAGGTAGGTGGGAGCCATCTTGAAGTTTATATACCTTCTTAAATTAGAGTTATCTTTAATTTGTCTTGGAGGGGACAGGGGTACTGGCCTTGGGTTCCTTCTTCTGTCTGTTTATATACTGCCAGGAGCCTTAATCCCGTAAGGGGTGGCCACAAATAAATCGCCTCCATGTCGCCCTGTCCCAAGCCATTTCACTGCTCTCCCTCCAGCTCACACACCCCTCTCTCTTATACCTCCCCACTCCATCCCTCCATCTCATCCTCGGCCTCCCTCTCCCCTCTCCACCTCACTCACATACACTCTCCCTGTTAGTCTCTCCCTCTCCATCCTTGCATTATAAAAGAGTATCGAATTTTTTGGCCTGGCCTTGGGTTCCTTCTTCCTTTAAAACTATATATTTTTGGATTTTTGATTTTTTTGTAATATATTAAATAGTAAAATAATTCGTTCATTTATTTATATGAGAGATGGAGGGGGAGAGGGAGGGGGAGGCCGAGGATGAGGTGGAGGGATGGGGTGGAGAGGTATATGAGAGAGGGAGGGGGGTGTGTGAGTCGGGAGCAGGGCGGTGAAATGGCGGGGACAGGGCGACGTGGAGGCGATTTGTTTGTGGCCACCCCGTACGGGATTGAGGCGTCTGGCAATAGATAGATAGATAGATTTTTTTTTTTTTATTTCTTATTTATCAAAATTTTGGAATCTTTGGCATATATATTTTTTTTTATTATGAAAGGTGGTATTTAATTCGATTTTTATTTTATTTTTTTATTAATTAATTTATTTATTTATTGATGATGGGGAACATTAATACGTGAATTTATTGGCAAGGCGAGGCGGTATGGTTTTTGACGGTGTGTGTGTGTGTGTGTGTGTGTGTGTGTGTGTGTGTGAGAGAGAGAGAGAGAGAGAGAGAGAGAGAGAGAACTTGAAACGAGAGGAGAAAAAGGAAAGGGTTACACACACACACACACACACACACACACACACACACACACACGCACCGGGGTCAATATATCGGGGTTGTAGCACAGCTCGTAACCCCGGTATTAAGACCTAGTAATACCCGTACATAGGTATGGTGTTAAGGAAACGAGAGAGAGAGAGAGAGAGAAAGAGAGAGAGAGAGAGAGAGGGGGGGTAAAGCTAGGAGTGAAATTGTGATAGATAGATAGATAGATAGAGTTTTGAAATTAGAACTAGAAGTGAAATTATGCTAAATAGATAGATAGATAGATTGACAGACAGACAGATAGATAGATAGATAGAGAGAGAGAGAGAGAGAGAGAGAGAGAGAGAGCAGTGTGTTTCCCGGTTGTATATGAGAACATGACACGTACAGAGTAGGGAAGAAGGAGAGGAGGAGGAAGAGGAAGAAGAAGAGGAGGAGTAGGAGGAAGAAGAAAAAGGAGGAAGAAGAAGAAGGAAGAGGAGGAGGAAGAAGAAGAGGAGGAGGAGGAGAAGGAAGAAGAAGAGGAGGAGGAGGAGAAGGAAGAAGAAGAGGAGGAGGAGGAGGAAGAAGAAAAAGAGGAGGAAGAAGAAGAAAAAGAGGAGGAAGAAGAAGAAGGAAGAGGAGGAGAAAGAAGAAGGAAGAGGAGGAAGAAGAAGAAGAGGAGGAGGAGGAAGAAGAAGAGGAGGAGGAGGAGGAGGAGAAGGAAGGGATGATTATGATGATGAGGAGGAGGAAGATGGAATGAGAAGGGAGGAAAGAAGAGGAGGAGGAGGAGGGGGAAGAAGAGGAGGGAGGAAGAAGGAAAGAAAGGAGGGATATAAGAGGAAGAGGTGGAGGAGGAGGAAGGAAGAGAGGAGAAAAAAGAGGGAAGATGAAGAGGAAGAGAGAGAGAGAGAGAAAGGGAGGATGAAGGGAAGATTGAAGAAGGAGAGGAGGGAGGAGGAAGAAAAAAGAAGGAGGAGGAAGACAAATGGGAAGAAGGAGGGAGGTGGAAGGAAGCCTGGAGAGAGAGAGAGAGAGAGAGAATTAGTAACATGTTGGCGATAATAAATTATATATTATTCCCAATGTTATTATTATTATTATTATTATTATTATTATTATTATTATTATTACTTCTTCTATTCTTCTTCTTCCTCCTCCTCCTCCTCCTCCTCCTCCTCCATCGTCATTCAGGTCCTCCACCAATCTCCCTCTCTCTCTCTCTCTCTCTCTCTCTCTTAGAAGAGATTTAATATATATGGAAATTGTTGTTATTGTTGTTGTTGTTGTTGGATTGTTGGGAGAGGGAGAGAAAGAGAGAGACAAATTGACAGAGATATATTTGAAGGAAGAGAGAGAAATGGGTGGAGGGAAGGATGAATGATGGTGGAGGAGGAGGAGGGGAAGAAGTTGAAGAGGAGGAAGAAGGGAAGGAAGAAGAAGAGGAGGGAAACGAGGAGTAGGAAGGAGGAGGAGGAAGAATAATAAAAAAAAATAATAATGTCACAGTGATAATTGTAATAGTAATAATAATAATAATAATAATAATAATAATAATGACAAACACAATAGTAACAAGAAGCGGTGCCAAGGCACAGCAAACCCCTCCTCGGCAGTCATTTTAATGGTGACGTATAAACACAACAGGATATCTAGTCAAAGATGTCACATATCAAATTTGGAGTAAATCAGGTGAAAATTGACGATTTTATGCCCATTTGAAATATTAGGCCCGACCCGCCTGACACTGACCCCCCTACCGCTAACTGGGGGATGACCCCCCTGATGTAATGAGGCATGTTATAGGATGCAGGTTTGAAAGATGCACCTTTAGGTTTGGGTTTCATGTCGGTATGACGAATTGGAAAGGAGTTATGGCGAGAAAACGATTTCATTTTTACAGTTTTCGTTTTACATTTTTTGGCCCTACAGCCTGGCCCTTGACCCAGTTTGGCCCAAAATTTAATCAGGTGATCAGGAGGTCATAGCCCATCGTACCTGTGATTTTGGTAAACATCGCACCTGTAGTTTTGGCGTAAAGTTGGTAACAGACAGACAGACAGACAAACAAACCGAGTGAAAACGCCCAGGACGGGTAATAATAATAATAATAATTGGTAGTCACACAGTCAGGTAACATATATTATTATCAGTGTATCTATCTTATCTATCTATTTCTATCTATCAATTTACTATTCCTGTTTGTATTATGGTATGTCTATCCATCTATCTATCTGCCTATCTATATCTACCTGTCTATCTATATCTGTCCTATCTACCTACCTACCTACCTGTATGTATGTCTATCTATCTATCTATCTATCTGTCTATTCATAGAGCTGGAAAGGGATGGAATATGACACTGAATCCATTTTTGACTCTCTCTCTCTCTCTCTCTCTCTCTCTCTCTCTCTCTCTCTCTCCACTTTTACTCCCCTTCCCTCTGTCGTCTCCCCATCTCCTCCCTCCCTTTTCCTTCCCTCTTTCCACTCTCTCCCCTCCCCTCGCCTCCCTTCCTCCTTCCCTCTTTCCCCCTCCCCTTCCCCTCCCCTCCCTCCCCTCCCCATTCCTCATATTATATTAGGACATTCCTGGAGGTTCACACCCCTTTATTAATCTCCCCCCCCTCCTCTCTCACTTTCTCTAATTTTCTCACTTTCTTTAATTCTTTCTCACTTTCTCTTATTCTTTCTCACTTTCTCTTATTCTTTCTCACTTTCTCTTATTCTTTCTCACTTTCTCTTATTCTTTCTCACTTTCTCTTATTCTTTCTCACTTTCTCTTATTCTTTCTCACTTTCTCTATCTCACTTTCTTTAATCCTTTCTCACTTTCTCTAATACTTTCTCACTTTCTTTAACTCTCTCTCACTTTCTTTAACTCTCTCTCACTTTCTTTAACTCTCTCTCACTTTCTCTAACTCTCTCTCACTTTCTCTACCTCTCTCACTTTCTCTAACCCTCACTTTCTCTAATTCTATCTCATTTTCTCTAACTCTTTCTCACTTTCTTTAATTCTTTCTCACTTTCTCTATCTCACTTTCTTTAATTCTTTCTCACTTTCTCTAATTCTTTCTCACTTTCTTTAATTCACTCT
This sequence comes from Coenobita brevimanus, assembly GCF_032717465.1. NCBI lineage: Eukaryota > Metazoa > Arthropoda > Malacostraca > Decapoda > Coenobitidae > Coenobita > Coenobita brevimanus. Next base: position 18,179,609 of record NC_136994.1, read on the forward strand.
CTCTACCTCTCCCTCTCACTTTATCTATTTGGTTCTCTAATCCTATCTCACTTTCTCTGACTCTCTCACTTTCTCTGACTCTCTCACTTTCTCTGACTCTCTCTCACTTTCTCTAACTCTATCTCACTTTCTCTAACTCTATCTCACTTTCTCTAACTCTATCTCACTTTCTCTAACTATCTCACTTTCTCTAACTATTTCACTTTCTCTAACTATCTCACTTTCTCTAACTCTATCTCACTTTCTTTAATTCTTTCTCACTTTCTCTAACTCTTTCTCACTTTCTCTAACTCTTTCTCACTTTCTCTAACTCTATCTCACTTTCTCTAATTCTTTCTCACTTTCTCTATCTCACTTTCTCTAATTCTATCTCACTTTCTTTCATTCTTTCTCTCTCTTTCTCTTACTTTTCTTTATCTCACTTTCTTTAACTCTTTCTCACTTTCTCTAACTCTTTCTCACTTTCTTTAATTCTTTCTCACTTTCTCTAACTCTATCTCACTTTCTTTAATTCTTTCTCACTTTCTCTAACTCTTTCTCACTTTCTCTAACTGTCTCACTTTCTTTAATTCTTTCTCACTTTCTCTAATTCTTTCTTACTTTCTCTAATTCTTTCTCACTTTCTCTATCTCACTTTCTTTAATCCTTTCTCACTTTCTCTAATTCTATCTCACTTTCTTTAACTCTATCTCACTTTCTCTAACTCTATCTCACATTCTTTAACTCTATCTCACTTTCTCTAACTCTATCTCACTTTCTCTAACTCTATCTCACTTTCTCTAACTCTATCTCACTTTCTCTAACTCTATCTCACTTTCTCTAACTCTTTCTCACTTTCTCTAACTCTATCTCACTTTCTCTAACTCTTTCTCACTTTCTCTAACTCTGTCTCACTTTCTCTAACTCTTTCTCACTTTCTCTAACTCTATCTCACTTTTTCTAATTCTTTTTCCAATCCTTTCTCACTTTCTCTAACTCTATCTCACTTTCTCTAACTGTATCTCACTTTTTCTAACTATTTCACTTTCTCTAACTGTCTCACTTTCTCTAACTCTATCTCACTTTTTCTAACTCTTTCTCACTTTCTCTATCTCACTTTCTTTAATCCTTTCTCACTTTCTCTAATTCTATCTCACTTTCTTTATCTCACTTTCTTTAACTCTATCTCACTTTCTTTAATTCTTTCTCACTTTCTCTAACTCTATCTCACTTTCTCAAACTTTATCTCACTTTCTTTAATTCTTTCTCTCTCTTTCTCTTACTTTTTCTTTCACTTTCTCTAACTCTCTCTCACTTTCTCTAACTCTCACTTTCTCTAATTCTTTCTCACTTTCTCTATCTCACTTTCTCTAATTCTCTCACTTTCTTTCATTCTTTCTCTCTCTTTCTCTTACTTTTCTTTATCTCACTTTCTTTAACTCTTTCTCACTTTCTCTAACTCTTTCTCACTTTCTTTAATTCTTTCTCACTTTCTCTAACTCTATCTCACTTTCTCTAACTCTGTCTCACTTTCTTTCATTCTTTCTCTCTCTCTTACTTTTTCTTTCACTTTCCCTATTTTTTCTTTATCTGTGTCGTCTTATAAAACTATCTTTATTTTCCCACTCCCTCCTCTCTCACTTTCTCTAACTCTCTCTCTCACTTTCTCTAATTCTTTCTCTCACTCTCTCTAATCTTTCTCTCACTCTAATTCTTTCTCTCTTTCTCAAATTCTTTCTCTCGCTCTCTCTAATCTTTCTCTCACTTTCTCTATTCTTTCTCTCACTCTCTAATTCTTTCTCTCTTTCTCTAATTCTTTCTCTCTTTCTCTAATTCTTTCTCTCTTTCTCTAATTCTTTCTCTCACTTTCTCTAATTCTTTCTCTCACTTTCTCTAATTCTTTCTCTCACTTTCTCTAATTCTTTCTCTCTTTCTCTAATTCTTTCTCTCACTTTCTCTAATTCTTTCTCTCTTTCTCTAATTCTTTCTCACTTTCTCTAATTCTTTCTCTCTTTCTCTAATTCTTTCTCTCACTTTCTATAATTCTTTCTCACTTTCTCTAATTCTTTCTCTCACTTTCTCTAATTCTTTCTCTCACTTTCTCTAATTCTTTCTCTCACTTTCTCTAATTCTTTCTCTCACTTTCTCTAATTCTTTCTCACTTTCTCTAATTCTTTCTCTCTTTCTCTAATTCTTTCTCTCTTTCTCTAATTCTTTCTCTCACTTTCTATAATTCTTTCTCACTTTCTCTAATTCTTTCTCTCACTTTCTCTAATTCTTTCTCTCACTTTCTCTAATTCTTTCTCTCACTTTCTATAATTCTTTCTCTCACTTTCTCTAATTCTTTCTCTCACTTTCTCTAATTCTTTCTCTCACTTTCTCTAATCTTTCTCTCCCTCTCTCTAATTCTTTCTCTCTTTCTCTAATTCTTTCTCTCACTTTCTCTAATTCTTTCTCTCACTTTCTTTAATTCTTTCTCTCGCTCTCTCTAATTCTTTCTCTCTTTCTCTAATTCTTTCTCTCTTTCTCTAATTCTTTCTCTCACTTTCTCTATTCTTTCTCTCACTTTCTATTATTCTCTCACTTTCTCTTGCTTTCTCTAATTCTTTCTCTCTTTCTCTAATTCTTTCTCTCACTTTCTCTAATTCTTTCTCTCACTTTCTCTAATTCTTTCTCTCACTTTCTCTAATTCTTTCTCTCACTTTCTCTAGCTCTAACCTTCTTACTTTCTCTAAATCTTTTTCTTTCTCTCTTTCTTTCTTTCCTTCCTTCTTATTATCTTACGTCTCTCCTTCATTCTTTCTCTCTCTCTCTCTCTCTCTCTCTCTCTCTCTCTCTCTCTCTTAGGTGTTCCCATCCATCAATCTCTCACTCTCTCTATCTCACTTTCTCAAATTTCCTGTCTCTAATTCTCTCTTACTCTCTCTCTCTCTCTCTCTCTCTCTCTCTCTCTCTCTCTCCCTCGTTAATTATTGAGCTAGTTCTATTTTTTTCGTCTCGGGTTTATGGCTTCCATCTCTCTCTTTATTTTTTAGACCTATCTTTTTCTCTCTCACATTCACTGGCTCTAATTCTATCTATCTATCTATCTATCTGTCAGCCACCCAGTCAGTTTATCTATCTATCTGTCTATCTCTCAGTCAGCTAGTCAGTCTGTCTTTCTGTCTATCTATCTATCTATCTGATGTTACTTCTGACTTTCTATCTATCTGTCTATCTACTTTTCTAGCTAAGTACGTCTGTCTATGTCTGTCCGTCTCCCTACCTACTTACCTGTCTATCTGTCTATCTATCAATCTCCGTCTATCTATCTGTCTGTCTGTCTATCTATCTGTCTGCCAGTCTATCTGTCTATCTATCTATCTATCTGTCTATCTATCTATCTACCTGTCTATCTGTCTATCTATCTCAGTCTATCTATCTGTATCTATCTATGTGTATCTATCTATCTATCTGTCTATCTATCGGAGTTCACACCCTCGTTATTGATGCATCCACACACCTCTCTCACTATCTCTAAAACTTTCTTTCTTTTGCTTTCTCTAATTTTCCCATTTTCTCACTTTATCCTTTTATCACTTGGTTCTCTCTCTCTCTCTCTCTCTCTCTCTCTCTCTCTCTCTCTCTCTCTCTCTTTATTTTCTCACTTTTCAAAACTCATCTCTCACAGTTTCTCCGTAATTCTCTCTCTAACTTTCTTTCACAATGTTTTCTCTCTCTCTCACTTTTCCTCCCTGGTCATTTCTTACTTTAGAACTTTCTCTAATTCTCTCTCTCGCTCATTATCATACTTCTTGCTTCCCCTCCCGCCCTCCCTCACTTTATTTCTGTCGCTCACTTTCTCTCTCTCTCTCTCTCTCTCTCTCTCTCTCTCTCTCTCTTCCTCCCTCCCTTTTTCCTCTCCTTTCTTCCTTACTCTCACTTTCCCTGATTTTCTTTCTCTTTCCTCCATTCTCTCCGTTTCTTCCCTCTCTCTCTCCCTCCTCCCCCTTCCTTCTCTCTGTTTTTTTCTTCCATCTCTCCAGTTTCCTCCTCTCCCTTCTTTCCTTCCCTCCCTCTCTCCCTCCTTCCTTCCTTCCCTCCATCTCCCTCCTTCCTTCCGTCTCTCCCTCTCTCCCTCCTTCCTTCCTTCCCTCCACCTCCCTCTTTCCTTCATTCCTTCCCTCCATCTCCCTCCCTCCTTCCTTCCTTCCTTCCTTCCTTCCACCTCCCTCTTTCCTTCATTCCTTCCCTCCATCACACTTCTCTCTTCCTTTCCTTCCCTCCCTTTTTCCTTCCATCCTTCCTTCCTTCGTCTGTCTTCTTTCCTTCCTTTCTTCCTTCTTTCCTTCCCTCCTTCCTTCCTTTCTTCGTCCGTCTCATTCCTTTCTTCTCTCCCTCTCTCCTTCCTTCTCTCCTCCATCCTTACTATTCCTTCTTCTCCCTCCTTCTTTTCCTTCCCTTCCTCCTCTCTCCTCTCCCTCCCTTATTCTATTCTCCCTCTCTTGCCATCTGTCATTATTGTTTCCTCCTTCTCTCCCTCTTTCTCCTTCCTTTCCTTCTCCCTCCCTCCCTCTCCTTCCTTTCCTCGTCTCCTATTCTCCCTTCTTCCTTTCCTTCTTCCTCCCTCTCTCTACATCTTTTCCTTCTCTCCCTCCCTCTCTCTTCTTCCTTTCCTCCTCTCCTCCTCACCCTCTTCTTTCCTTCATTCTCTCCCTCTCCTTCTTTCTCCTTCCTTTCCTCCTCTCCCTCTCTCTCCTTCTATTTCCTTCCTTCTCTCCTTCCTTCCTTCCTTCATATTCTGCTCTCATTTCCTTCATTCTTCCTTCCCTTTTTCTCCTTCACTCTTCTTCCTTCATTTATTCCTTCCTACCTCTCCTTCCCTCCTTCGTATCTCTCTTCCCTCCTTCTCTCCCTCCCTTCTCTCACTCTTTCCCTCCTTTTCTCCTTCCCTCCTTCGTATCTCTCTCCCCTCCCTCCCTCCCCCCCTCCCTTCTCTCACTCTTTCCCTTCTTTCCCTCCTCTTCTCCTTCCCTCCTTCGTATCTCTCTCCCCTCCCTCCCTCCCTTCTCTTACTCTTTCCCTCCATTTCTCCTTCCCTCCTTCGTATCTCTCTCCCCTCCCTCCCTCCCTTCTCTTACTCTTTCCCTCCATTTCTCCTTCCCTCCATCGTATCTCTCTCCCCTCCCTCCCTCCCTTCTCTTACTCTTTCCCTCCATTTCTCCTTCCCTCCTTCGTATTCTGATTGCTTCCCTCCTTCTCTCCTTCTCTTAAGTCCTTTTCTCTTTCTTGGTCTTCTTCTCTTCCCTTCTCCTTCGCCTCCTCCCTCCCTCCCTCTCTCTTACTTTCCTTCCCTTCCCTCCCTTCCTCCCTCCCTCCTTCTCTCCTTCTTACTTTCCTCCCTCCCTCCCCTCCTACTTACTTTCCTTCCCTCCCTCCTTCTCTCCCTCCCTCCCTCCCTCCTCCTACTTACTTTCCTTCCCTCCCTCCCTCCCTCCCTCCCTCCCGTCACTCTCTCTCGGTCCTTGAGGGAGAAATAAACGTCAGGTCGACTCTCTCTCTCTCTCTCTCTCTCTCTCTCTCTCTCTATGTGTGTGTGAGAGAGAGAGAGAGAGAGAGAAAGAGAGAGAGAGAGAGAGAGAGAGAGCTTTATCCCTTTATATTTATTGCTCTCAGGCGGATAGTGGTAGTTTTGGTAGTTGTAGTGATGGTGGTAATTGTGGTAGTAGTGGTTGTGGTAGTGATGGTGGTAGTTGTGGTAGTAGTGGTTGTGGTAGTGATGGTGGTAGTTGTGGTAGTAGTGGTTGTGGTAGTGATGGTGGTGGTAGTAGTGGTTATGGTAGTGATGGCAGTGGTAGTTGTGGTAGTAGTGGTTGTGTTAGCTAAAAGGAAATGTTGGTAGTGGTGGTAGTGATAGTGGTAATTGTGGTAGTGGTGGTTGCTAAAAGGAAATGTTGGTAGTTGTCAAGAGTGGCGAGGATAATGGAGAGAGAGAGAGAGAGAGAAAGAGAGAGAAGAGAGAGAGAGAGAGAATGTTAAAGTGTTTATTTGCCGATTTCTCTCTCTCTCTCTTTCTCTCTCTCTCTCTCTCATTTCCTACCATGGACTTTCCAGGAAATAAAATAGGACTCTGTTGATTGAGAGGGAGGAGGGAAAAAAGGAGGGAGGGAGGGTAGGAAGGAAGGAGGGAATGTATGAATGATTTTGGAGAGAACGATGGAGGGAGGGAGGGAAGAAGAGAGAGAGGGAGGGAAGGAAGGAAGGAAGGAATGTATGGATGATTGTGGAAGGAACGATGGATGGAGGGAGGGAAGGAAGGAAGGAGGGAGGGAAGGAAGGAAGGAAGGAATGTATGAATGTTTGTGGAAGGAACGATGGAGGGAGGGAGGGAAGAAGAGAAAGAGAGGGAGGAAAAGGAGGAAGGAAGGAAGGAAGAAGAGAAAGAAGGAAGGAAGGAATCATGGGGAGAAGGAGGAAGGAAAGAAGGGAGGGAGAAGGGGATAGGAGGGAGGGAAGAAGGGATGAAGGAAAGAAGGAAGGAATAAGGGAGGAAGGAAGGAAAGGTAGAGGGAGGGAGTGAATTCATGAGGAGTGACTGAGGGAAGGAAGAGAGGAGAGGGAGACGAAGGAAGGAAGGAAGGGAGAGAAAGAAGGAAGGAAGGAGAGAGGGAGAGTAAGAACAGAGGGAGGAGGTAGTGAAGGAGGAAGGAGAGGCAGGAGTTAGGGGAGGGAGGGAGAGAAGGAGGGAGATTGAGAGTTGGAGAGGGAGGGAGGAAAAAGAGAGATTGAGAGTAAGGGAGGAAAGGAGAAATAGAATGTGTGCGTGTGCGTGTGTGTGTGTGTGTGTGTGTGTGTGTGTGTGTGTGTGTGTGTGTGTGTTTTCTGCCTCTGTCTCTCTCCCTATCAATCTTTGTGTGTCTTTCTGCCCATTTCTCTCTCTCTCTCTCTTTCTCTCTCTCTCTCTCTCTCTCTCTCTCTCTCTCTCTCTCTCTCTCTCTCTCTCTCTCATTGCCCAAGGATATAAAATAAAAAAAATAATAATATAATCCTGCATAAATATAAGTGAATAATTAACCTCTATACCCTGAAGAAAGCCTGTCTATCTACTCTTTATCTACTCTCTATCTACCCCTTATCTACTCTATCTACTTGTTATCTGCTCTTTATCTACTCTATCTACTCTTTATCTGCTCTATCTACTCTTTATCTACCCCTTATCTACTCTTTATCTACTCTATCCACTCTTTATCTACCCCTTATCTACTCTCTATCTACTCTGTCTACTCTTTATCTGCTCTCTATCTACTCTTTATCTACTCTCTATCTACTCTTTATCTACTCATGGACGATCGTATGGTGTCTTCTCTTTAATTTCTATCTATTTACCTGGTTATTTCACCTGTGTTTCACCTGTGTTTTTTGTGTAGTTTTCTCCTCTTGTTATGTCTAGGTTTTTGTGGCTAGATAGATAGATAGATAGATAGACTCAGAGGTAGGTAGAATGATGGGTAGATAGATAGAATGATAGATGGATGGATAGAGAGGTAGGTAGAATGATAGATAGATGGATAGATTGATAGGTAAGTAGAATGATAGATGGGTAGATAGAATGATAGATAGATTGATAGGTAGGAAGAATGATAGATAGATAGATAGAATGATAGATGGTTAGATAGAATGATAGATAGATAGATAGTTGGATTGATAGATAGATAAGTAGAATGATAGGCAGATAGATAGAATGATTGATAGGTAGATAGATAGAGAGGTAGGTAGAATGATAGATAGATAGAATGAGTGATAGGTAGATAGAATGATAGGCAGATAGATAGAATGATTGATAGGTAGATAGAATGACTGATTGATTGACAGATAGATAGATAGATAGATGGAAAGATAAATAGATAGATGGATACATGGATAGATAGATTGATAGATAGATACATGGATTGATAGATAGATAGACAGATAGATGGCCTGATTGATGGGTAGATAGGTAGATAGATACATACATAAATAGATAGATAGATAGTGATAGATAGATAAAGAGATAGTGATAGATAGATAGAAAGATTGATAGTGATAGATAGATAGAAAGATAAATAGTGATAGATAGATAAACAGTGATAGATAAATAGATAGTGATAGATAGAAGGATAGGTAGATAGTGATAGATAGATAGATAGATAGTGATAGACAGAATGGAGTACTTACGGTCCGTATTCGCAGCCTCTGTTGACTTACCAATCTCTAACTACTACTACTACTACGACTCTCTCTCTCTCTCTCTCTCTCTTTCTCATCGCTGGAGTGTTGCCTCTCTTTCTTTTTACTATCGCCCTTACGGTGGAGATTCCTCTTCTGTATTTTAACTCCCTTCCCTCCCTCCCTCCTCCCTCCTTCTCTCCCTCCCTCCCTTCCTCCCTCCCTCCTTCCTTCCTTCATTCCTTCCTTCCTTCCGTCCCTCCATCTCTCCCTCCCTCCCTCCCTCCCTCCTTCCTTCCTTCCTTCCTTCCTTCCTTCCCTCCATCTCTCCCTCTCTCCCCTCCTCCCTAGAGATACACATGATGAAGAATTGTTGGATAGCTGTGTACGTATGTATGTGAGTGTATGTATGTATGTATGTAGGTAGGTAGGTATGTATGTATGAGTATGTATGTATGTATGTATGTATGTAGGTAGGTATATGTGTATGTATTCCGGTGTGTGTGTGTGTGTATATTTGTTCCCGTGTGTATATATGTATGTAGGCTATGTATGTAAGTTTGTTTATGTGCGTATATATGAATGTATGTATGTACGTACCTGAGTCTATTATCTATTTATAAATCCATCCATTCTCTCTCTCTCTCTCTCTCTCTCTCTCTCTCTCTCTCTCTCTCTCACTGTGTGTCAATCCCCCCCACCTACTCTCACTCTCTCCCTCCCTCCTATCTCTCTCTTTTTCTCTCCTCTCTCCTCCTCCTCCTCCTCCTCCTCCATACCTCTTACTCACGGGCCTCTCGTAAATTTTCTTCCTCTCTCTCTCTCTCTCTCTCTCTCTCTCTCTCTCTCTCTCTCTCTCTAAAAATAGATATATATTCAGGTAGACAGGAAGGTGGGTCTGATAGATAAAGTGTCAGATAGATAGACAGATAGACATGACAGGTAGATAGATAGATGGATAGACACGTTATTAAGACAGGTATATAGATATCCACGACGAGATAGATAGATAGATAGATAGACATGACAGGTAGATAGATAGATAGATATAGATGGACAGATAGATAAATATACATGACAGGTAAATAGATAGACATAGATAGATAGACAGATGGATAGATAGATAGATAGATAGAAATAGATAGCCTAGTGGGTCCCGTCCTGTGAGCGAGGTGTGAAAGGTAAATACTGAGTCCAATGTGAGAGAGAGAGAGAGAGAGGGAGAGAGAGAGAGAGAGAGAGAGAGGGTAGATGTAAGGTTGAGAGAAAAAATGAAGATGAAAGGCTGAGAGAGAGAGAGAGAGAGAGAGAGAGAGAGAGAGAGAGAGATGGATAGATGTAAGGTTGAGAGAGAAAAAAATGAAGGATAGATGTAAGGTTGAGAGAGAGAGAGAGATTGGAAGGGAGGTAGATAGATAAATAGGGAGGAAGACAGATAGATAGAAAGGGAGGTAGATTGGTAGGTAGGAAGGGTGGGGGGGAGGTAGGGAGGGTAAGGGGTTGGGAAATAGATAGATGAATAGATAGATAGATAGGGAGTATGGGAGGTAAGTAGATAGATAGATAGATAGATAGGGAGGGAGGAAGGGAGGTAAGCTAGCAGGGAGGAAGTCTGGTAAGGAAAGAGATAGGGAGGTAGGGAAGTAAGGGAGGAAGGAGAGAAGGAAGGATGGATGGAAGGAAGGAAGGAAGGAAGGATGGAAGGAAGGAAGGAAAGACATAGAGATATAGGAGTTGACAGGAAAGCCGGGAAGAGAGGGAGGGAGGAAGGAAGGAAAGGAGGGAGGGAGGAGGGAAGGGAGAAGACAGAGTGCTATAGATGGAAGTTGACAGGGAGGGAAGAGGGAAGGAAGGGAGGAAGAAGGGAGGAGAGAGGAATAGAGAGGGTGGAAGAGGGAGGGAGAAAGGAAGGAAGGAAGGAGGGAGAGAGGAGGGAGGAAGGAAGGAGGGAGAAAGGAATAGAGAGGGTGAAGGAAGGAGGGAGAGAAGTATAGAGAAGGAGGGAGGGAGGAAGGTAGAGAAGGATGGAGGAAAAGAAGGAGGAAGACAGACAAGGAGAGAGAGAGAGAGAGAGAGAGAGAAATCCTTGAAAGTGTCTGGAAATGGATAAGGGTGAGGCTGAGAGGAGAAATGTGGTAGTTGTGGTAGGTGTGGTGGTGGTAGTAGCAGTAGTAGTGGTTGTAGAGGTAGTAGTAATAGTGGTAGTAGTAGTAGTAGTAGTAATAGTGGTAGTAGCAGTAGTAGTAGTAAATTTCTAGCGGATTTGAAATAGCGCTAACACTGCTGCGAAGAGACAGGGACTGGGGGGAGTGAGGGGGAGGGGAAGAGGTGATGGGACGAAAAGCCCTTGATTCCACCCGGTTGAGAAGAGCTGTGAGAGAGAGAGAGAGAGAGAGAGAGAGAGAGAGAGAGTTAAACAGAATGAAGGATAGATGTAAGGTTGAGAGAGAGAGAGAAGAGGAGGGGGGGGGTTGATGGAGACTGTTCATACTGGAGGGAATGGTGGAGGTGGTGGTAGTGGTGGGGAATGAATATTGGAGATGATGATGATGGAGAAAAGGTGGGGGCATTTGAGGTGGAGGTGGTGGTGTATGAGTTTTGGAGGTGGTGGAGGATGGTGCAGGCATTGGTGGTGGTGGTGGTGGTGGTGGCTGTGGGTGGTGGTGGAGGTAAAAGTGGGTGGTGGTGGATGAGTACTGGAGGTGATGGAGGAAGGTGGAGGCATTTGAGGTGGTGGTGGTGGAGGCATTTGAGGTGGTGGAGGATGGTGCAGGCATTTGTGGTGGAGGTGGTGGTGGAGGCATTTGACGTGGTGGAGGTGGTGGTGGAGGCATTTGAGGTGATGGAGGAAGGTGGAGGCATTTGAGGTGGTGGTGGTGGAGGCATTTGAGGTGGTGGTGGTGGGTGGTGGAGGTGGTCAGAAACTCACCCAACTGTGTAAACTAAACCGGGGACGCTTTGTGAGATTGGAGCCACCACCAGGCAGGCAGGCAGGGTAGGCAGGGAGAGGTAAAGGGTAGGCAGAGAGAGGCAGGGTAGGCAGGGAGAAGCAGGGTAGGCAGGGAGAGGTAAAGGGTAGGAAGGGAGAGGTAAAGGATAGGAAGGGAGAGGTAAAGGATAGGCAGGGAGAGGTAAAGGGTAGGCAGGGAGAAGCAGGGTAGGCAGGGAGAGGTGAAGGGTCGGCAGGGAGAGGCATGGTAGGCAGAGAGAGGCAGGGAAAGGTGAAGGGTAGGCAAGGAGAGGTAAAGGGTAGGCAGGGAGAGGTAAAGGATAAGCAGGGAGAGGTAATGGGTAGGCAGGGAGAGGTTATGGGTAGGCAGGGAGAGGCATGGTAGGCAGGGAGAGGTAAAGGATAAGCAGGGAGAGGTAAAGGGTAGGCAGGGAGAGGTTATGGGTAGGCAGGGAGAGGCATGGTAGGCAGGAAGAGGTAATGGGTAGGCAGGGAGAGGTAATGGGTAGGCAGGGAGAGGCAGAGTAGGAAGGGAGAAGCAAGGTAAGCTGGGAGGAAGGCAGGGAGAGGCTGAGGGAGGCAGAGAGGCTGAGAGAGACAAGGAGATGTAGGTAGGCAGAAGGGGGAGGAGGGAGAGGGAGGGAGGATGTAGAGAGGGAGGAGAAGGATGGAAGGGAGGAAGGCAGGGAGAAGTAGATAGGTAGGAAGGAAAATAGGGAGGGATAGATAGGATATGTAAGGAGAGAGAGAGAGAGAGAGCTGGTCTGGACAAGCTAAGGGCTATCCTGGAGAGAGAGAGAGAGAGAGAGAGAGAGAGAGAGATCAAACATGAGACAGTGTGAAGTGAGAAATTAGGAGAAAGAGAGTGATATAATTTTAATGGTATATATTGAGAGAGAGAGAGAGAGAGAGAGAGAGAGAGAGAGAGAAAGAGAGAGAGAGATCAAACATGAGACAGTGTGAAGTGAGAAATTAGGAGAAAGAGAGTGATATAATTTTAATGGTATATATTGAGAGAGAGAGAGAGAGAGAGAGAGAGAGAGAGAGAGAGAGAGAGAGAGGACGGAAGGAGAATGAGTCTGGGAGGAAATGGGGCGAGAAGTGAGAGAGAAAGAGAAAAGAGGGAATGAAGGAGAGAGAGAGAGAAGAGGAAGATGGAGGAAATGGGAGAGAGAGGGAGGAAGAGGAAGAAAAAATTAAGGAGAGAGGGAGGGAAGAAGAGGAAGAGAAAAGGAAGGAATGAGGGAAGGAATTGGAGGGAGCAAGGGGAGGGGAAGATAGAAGGAAGATGAGAGGGACCGAAGAAGGAAGAGAGACTGGAGGAAGTAGGGGACAAGTGAAGGAGGGAGAAGGAAAAAGAGAAAGAGGGAGAAGGAAAAGGGGAGAGAAAGAGGAAGAAAGAAGAAGGAAGTGAAGGAGGGAGACAGAAAGGAAGAGAAGGAGGGAGAAGGAAAAGGGAAGAGAATGAGGAAGACAGAAAAAGGAAGAGAAAGAGGAAGACAGAAAAAGGAAGCGAAGGAGGGAGAAAGAAAAGGGATCAGAAGGAAGGAGAAGGAAAAGGGAAGAGAAGGAGGGAGAAAGAAAAGGGAGAGAAGGAGAGGGAGAAAGAAAAGGGAAGAGAAAGAGGGAGAAAGAAAAAGGAAGAGAAGGAGGGAGAAAGAAAAAGGAAGAGAAAGAGGGAGAAAGAAAAAGGAAGAGAAGGAGGGAGAAAGAAAAAGGAAGAGAAGGAGGGAGAAAGAAAAAGGAAGCGAAGGAGGGAGAAAGAAAAGGGATCAGAAGGAAGGAGAAGGAAAAGGGAAGAGAAGGAGGGAGAAAGAAAAGGGAGAGAAGGAGAGAGAGAAAGTAAAAGGAAGAGAAGGAGGAAGACAGAAAAAGGAAGAGGAGGGAGAAAGAAGAAGGAAGAGAAGGAGGGAGAAAGAAAAGGGATCAGAAGGAAGGAGAAAGAAAAGGAAGAGAAGGAGAGAGAAAGAAAAAGGAAGAGAAGGAGAGAGAAAGAAAAAGGAAGAGAAGGAGAGAGAAAGAAAAGGGAAGAGGAGAAAGAAATAGAAGTAAACAGAAAGGGGAAGAGAAGAAGAGAAAGAAAAAGAGGGAAACAGAAAGAGGAAGAGAAGGAAACAAAACCAAAGAGAAAATTAATATAGAAATCAAAGTAAAAAATCGTGTCTCCAGGATAATTAATTTGACTTATAAAAAAAATCCCAGTTCATTTTTGAGCCGAAATTAGAGTTCAAATGACTACGAAAATTATTGTAGGGTTCACTCCTTCACTATGATATTTTGACGGATGGTAGTAGTAGTAGTAGTAGTAGTAAAAGAAGTAATTGTTGTAGTAGTAGTGGTAGTAGTAGTAGTAGTAGTAGTAGTAGTAGTAATAATAAAAGATGTAATTGTTGTAGTAGTAGTGGTAGTAGTAGTAGTAGTAAAAGAAGTATTTGCTGTAGTAGTAGTGGTAGTAGTAGTAGTAGTAGTAAAAGAAGTAATTGTTGTAGTAGTAGTGGTAGTAGTAGCAGTAGTAGTAAAAGAAGTAATTGTTGTAGTAGTAGTGGTAGTAGTAGCAGTAGTAGTAAAAGAAGTAATTGTTGTAGTAGTAGTAGTAGTAGTAATAATAAAAGATGTAATTGTAGTAGTAGTAGTAGTAATAGTAGTAGTAGTAATTGTTGTCGTATTAGTTGTATTATTCACAACTCCAAATGAATGGATCATATTTAGCGGTTGTAGTAGTAGTAGTAGTAGTAGTAGTCTTCCAGGGCAATTCGAAATGGATGGAGGTAATAAAGAGTAGTAGTGATAGCATAAATAGTCATAACAGTACAAAGATATATAAACAGAATTGCACAACTCGGTTTTATTAAAAGGCCAAAAAGATACGCTCCCCAAGTCGGCAAGAAGAGCGCTCCCGGTTTGTTTACATGTGACGTCACGGGGCGAGTTCACCCCGCCTCACAATGGGGGGGTCTTGTTTTGATGTGCCTCTGTGTTGGCGTGTTTGTTTGTGTGTGGGAGGAGTTTTATTGTGCCAGTCTTGGTGTTTGGCTTGCCGGTTTGCTAGAGAAAAGATTGCCTGTGTTTGTCTGTGAGTGTGTGTGTGTGTGTGTGTGTGTGTGTGTGTGTGTGTGTGTGTGAGAGAGAGAGAGAGAGAGAGAGAGAGAGAGAGAGAGAGAGAGGAAGAATTTTAAATGTATGGAGAAGGGGATGAATGAGAGTGCAATGAATTCTGAGAGAGAGAGAGAGAGAGAGAGAGAGAGAATAACTGGAATAAGGATGGATTGAGAGAAGCCTGTCTTTTCCTGGAACCTCGACGTAGGCTGCGTCTGGAAAAATTTGAGAGAGAGAGAGAGAGAGAGAGAGAGAGAGAGAGAGAGAGAGAGAGAGAGAGAGAGAGAGAGAAACGAAAAATAAGAAGCATGGCTGCAGAATGGAATATGAAAAAAAATATATATGAAATGAGAGACTGGAGGCTTGTGGAGTAGGAATGGAATTTAAATAGCTATGAGAGAGAGATAGAGAGAGAGAGAGAGAGAGAGAGGAATGGAGGTAAAATAGGGATGAAATACGAGAGGGATAAGGAGGAAATAGGATCGTAAATAAGAGGCATCGAATAGGAATGGAATGAAATGAATTGCGTGTGTGTGTGTGTGTGTGTGTGTGTGTGTGTGTGTGTGAGAGAGAGAGAGAGAGAGAGAGAGAGAGAGAGAGAGAGAGAGAGAGAGGGAGAGAGCGAGAGTATGAGACGCATGGGTGAGTAATAGAAGAAAGGAATGAGGAATAAGGATGAGAGAAAGTAATATAAAGAGAGGAGAATAAGAATGATGGATGAGTAACAGGAGAGAGAGAGAGAGAGAGAGAGAGAGAGAGAGAGAGAGAGAGAGAAACAATAAATATGCAAAATACTGGTGCATAGGTTTCAGACACACACACACACACACACACACACACACACACACACACACACACACACACACACACACACACACACACACACACACACACACACACACACACACACACACACACACGCACACACACACACACACACACACATATATACATACAGTACACACATCCGTCCAATCCATACACACACACACACACACATTCATATATGCATACATACATAGATACACATACTGTACATACACATCCATCTATCCATCCATCCATACATAGTCATTAACACACACACAACTTCTCTCTCTCTCTCTCTCACACACACACACACACACACACACACACTCACATATACACACATACATCCAGTCCATATATACATACATACATATACATACTCACACACACACACACACACACACACACACACACACACAGCCCCTTAAGATTTCCCCTCATCTTCCTTTAATATTCAAAGGAAAGTACTATTTTACCGGAAGAAACTATAACTACACAAGAAACACAGTAATATTTAAAGCGGGAATTTCAACGCACCAGAAGTAGTGATCCGTGTGGTGTGGTGGGTTGCGGCGCTCCAGTCAGCTGTAGTGTATCAGGGTGTATATCTGAGTGTGGGCTGAGGTGTATTACTGATGTATGGCATTGTGTACATTATTTATTTATTTATTTATACTGTTATTGTTGGGGGCTTTATTGTTATTGTGATTATTGTTGTTGTTATTATTATTATTATAATTATTATTATTATTATTATTATTATTTTATTATTACCACTACTACTGCTGCTACTACTACTACTACAACTACTACAATTCTGCTGCTACTACTACTACTGTTACTACTACGACTTCTACTACAACTATTATGATTATTGTTGTTGCTTCATTATTATTATTATTATTATTATTATTATTATTATATTGAGTATCATTTTATATTTCCACTTCTGAGTTAAAATCTATAAGCGCCATAATTAATAGAAATATGCAGAATATAAAAACAATTAGTATTTTGAAAAGATTATTTATTTTTATCAATATATTCACTTGGATTCCCTCGTCTTAATTCAAATGTATAAACGCCTTGACTTAGAACTAAACGGGGTATTGGAATCTATTGTCCAAGGGATCTGATGCTCCTGGTAAGCGATCTGAATCCCTTCCCTATCGGTGCTCGCTGCTCTTTTGTCTCTCCTCATCCCCCCATCCAGGCGTCTATAATCTCCAGCCTTTCAAATATGGCCGTCGCTTTCAGGATTTTACGGGGAAATATTCACGTTTTATCGCGATATATCTTGGCCATCCGAGGCTCAAGGCAGTTTTAATAGAGAGAGAGAGAGAGAGAGAGGGAGGGAGGGAGAGGGGAGGGAGGAAGGGAGATATTGAGTCACTGATGGAATGGAGAGTTGGAAGGATTTGAGAGAGAGAGAGAGAGAGAGAGAGAGAGAGAGAGAGAAATTGGACCACTGATGGAATGGAAAGTTGGAAGGATTTGAGAGAGAGAGAGAGAGAGAGAGATTGGATCACTGATGGAATGGAGAGTTGGAAGGATTTAAGAGAGAGAGAGAGAGAGAGAGAGAGAGAGATTGGATCACTGATGGAATGGAGAGTTGGAAGGATTTAAGAGAGAGAGAGAGAGAGATTGGATCACTGATGGAATGGAGAGTTGGAAGGATTTGAGAGAGAGAGAGAGAGAGAGAGAGAGAGAATTAGGTCAGTGTGATGGAATGGAGTAGGAAGGATTTGAGAGAGAGAGAGACGTATTCTTGGAAGTGAATTATTGGCAGCTGGCCTCTCTCTCTCTCTCTCATAATGGACTCTTTCACTCTCTCACTTTCTCTTCATCCTTTAGCTCTATTTCTCTATCTATCTACGGTATATCTATCTATCTGTCTCACTTTCTCTCAAACTTGTGTCTTAGTTTTCTGTCTAGCTATTCACCTATCTATCTGTCTGTCTATCTGTCTATTAGCCCATTTACTTCCCATGTATATTCTCTCTCTCTCTCTCTCTCAATTAAAGCCATTCATTAATCAGGCAATCCTTTACGCTATAATAATAACTAAGCTTCTGATGCAGCCAATTAGAGAGAGAGAGAGAGAGAGTGAGTGAGCAGGTAGGAAAGATGGATGGAAATATATTTAGAGAGAGAGAGAGAAAGAAAGAGAGAGAGAGAGTAGGAATAAATACTGACTGAATAAAGGAAAGGATGGAAGGAAGGAGGGAGGAAACGAAGGAGAAAAGGGGGGATGAAAGAAAGGAAGGAAGGAGGGAACGAAGGAGAAGGAAGGAGGAAACGAAGGAAGGAAGGAGAGATTAAGACGATGAATAAAGTCGATGCATGAAGGAAGAGTGAAGGAAGCCTATCTATCTATCTATTGCCAGACGCCTTAATCCCGTAAGGGGTGACCACAAACAAATCGCCTCCATGTCGCCCTGTCCCCCACCATTTCACTGCCCTGCTCCCAGCTCACACACTCCCTGTCTCATATACTGTACCTCTCCACTCCATCCCTCCATCTCATCCTTGGCCTCCCTCTCCCTCTCCCCCCTTCCATCTCACTCACATAGACCCTCCTCATCAGTCTCTCACTCTCCATCCTATCCACATGGCCAAACCACCTCAGTGTGTTTCTTCTAACGCTTCCTATCACATCCACATCCACACCACAACGCTCCTTCACTTCCTCATTTGTCAGTCTGTCTCTCCATGTGACTCCACAGGCTCCTCTTAAATAACTCATTTCCACTGCTCTCACTCTTGACTTCTGTCCCTCCAACAAGGTCCAAGCTTCACTTCCATACGTTAGAGTTGGTATCACAATACTGTCATGTAGCAGCTTTTTCACTTCCATGCTCACGTCCCTGTTTCTTATCACCGCTTTTAAGGAACCAGCAACCTTTCTTCCTTGTTGTACCCTTTCAAGCACTTCACCCTCTTAACTTCCATCCTTACTCATCACATTACCCAAGTACTTAAACGCACTCACATTTTTCATTTCCTCCTCATCCAACCTCGCTGTACATTCACTGACTTCACTACTCTCGAAGACCATCACTTTACTCTTCCCTACATTCAACTTTAGATTCCGTTTCTTACACACTCTCTCAAACTCATCCACCAAGCCTTGCAGCTCCCCATCGTCTTCACTCAACAACACAGTATCATCTGCAAACAACAGTACAGGGAGTTTCCAAACACTATCCTCTCTCACCAGGGCCACTCCAACATCCACTACCCTACCTTGTACCTCTTTTATTACCCCATCCATGTACAGGTTGAACAGCCATGGAGACATGACACATCACTGTTTCAACGCAACCTTCAGAGAGAAAAATTCACTCAGTTCACCATCCACACGCACTGCAGCCTTAGCACCATCGTACATACTCTTCACAGCATTCAACAACTTCCCATCTACTCCATATATTCTTAATACTTTCCACAATCCTTGTCTATCCACCCTGTCATATGCTTTCTCCAAATCCATGAAAGCCGCATACAACTTCTTTCCCTTCCCTAGAAACTTTTCCACTAAAGATCTAAGAATGAATATCTGATCTACACAACCTCTTCCCTTCCTAAAGCCTCCCTGTTCTTCTCCAACTAATTCCTCTGTTCTTTCTCTAACTCTGTCTATAAGTATCCTACCATACACTTTTCCTATTATACTAAGAAGACAAATGCCCCTATGATTACCACACACTTCTTTTTCCCCTTTTCCTTTGTACAAGGGAATAATTATACCTGACTTCCAATCCTCCGGGACTCTGCCTTCCTCCCAGGCCAATCTGCACATCTTCCACATCCATTCTACTACTATCTCTCCCCCATGCTTCAGCATTTCACCACACACTCCATCAGTTCCTGGGGCTTTCCCCAATTTAACTTTCTTCATTGCTTCCACAACTTCTATCCTACTGATTTCTTCCTGTCTTCTCACCTCCCTTCTTCTCCCAGCCATTCCCCAGCCACTTATACTTGCATCACTTTCATTCTCTATGTTCAACAATTCCTTAAAGTGTTCTCTCCATCTGCTCACTTTTTCTCCCTTCTCAACTAGTAATCTACCATTTTTATCTTTCACTCCCCTGCTAACTTCACTTCCACCCTGTCTTACTCTTTTCACTTCTCTCCAGAACATTTTCTTACAGTCCCTCCACTTACACTCATTTTCCTTCCAAATTCCTCATCCACTCTCTTCTTACTCTTACTAATCTTTTCACCTCTCTCTTCCTCTCTACATATAACTCTCTCTCTTCCGGCTCTCAACTTCTTCCACGCCTCTGTTTCTCATCCATTTATTGTATGCTTTCTTCTTTTGCGCCACAGCCTGTCTCACCTCTTCATTCCACCACGCTGTTCCTTGCACCCTCTTTCGTCTTCTCTTTCACCCCACACACCACCTCACATGCTGCACATATTTCTTCTGTGAATATCCTGCACACACCTTCCACGTCCCCCATCTGCTCCAGTCCATATTTACCCAATCGCTTCTCCACTTCTGTCATATTTTCTGCCTTTTTCTCATCCTCTTGTAACCTTTCCACCCTCCTTGCAACTACTCCTTCCTCCCGTCCTTACCTTCTTCTATTTCTCCATTTCACTTGGACCTTGATTCCTTCCTCCCGTCCTTCCCTTCATCTATTTCTCCATTTCACTTGGACCTTGCTTCTAACCACCTGAAAGTTCACTCCCCCAACCTCTATAAGCTCTTGCATCTATTACACACCTTCGCATCCTTTCATCCACACACACAGAATCAATCATTGCCTTCCGGTCATTCCTTCAGCCTGTCATAAAGTGCTAAATGCTACAAATCTAAGTCCTCTACCCAGGGGCATCGCCTTAGCCCTTATCGAGAAAAGGGCTAAAACGCAGAAAAAGAGAAGGAAGAATGAGTGGGGAGGGAAGGAAGGAGGAAACGCAGGAAGGAAGAAGATAATAAGACTATGAATGAAGTCGATGTATGAAGGAAGAATGAATGAATGAATGAAGGAAGGAAGGAGGAAATGAAGGAAGGAAGAAGATAATAAGACTATGAATGAAGTCGATGTATGAAGGAAGGAAGGAGAAAGATGGAGGAAACGAAGGAAGGAAGGAGGAGAAAA
>NC_136994.1:18214741-18224741 GCF_032717465.1 Coenobita brevimanus
ACCTCCACGTGTGTGTATGTATGTATGTATCCAACCTCTGTGTGTGTGTGTATGTATGTATGTGTTCAACCTTCGCGTGTATGTATGTACGTATGTGCGTGTTGCGTGACCTTTGCAATATATCATGCACGTAACGCTATAACTTGCATCCCTGGGGTCATTCAGTGTCATGCAATCTACCTGTCATGCTAGTTTTGTCTGTCATTGCCAAGGTGTAGTGTGGAGGGAGTGTCAGGTGATTAGGGTGTCAGGCAGAGAGAGTGTCATGCCTAGAGTGTCATACAGAAAGGGTGTCATGTAGAGTGTCATGCAGAGAGAGTGTCATGCAGAGGGTGTCATGCCTAGAGTGTCAGACAGAGGGTGTAATGCCTAGAGTGTCATGCAGAGGGTGTAATGCCTAGAGTGTCATGCAGAGAGGGTGTAATGCCTAGAGTGTCATGCAGAGGGTGTCATGCCTAGAGTGTCATGCAGAGAGGGTGTAATGCCTAGAGTGTCATGCAGAGGGTGTCATGCCTAGAGTGTCATGCCAGAGGGTGTCATGCCTAGAGTGTCATGCAGAGAGGGTGTCATGCCTAGAGTGTCATGTAGAAAGGGTGTTTTGGGAAGGTTGGTGTCATGCAGTTTGTAGACATTGAGATTAAATACGATTGTGGGGTTGAGGGGAAGGGTGGGACTGGAGTGTATTGGTGCTGTGATGAGGAGGGGTAGACTGAGATGGTTTGGGCGTGGTGGTGGTGCTGGTGTGGTGAGGAGGGGTAGACTGAGATGGTTTGGGCATGGTGGTGGTGGTGGTGTGATGAGGAGGGGTAGACTGAGATGGTTTGGGCGTGGTGGTGGTGGTGGTGTGATGAGGAGGGGTAGACTGAGATGGTTTAGGCGTGGTGGTGGTGGTGTGATGAGGAGGGGTAGACTGAGATGGTTTGGGCGTGGTGGTGGTGGTGGTGGTGGTGGTGTGGTGAGGAGGGACAGACTGAGATGGTTTGGGCATGATGGTGGTGGTGGTGGTGTGGTGAGGAGGGGTAGACTGAGATGGTTTGGGCATGATGGTGGTGGTGGTGGTGGTGGTGAGGTGAGGAGGGGTAGACTGAGATGGTTTTGGACTTGGTGGTGGTGCTGGTGTGATGAGGAGGGGTAGACTGAGATGGTTTGGGCGTTGTGGTGGTGGTGGTGGCGGCGGCGGTGTGGTGAGGAGGGGTAGAATGAGATGGTTTGGGTATGGTGGTGGTGGTGGTGGTGGTGGTGAGGAGAGGTAGACTGAGATGGTTTGGGTATGGTGGTGGTGGTGGTGGTGTGATGAGGAGGGGTAGACTGAGATGGTTTGGGCGTGGTGGTGGTGGTGAGGAGGAGGGGTAGACTGAGATGGTTTGGGCGTGGTGGTGGTGGTGGTGGTGGTGTGATGAGGAGGGGTAGACTGAGATGGTTTGGGCATGGTGGTGGTGGTGGTGGTGGTGGTGGTGGTGTGATGAGGAGGGGTAGACTGAGATGGTTTGGGCATGATGGTGGTGGTGGTGGTGGTGGTGGTGGTGGTGGTGGTGGTGGTGGTGGTGGTGGTGGTGGTGGTGAGGTGAGGAGGGGTAGACTGAGATGGTTTGGGCATGGTGGTGGTGGTGGTGGTGTGATGAGGAGGGGTAGACTGAGATGGTTTGGGCGTGGTGGTGGTGGTGGTGTGATGAGGAGGGGTAGACTGAGATGGTTTGGGCGTGGTGGTGGTGGTGATGATGTTGTGATGAGGAGGGATAGACTGAGATGGTTTGGGCGTGGTGGTGGTTGTGGCGGCGGCGGTGTGGTGAGGAGGGGTAGAATGAGATGGTTTGGGTATGGTGGTGGTGGTGGTGGTGGTGAGGAGAGGTAGACTGAGATGGTTTGGGCATGATGGTGGTTGGTGGTGTGATAAGGAGGAGTAGAATGAGATGGTTTGGGTGTGGTGGTGGTGGTGAGGAGAGGTAGACTGAGATGGTTTGGGCATGATGGTGGTGGTGGTGGTGGTGAGGTGAGGAGGGGTAGACTGAGATGGTTTGGGCGTGGTGGTGGTGGTGGTGTGATGAGGAGGGGTAGACTGAGATGGTTTGGGCGTGGTGGTGGTGGTGGTGGTGTGGTGAGGAGAGGTAGACTGAGATGGTTTGGGCGTGGTGGTGGTGGTGGTGGTGTGGTGAGGAGAGGTAGACTGAGATGGTTTGGGCGTGGTGGTGGTGGTGGTGGTGTGGTGAGGAGGGGTAGACTGAGATGGTTTGGGCGTGGTGGTGGTGGTGGTGGTGAGGAGGAGGAGGGGTAGACTGAGATGGTTTGGGCATGATGGTGGTGGTGGTGGTGGTGAGGAGGGGTAGACTGAGATGGTTTGGGCGTGGTGGTGGTGGTGGTGTGATGAGGAGGGGTAGACTGAGATGGTTTGGGCATGATGGTGGTGGTGGTGGTGGTGGTGAGGTGAGGAGGGGTAGACTGAGATGGTTTGGGCGTGGTGGTGAAGGTGGTGGTGGTGGTGGTGTGGTGAGGAGGGGTAGACTGAGATGGTTTGGGTATGGTGGTGGTGGTGGTGGTGGTGGTGGTGTGATGAGGAGGAGTAGACTGAGATGGTTTGGGCGTGGTGGTGAAGGTGGTGGTGGTGGTGGTGTGGTGAGGAGGGGTAGACTGAGATGGTTTGGGCATGGTGGTGGTGGTGGTGGTGTGGTGAGGAGGGGTAGACTGAGATGGTTTGGGCATGGTGGTGGTGGTGGTGGTGGTGGTGTGGTGAGGAGGGGTAGACTGAGATGGTTTGGGCGTGGTGGTGGTGGTGGTGGTGGTGTGGTGAGGAGGGACAGACTGAGATGGTTTGGGTATGGTGGTGGTGTTGGTTGTGGTGAGGTGAGGAGGGGTAGACTCAGATGGTTTGGGCATGGTGATGGTGGTGGTGGTGAGGTGAGGAGGGGTAGACTGAGATGGTTTGGGCATGGTGATGGTGGTGGTGGTGAGGTGAGGAGGGGTGGACTGAGATGGTTTGGGCATGTGCAGAGGATGGGGGATGACAGTTGGGTTGCGAGAGGCAGACCGAATAAGACCTGGGATGAGGACGTAGTGCGTGACCTCAGGGATAAGGGACTGAATAGGGAGGCTGCCAGAGATCGAGCAGCGTGAAGAGCCGCCAGGAGGTGACCAAGGCCGACGCATGAAAGGATATTCGAACCTTTACAGACGAAACGAACGGTGTCAAGTGGGATGTTAGGGATATTTTCGTGTTGTGTCATTCGTGTCATTCAATATTGGTGTCATACGAATCAGATGTCATGCAGTTTCGTGTCATATTCGTGTCAGGTGTCATGCAGTTTTATTTTGTGTCATGTACTGGAGTGTCATGCAGTTTGTGTCATTTGTGTGTCATGTGATTTAAGTGTCATGCAGTAGGATATTATGACGTGGTGGTGATGATGATGGTGGTGATGATGGTGGTGGTGGTGGTGGTGGTGATGGTGATGATGATGGTGCTAGTGGTGGTGGTGATGATGGTAGTGATGGTGGTGGTGGTGATGATGGTGATGATGATGGTGGTGGTGGTGGTGGTGATGATGGTGGTGATGGTGGTGGTGATGATGATGATAGTGCTGATGGTGATGGTGGTGATGGTGGGGGTGATGATGGTGATGATGGTGATGGTGATGATGATGATGGTGATAGGGATGATGATGATGATGATGGTGGTGATGTTGATAATGATGTATATTCTCTCTCTCTCTCTCTCTCTCTCTCTCTCTCTCTCTCTCTCTCTCTCTCTCCTTTGTCTCGTTTCTTTTATCGTGTTCTAATTTCTCATCCCCTTCTCATCCTCTCTCTCATTTTCTCTCATTCACTCACTTTCCCCCTCTTCCTCTCTTTAATTTACCCTCTTTCTTTCTTAATTTGTCATTCTCTCTCTCTCTCTCTCTCTCTCTCTCTCTCTCTCTCTCTCCCTCTCTCTCTCGTCTTTGTTCGTGCAATCTTCCTTCCTGAATTTTTCTGTACTTGAGAGAGAGAGAGAGAGAGAGAGAGAGAGAGAGAGAGAGAATTGGACTAACGTGTCTGTTTTAAGCTTGATAATATATTGAAGCTTTCTAATTCTCTCTCTCTCTCTCTCTCTCTCTCCTTTGCTTTCGCTTTCAATTCAATTTTGTCTTTTCCTTGCCTTCCCTGTCTCGCCCTTGCTTTCTTCCCCCCCTCCCCCCACCACTCTCTCCCTCTTCTCTTTTTTCTCTCTCCCTTTTATTTCTCCTTTACTCTTTTTCCCCTTCGCTTTGTGTCCTCTCTCTCTCTCTCTCTCTCCTTTATTTTTCTTTAGCTTCAGTTCCTTACTTTTCTCCATCCTTCTCTTCTCCGTTAAAAATAAAATCATATAACCATCTTTATTCTCCCTGCCAGCGTTATTTTACCGATTTATTTATTTATTTATATTGCGATTTGGGGCGCTCTCGGTCGACCTGGCAACGCACTGTTTATGTTTTTAAGTCGACGTTTTGACCGTCTCGTTGCCATGTCGATAAAATCCTGGTTAATGACGGGGGCCTTGAATCTTTGAAAATCCTGCCCTCCCTCGCCTCTCCCTCTCTCTCCCTACCTTCCCTCCCACTCGCCCTAGCTTTCCTCCCTCTCGAGTGCTGTTATGAAGGGCGGAATACACCTGTGACAGCCATTATTGCAGCTCTGCCCGCACCAACGCTCTCGCATCTCCTCAGTTTCGATTTTCAGGAGGGAGGTGAGGGAGACCACGGCCAGGCCACCACGGGATGAGTTGGTGGGTCGCGGGGGTGTGGGCTAGCCGATGAATGACGGGAGCGAGTTTATGCAGCGCGCTTACTCATCTCTTTCACTGGGACTTTCTGATATAATCTCTACGTAATGTTTATTTCATTTGAGCCCTGACATCCACGTGGACGAGTGTGTAAAGAATTAGCATCCTGGCTTATGATTAAATATAGTTACTGCGGTTATAATAGGTTTATGTTTAGTTTTGAATGTATGCATGTTTTTCGTTAAGTTTTGTGTATAGATAGCGCTCATTATGAATCTAGAATTGATTAGGCAAAGGCTTGTGATGGGTATGTAGTAGGCCGCGACCCGCCCTTGCGAACCGCGGCGGCCTTATAGTCTGCTGAGGCCTTCGATCAGGGTAGACTCGCTTCAGGTACAATGGCGGGGCTGGCCAGGGGGACGAGAGCTAGCGTGTGAGCTTCGCCTCGCCCTCCCGACCCTGGCCTACCTTCGCCTGTCAGATTTTCACTGTCTGGAGTCACATGTGCTCAAGTTTTTGCCATTTATACCCGGATGTGACTATTGTTTGGTGTCTGGCGATTGGTGGAGCGTAGCGGAGGGAATAAAGCGCCGATTGTGATAAGTGGAAGGCCCGAGGAAGTGATAAATAAAGTGGAAATAGCGAAATAAGTGGAGGGTGTGGCAGGGAGAATGTCGGTGTTCATAAGGTAGGTAATCCATTGTCGCGGGTCTGTGTCTACCACGCCCCCGACCTTTGACCCCCTCCCTCCCTCCCTCCCTCCCTCCTCCCCTTTTCTTTCCCTCCCTCCCCCTTTTCCCTCACCCTCCCTACCTTCATTCCTTTTCTCCCTACCTTTCCTCTCACATCTCTCTCTCTCTCTCTCTCTCTCTCTCTCTCTCTCTCTCTCTCTCTCTCTCTCACAGACTCTCCTCCCATCATTCTCTCACTTTCTCACACGCCCTCCCTCTCACTCACTCACTGACACCTTTTCTCTCACCCTCACTCACTGTCTTTACCCTCTCTCTCTCTCTCTCTCTCTCTCTTTCTCTCACATTGTTTATCTCAACCTACCCATCTACCTACCTCCCTACCTAGCTTCCTACCTACATAGCTACCTACTACCTACCTACCTATCTGTCTACCTTCCTTCCTTCTTTCCGTCCTACCTATCTACCTACGTACTTACCTTCCTTCCTTCCTTCCTTCCTTCCTATTTGCCTACCTACCTACCTATCTACTTACCTGCCAACCTACATAACTACCTTCCTACCTACTTACCTGTTTACAAGCATATCTTTGTACAGATTACCTACTTACCTTCCTTCCTACTAACCAGCCTACCTACCTACCTTCCTATTATCCAACCTACCTACCTACCTTCCTGTCTACTTACCTACCTACCTACCTGCTCATCTACCTACCTATCTACCTGCCTCCTGCCTACTTACCTACCTGCCTACCTACATACCTACATACCTTCCTTTCTACTTACCTACCTACCTACATACATACGTACCTATTATCTATATTTATCTATCAGTCTGTCTATTTTTGTTTTGCTTCTATCTATCTATCAAATATTTATCTATCAGTCTGCCTGTTTATCTATCTGTCAGTTTATCTATCTATCTATCCGTCTATCAATGGCAGTCTGTCTATCTATCCTCAGTATCTATCTATCTGGCAGTGTATCTGTCTATCTGTCAGTCTGTCTCCCTCTCACTGTCTATCTATCTATCTATCTATCTATCTGTCCCTCTCTCAGCCTGGGTTAGTTCCCTGACCTTTCATTCATTCATGTCTCTCTCTCTCTCTCTCTCTCTCTCTCTCTCTCTCTCTCTCTCTCTCTCTCTCTCTCTCTCCCCCATTTCCACACCCTTGCAAGTCCATGTATTCTCTCACTTTCACACATTCTCTCCCACTCTCTCTCATTTCCTTACATCTCTTCAGTTCCACGCTTGCTTTAATTTTCTCACTCGCTTTCACTTCCCTCTCGCTTTCATTTTCACACACGCATTCTCTCCCTTTCTCACATCGACACCAGCAGTTTTAGTCGTGCTTATTCTCTCTCTCTCTCTCTCTCTCTCTCTCTCTCTCTCTCTCTCTCTCTCTCTCTCTCTCTCTCATGTATGTATGTATATATGTATGCTAGGAGGATTATGTGTGTATGTGTGTATTCATGTGTATGTATGTATGTTCTATGTGCGTGCATGAAAGTAAGTAGGTGTGTGTACGTTTGTGTAAGTATTGTCTATTAACTATCCACCTTTGTGTCTATCACTTCGCCATACGTACTTACATACATATACATAACGACACATACATACATACATACACACATACATAAAATCACATACATACGTACATATACATAAAATCACACACATACATACCTACACATATACATGCCCACATACATACATACATACTTACACATATACTCGTACATAAATACATACACACACACATACATACATACATAGGAACCATCCATGGAGTGTTTGGTAATGCTCTTAGTGTGTAATTGGCCAGACCCTCCCTCCATCCATCCATCCATCCATCTATCTATCCATCTGTCTATCCATCCATCCATCCATCCATCTATCCATCCATCCATCCATCCATCCATCTATCCATCCATCCATCCATCTATCCATCTATCCATCCATCTATCCATCCATCCATCTATCCATCCATCTATCCATCCATCCATCCATTCATCCATCCAACCATCCACTCACGCAATTGAGTGATAATGCTCTTTGTGTGTAATTGGGCAAGTGTTGAGGGTTGTTAGGTGACAGACTTCCTCCTCATTAACCATCACAGCGCTTGTTAACACGTCTGAGTGATAGATAGACAGATAGATAGAAGGATAGATAGATAGATAGATAGACAGACAGCAAGGAAAAGACAGGTAGATAGGGATGGATTGAGATAGACAAGGAAAAGATAGATAGATAGATAGATAAGGATGGATAGATAGACAGCAAGGAAAAGACAGACAGATAGATAGATAAATAGATAGAGATAGATTGAAAGAGATAGACAAGGCAATGAAAGATAGATAGATAGATAGATGGACAGAAAGACATACTTAGATAGACAGGTAGATAGCTAGGTAAATAGATAGAAAGGTAGGTAGGTAGGATGGATGAGAGGTAAGTAGGAAGGATGGTAGGTAAGTAATCAGCTAGGTAGATAGGTAGGTAGGTAGATAGGTAAGTATAGGTAAGGAGGGTAGGTGGGAAAGTAGGTAGGTAAGAAGACAGTAGTGTTTATAAGGGAGGTAGGTAGGTATGTAGGTAGGTAAGTAGGTAGGCAGATAGGGAAATATTTTTAACTTACACACACACACACACACACACACACACACCAAACTAGCAGCCACCGCTAAACTCTAGCAAAAACTCTCTTAATACTCTTTTCAGAACGCAGAATGAAAACCGCTAAAAAGAAGCAGAGTTGACAAAAATAGCAAAAAGCGCTTAACGTAGCAAGGGCCGCTAGGGGATAAAAGCCGCTTAAAAGTAGCAACTGGGCAAATATTAGCGACCGTAGCTTAGGTGGGATAAAAGCGGGGTGTGCTAAATGTAGCGGTGAATATTATTTTGCTGAGTTTAGCCGCTTTGTGGGGAAGGAGAGAGAAAAAGAGAGAGGGAGAGAGAGAGAGAGAGAGAGAGAGAGAGAAGAGAGAATAAGGTAATGAAAAAAATGGATAGAAAGTATTTAGCATGAAAATTAAAGAGAGAGAGAGAGAGAGAATAAAGATAGAGGAAGTAATAATTGATAGAGATTATTTTTTTTATAGAGTGAAATGCATTGAGAGAGAGAGAGAGAGAGATTAAAGAAAGAAACGAAGGCTGAAGAAATTACACGTATATAAGAGAGAGAGAGATTAAAGAAAGAAACGAAGGCCGAAGAAATTACTTACAGGTATATGAGAGAGAGAGAGAGAGAGAGAGAGAGATGGGATAATGTAGCCATAGTTATAAAGTTAATGATCTGAACACCCTAATCTCTCTCTCTCTCTCTCTCTCTCTCTCTCTCTCTCTCTCTCTCTCTGTCATATACGTGTAATTTCTTCGTCCTTCATTTCTTTAATTTCTCTCTCTCTCTCTCTCTCTCTCTCTCTCTCTCTCTCTCTCTCTCTCTCTCTCTCTCTCTCACTAAACCGCTAAACTCAGCAAATATTCATCGCTACATTTAGCACTCCCAGCTTTCATCCCACCTAAGCTACACTCGCTAATATTTGCCCAGTCGCTACTTTTCCAGACATTTTTGCTACTTTTGAGCGCTTTTTTCCCCCTTAGCCGTCCTTGCTACATTAAGTGCTTTTCGCTATTTTTGTCACCCCTGCTATTTTTAGCGACATTCGTTTAGCATTTTGTGTTCGCTGTTTTTGCTAACTTTGGTATGTTTTTGCTAAATTTAGCGGTGGTTGCTAGCTTGGAGAGAGAGAGAGAGAGAGAGAGAGAGAGAGAGATGAAGGGAGAAGAAATGGAAGAGGAAGAGAGAAATTGGAAGAGAGAGAGTGTACACACACACACACACACACACACACACACACGTAATGGTCTACATGAATTTGTGTTTATGTCTGTGTGCTTGTGTGTGTTTTTTGTGCGTGTAGGTTTTTCTCTTGTGTGTGTACTTTTCTGTGTACGTGTTTTAATGGTTTATATTGTGTGTATGTATGTATGTAGGTTTTTATTGTTTTGTGTGTGCGTGTGTGTGTGTGTGTGTGTGTGTGTGTGTGTGTGTGTCCGGAATCCATGTGTGCGTCTAAGTACGTTGGGTCCGTGTGTGCGTTCATGTGCGTTTAAATTCGTGTGTGCTTGAGGCTGAATTTGGCTGTGTACGTGAATCCATGCACGAGTGTGTGTGTGTGTGTGTGTGTGTGTGTGTGTGTGTGTGTGTGTGTGTGTTTGTAAGATTTGGCTCCTGTGTGTAGAGTGAAGAATCTGTGTGCGTCTGCCCTGTGTACGTAGGAATCCTCGTGTGCGTGTGAGTCCGTGTGTGCGTGTGCGTGCGTGCGTGTGCGTGGGCGAGCTGGTAACTGAATCAGGGTGCAGGAGGTGAGTGGCTGATTGTCCCTCGCTCTAATGCTCGCTCTAATTCGCTCACTTTATTTCTCTCACT
The DNA here is from genome assembly GCF_032717465.1 of Coenobita brevimanus. Taxonomy (NCBI): domain Eukaryota; kingdom Metazoa; phylum Arthropoda; class Malacostraca; order Decapoda; family Coenobitidae; genus Coenobita; species Coenobita brevimanus. The sequence continues at coordinate 18,224,598 of NC_136994.1, forward strand.
CTCTCCCTTTCTCTCTACCACCACCTCTCTTTAATTCTCTCACTTTCCCATCGTTTCTGGCTTTAATTTGTATCCCCTGTCAGTTCTCTTGCTCTAATTCTCGCTCTAATTCGCTCACTTTCTCTCTCTCACTCTCTCTCTTTC
>NC_136994.1:18244741-18254741 GCF_032717465.1 Coenobita brevimanus
TCTCTCTCTCTCTCTCTCTCTCCATCAGACTAGCTTCATTTACCAGGTAAGTTCGTAAGACCTTTTGAGGTTTAAGTTGTTCTTGTATTTCTATAAACTCTTTCCTCCCCCAACCTCTCTCTCTCTCTCTCTCTCTCTCTCTCTCTCTCAATAAATGGATGCAATATTTACTAACTGGCATCTGGCATTAGTGGGATGATAGTTGCCATGTCGTATTTAATGGATCTTTTTTATCAGAGAGAGAGAGAGAGAGAGAGAGAGAAGGGGGGAGGGAGAGAGGAAAGTGTGAAGTGGGGAGGAAAGGAAAGGGAAGGAAGGGAGGGAGAGAAGGGAAGGAAATGATAGGGTTGAGAGAGAGGAAGGAAGGGAGGGATTGAGGAAGGGAGGAAGGGAAAGGGAGGGAGGGAGGATGGAGGGGAGAGAAGGAGAAAGGAAAGGAAGGAAGGAAAGAGGATGAGAGAAGGAGGGAAAGGAAAGGGAGGGAGGGAGGAAGGGAGAGGGAGGGAAAGGAAGAGAGAGAGGGGGGAGGAGGGAGGGGAGAGAAAATATTACTCCCATTTGCAAGCTAAGAGAGGTGCGTGGGAGGAGAGAGAGAGAGAGAGAGAGAGAGAGAGAGAGAGAGAGAGGTGTGTTCAAGCATATGGAGAAAGCCATTGTCTCCATCCCTCCATCTTTCCTCCCTTCCCTCCCTCCTCCCTCTCGTTCCCTCCTTCCTTCCCTCCCTCCCTTCCATCTTCCTATCCTCCTCCCTCCCTCCCTGCATCCGTCCCTCTTATCCTTCCTCCCTCCCTCTCTCTCTCTCTCTCTCTCTCTCTCTCTCTCTCTCTCTCTCTCTCTTTGTATTGCAGTTGTATTTATGTTACTCCAAATAAATTCTTTCTCCTTCCTCCCCTCCCTCCCTCCCTCCCTCCCTTCTCTCTCTCTCTCTCTCCCTCCAACCCTTTCCTCCCTCTCTCCATCTCTATGTTATTCTTTTCTCTCCCTCTCTCCCTCCTTTTCCACTTTTTCCCTCCCTCCCTCCCTCCCTCCCTCCTTTCTTCCTTCCTTCTTCCTCCTCCCTTCAAAAATTACTTCCTCCTTCTTCTAATTCTTTTATCTCCCTTTTCCTTCAGCCCCCTCCCTCCCTCCCTCCCCTCCCCTCCCCTCCCCTCCCCTCCTTCCCTCTCCCTCCCTCCTTCCCTTCTTCTCCTTTTCTTACCCTCCCTCCCTCCGTCTTTCCTTTTCCACCCTCCCTCCCTCCTTTTCCTCCCTCCCTCCCTCCCTCCCTCCCCTCCCTCCCTCCCCATCACATTAGGGGCGGCACCTTGGGTTAAGAATGAGCCTGTTTACATGGGTTAGGCAGGCAGGCAGGCAGGCAGGCAGGCAGGCAGGCAGGGAGGGAGGCAGAGAGGGAGGGAAGAGAAAAGACAGAGGGAGGGAGAAAGACAGGAAGGAAAGTGGGGAGGGAGGGGAGAAAGAGGGAGGCAGGGAGGGAGGGGAGAGAAAAGGCATAGTGAGGGAGGGAGGGGAGAACGAGTGAGGGAGGGAGGAAGTGTAGTAGGTAAATTGATAGGTAGGGAGGGATGTGGATATGGAGGGAAGGGGAGAAGGAAGGAAGGAGGGAGGGAGAGAAGGAAGGAGGGAGAGAGGGAAAGATGAAGGAGGGAGGAGGGAGGGAAAGATGAAGGAGGGAAGAGGGAGGGAAAGATGAAGGAGGGAAGAGGGAGGGAAAGATGAAGGAGGGAGGAGGGAGGGAAAGATGAAGGAGGAAGGAGGGAGGGAAAGATGAAGGAGGAAGAAGGAAAGAGGGAGGGAAAGGTGAAGGAGGGAGGAGGGAAGGAGGGAGGGAAGTAGGAAGAGAAACGTGTGTGTTAAATGGGGAGGAGGGAGAGAGAGAGAGGAGAGAGAGAAATGGAGGGAGAGATGTAGATATGAAAGGAGAGAGAGAGAGAGATATGTAGCTATGAAGTGAGAGATAGAGAGAGAGAAGTGGAGGGAGAGAGGGACATAGAGAAATGGAGGGAGAGAGGAAGGAAAAGAGGGAAGGAGAGAGAGAAAGGGGGGGGGGCAAGATTCAACCACTCTCTCTCTCTGATCTTGTTATAAAAGATGGATTCTCCCCCTCCCCTCCCCTCCCCCCTCCCTTTCCCCTTCCCCTCCCCCCTGTACAAAACACCCAATTCCTACCCCTCTCCCCCCCTCTCTCTCTCTCTCTCTCTCTCTCTCTCTCTCTCTCCGTCCTCGGTCTGAAAAGGTGTCATAGATATATTTCTTTTTCTGTTAATATTAATAACTATTCTATATTTAAATGTGTGTGTGTGTGTGTGTGTGTGTGTGTGTGTGTGTGTGTGTGTGTGTGTGTGTGTGTGTGTGTCTGTCTGTTTTTGTATTATGTATGTACCAGTGTGTGTGTGTGTGTGTGTGTGTGTGTGTGTGTGTGTGTGTGTGTGTGTGTGTGTGTGTGTGTGTCTGTTTGTCTGTTTTTGTATTATGTATGTACCAGTGTGTGTGTGTGTGTGTGTGTGTGTGTGTGTGTGTGTGTGTGTGTGTGTGTCTGTCTGTCTGTTTGTCTGTTTTTGTATTATGTATGTACCAGTGTGTGTGTGTGTGTGTGTGTGTGTGTGTGTGTGTGTGTGTGTGTCTGTCTGTCTGTCTGTTTTTGTATTATGTATGTACCAGTGTGTGTGTGTGTGTGTGTGTGTGTGTGTGTGTGTGTGTGTGTGTATGTGGTGTGTGTGTGTGTGTGTGTCTGTCTGTCTGTCTGTTTTTGTATTATGTATGTACCAGTGTGTGTGTGTGTGTGTGTGTGTGTGTGTGTGTGTGTGTGTGTGTGTGCGCGAAGACAGCAAGGGGAGGGAAGGATAGGGGAAATGGGGGAGGGGAGGGGAGGGGGAGAAATGAGAGGGGGGAAGAGGTAGAAATAGATTGAAGGGGAGGGAAGGAAGGGGGGGGAGGGAAAGAGGGAAGGGGGAGGGAGATGGAAGGGAGAAGAGGAAAGTAAGGGAGAGAAAGGAAGGGAGAAGAGGAAAGGAAGGGAGGGGGAGAGAAATGAAGGGATGGGAGGGGAGTAGAGGGGAGGGAAGGGAGGGAGGGGAGGGGAGGGGAGGGGAGGGGAGGGGGAGTGTGTAATATCCCTGTTGTTAAAGATAACCTATCACTCAAGGGGGAGGGAGGGAGGGAGGGAGGGAGGGGAGGGAGGGAGGGAGGGGAGGGAGAAGGAAGAGGGAGGGGAGGGAGGGAGGGAGGGGGGGAAGGAAGAGGGAGGGAGGGAGGGGAGGGAAGATGGAGAGAGAGAGAGAGAGAAAGCATAGTCGATATATAGACAGAGTAACTGATAGACAGATCGATAGATAGAAATGGAAAAGAGGTAGATAGAAGAGAGAGAGAGAGGAGAAAACAGGGAGAGAATTATTTTCCTCTCTCCCTTATCTCCCTCCCTCCCTCCCCCCTTCCCTCCCTTCCTCCCTCCCTTATCTTCTTGACACCGAGACCTGTTTAAACGTGTCTGATGAGAGAGAGAGAGAGAGAGAGGTCAAGGAAAGGAAATAAATAGATAGATAGATAGAAAGAGAGAGAGAGAGATGAAGGGAAGGAAATGAATAGATAGACAGATAGACAGAAGCTGTGTCGTAATGAGAGAGAGAGAGAGAGAGAGAAATATTGATGACATGAAGAAAATGAAGGAGGAGGAGGAGAAGGAGGAAGAGGAGGAGGAGGAGGAGGACGATGAGGAAGAGGAGGAGGAGAAGGAGGAAGAGGAGGAGGAGGAGGAAGATGAAGAGGAGGAGGAGGAGGAAGATGAAGTGGAGGAGGAGAGTCAGAAGAATACCTGAATTTATTATTATTATTATTATTATTATTATTATTATTATTATTATTATTATTATTATTATTATTATCATTAGTTTCTTGTATGGCAGTGTTGTGAGAGAGAGAGAGAGAGAGAGAGACACAACGTTACATGATCAGGTATTGTGGTCCTCTCCTTCCTTCCCTCCTTCCTTCCTTCCTTCCTTCCTTCCTTCCTTCCTTCCCTCCTTCCTTCCTTCCTTCCCTCCTTCCTTCCTTCCTTCCTTCCCTCCTTCCTTCCTTCCCTCCTTCCTTCCTTCCTTCCTTCCTTCACCTTCCTTTCCTTCCCTCCTTCCTTCCTTCCTTCGTTTTCTCCTTCCTTGCTTCATTCCTTCATTCTTTTTTGCCTATTTCCTTCCTTCCTTCCTTTTCCTTCCTTCCTTCCTTCTCTCTCCTTCCTTCACCATCACTTTCTCACTTAGCTAATCAGTGTAATGCAGAGGTGAGGCAGGGTTAGGTAGGGTGAGGCAGGGTGAGGTAGGATGTGATAGGGTGAGCAGGGTGAGGCAGGGTTAGGTAGGGTAAGGCAGGGTGAGGCAGGGTAAGACAGGGTGGGCAGGGTAAGGCAGGGTTAGATAGGGTAAGGCAGGGTGAGTAGGTGAGGCAGGGTGAGTAGGGTGAGGTAGGGTAAGGAGGGTGAGTAGGATGAGGCAGGGTGAGTCAGGGTAAGGCAGGGTGAGTAGTGTGAGGCAGGGTTAGTAGAGTGAGGCAGCGTTAGGTAGGGTGAGGCAGGGTTAGGTAGGATGAGGCAGGGTAGGCAGGGTGAAGTAGGATGTGATAGGGTGAGGCAGGGCTAGGTAGGGTAAGGCAGAGTGAGGCAGGGTGAGACAGGGTGTATCATTGCCTGCCTCTCCTCTTGAACACGACAAGAGGAGGGCTCTCTCTCTCTCTCTCTCTCTCTCTCTCTCTGATTTCGTAGACAGGAAGAAAAGAAGAGAGGAGAGGAGGAAGAGGGAGAGAGAGAGGAGAGAGAAAAGAGAGAGGAGGAGGAGGAAAAAAGAGGAAGATATGGGAACGGAAGGGTAAGAGGAAAGAGAGAGAGGAAGAGAGCGAGAGTGGATAGGAACAAGGAAGAGGAGGAGGAAGAAGAGGAGGAGGGGAGAGAAGGGAAATGAAAGATAGGAAAAGAGAGAGAGAGAGAGAGAGAGAGAGAGAGAGAGAGAGGGGGTAGATTGAAGGATTGATAAAGTGAGGCGGGTGACACTGAATCAATTTCCCTCTCTCTCTCTCTCTCTCTCTCTCTCTATTTTTAAAGCGAGAGTCCTTGTTATTTATTATTTTTTATTTATAGATTTATTGTGTTGTTTGGCCTTGCATTTGAGAGAGAGAGAGAGAGAGAGAGAGAGAGAGAGAGAGAGAGAGAGAGAGAGAGAGAGAGGGAGAGAGAGAGACAGACAGACAGACAGACAGACAGACAGAATGTGTGTTGGGAGAGAACAGAAGAGGAACGGAGAGAGAGAGAGAGAGAGAGAGAGAGGTGAAGGGAGGGAGGGATGAGAGAGAGAGAGAGAGAGAGAGGGAGGGAGGCGAGAATAAAACAAGGGGAGGGGAGGGGAGAGGGAGGGAGGGAGGGAGGTGAGAATGAAACAGGAGGAGGGAGAGTGGTGGGAGGAAAGGCGAGAGGGGGGGAGGGATGGAGGTAAGGTGGGGAGGGGAGGGGAGGGGAGGGGAGGAAGCTAAACTCATAATATTTTTCAGGCTATCCAATTGCACAGTAATCCGTAATCAATAGCAGGGGGAGGGAGGGAGGGAGGGGAGGGGGAGGGAGGGGAGGAAAGAAGATGAGGGAGGGAGGGAGGGGAGGAAGGAAGATGAGGGAGGGAAGGGAGGAAGATGAGGGAGGGAGGGACGGACGGGAAGGGAGGGGAGGGAGAAAGGGGAGAGTGAGGGAGGGAAGGAGGATGAAAAGAAGAGATTGAGAGGGGAGAGTGAGGGAGGGAAAGGGAGGAGCATTGATGGAGGAAAGGAGGGAGGGGAGGAGTTGGAGAGGAAAGAGGGAGGGGGAGGAAACTAGAGAGAGAGAGAGAGAGAGGAAATTAGAAATGGAGAATAAAATGAGAGAGAGAGGGAGAGAGAGAGAGAGAGCACCGGATATTAGCTGTCTCAACCCATGCTGGAGTACTCTTGTCTCTCTCTCACCTCTCTCACTCTCTCACTCTCTCACTTTTGCTCTTCCCATCTCGTCTTTCCCCACTCCTGTCTTCTATGTAACGGCCTCTCTCTCTCTCTCCCTCTCTCTCTCTCTCTCTCTCTCTCGAACATTTTACTTCTTTCCCTCTCTTCCTTCTTCCTTCCTTCCCTCCCTCCTTCATTGTTTACCTCCCTCCCTCCCTTCCTTTTACCCTCCCTTCTCCCTCCCTCCCTCCCTCTCAGGCTGTCAGTTTTTCGTCTTTTCTGTCTTCCTCCCTCCCTCCCTCCCTCCCTCCCTCCCTCCCTTCTTCCCTCCCTTCCTCCCTCCCTCCCTCCCTCCCTCCCTCCTCCCTCCTTCCCTCCCTCCCTCCCTCCCTCCCTCTCTCCCTCCCTCCCTCCCTCCCTCCCTCCCTCCCTCCCTCCCTCTCTCCCTCCTTCCCTCCCTCCCTCCCTCCCTCCCTCCCTCCCTCCTCCCTCTCTCCCTCCTTCCCTCCCTTCTTCCCTCCCTCCCTCCCTCCTTCCCTCCCTCCCTTCTTTTCCTTCAGTCCTTTTTTCCTGCCTACCTACCTGCCTGCCTGCCTGCCTGCCTGCCTGCCTGCCTGCCTACCTACCTACCTATCTACCTACCTACCTACCTACCTACTGCCTACCTACCTACCTACCTACCTACCAACCAACCAACCACCCAACCAACAAACCAACCTAATTATATCTGCCTACTTACCTACCTACCTACCTACCAGCCAAGCAGCCTACCTACCTACCTGCCTGCCTGTTTGCCTACCTACCTACCTACCTTCCTCACTGTTGTTGTTTGCTTTCCTTTATATCCCTCCCTTTGTACTCTGTCTACTTACATGCCTACTTACCATCCCTCTCAGCCCCTTTCTTCTCTCTCCCTCTCTCTCTCTTCCCGTTCTTCTCTCTCTCTCTCTCTCTCTCTCTCTCTCTCTCTCTCTCTCTCTCTCTCTCTCTCTCTCATATTCAATTTACCTGTGTCCGAAGGTGAGACCCCGTTTAAGAGGAGGAGGAGGAGGAGGAGGAAGAAGGAGGAAGAGGAGGAAGAAGGAGGAGGAGGAGGAAGAAGTAGAAGTAGAAGAGGCATAAGAGATGAAAGAGGAGGAGGAGGAGGAAGAAGATGAAGATGAGAAGGAGGAGAAGGAAGGAGAAGAGGAGGAGGAGAAGAAGAAGAAGAAGGATGTGGGAGGAGGAGGAAGAAGAAGAAGAGGAGGGAAAAAGAAGAAGGAAAGGAGGGAGAGAAGAGAGAGGTGGAGAAGGAGGAGGAGGAGGAAAAGAAGAAGAGGAGGAGGAGGAGGTAGAGAAGAGGAGGAGGAGGAAGAAGAAGGGGAGGAGGAGGAGGGGAAGGGAAGAAGGAAGGGGAAGAGGCGGTGAAAGAAGAGGAGGAAGAGGAAAGAGAGGGAAGGGGAAAGGAAGAAGGGAGAGGAGGGAGGGAAGAAGGGAAGAGATTGACAGGGAGAGAGCGAGCGAGCGAGAGAGAGAGAGAGAGAGAGAGAGAGAGAGAGAGAGAGAGAGAGATTTGAGGTAGATAGAGTTTATAATAGACAGAAATAGATAGTGATGCTAGTCACGAAGAAGTGCTATGGAAAGGATGTAGAGCCGTAGCATTGACCCCAGATGATGCTAGTCACGAAGAAGTGCAATGGAAGGGATGTAGAACTCTCTCTCTCTCTCTCACACACACACACACACACACACACACACACACACCACTACTACTACTACTACTACTACTACTACTACTGCTACTACTACTACTACTACTACTACCATCACCCACGGTTAACCCTTCATTCACAACCACACCACAACTACCACCACAACCACAACTACCACCATTCATTCATTCATTCATGTATTCATTTGTTTGTTCACTCTGTTCTATTGTTCTTTGTTCTTTCTCCTTTAACCACGATTCCTACCACCACCACCACCACTACCAGTATCCATTCAACCACAACTATCACTACCACAACAACTACCACAGCCACCACCACCACCACCAGCATCTGTTCAGCCACAACTACTACCTACCACAGCTACCACCACCATCCACAACTACCACAACCACCACCATCCTCAACAACTGCCACAACTACCACCATCATCACAACTACCAAAACTACCACAACCATGCAATCCTATCCCTACATATCCATCAATCACCACTACCACAACTACCACCATCCACAACTACCAGCATCACCACCAACCATCCAATCCTTTCCCTACCTATCCATCTACCACCACTACCACAACCACCACCACTACCACAACTACCACCATCCACAACTACCACCACAACTACCAGCATCACCACCAACCATCCAATCCTTTCCCTACCTATCCATCTACCACCACTACCACAACCACCACCACTACCACAACTACCAGCATCACCACCAACCATCCAATCCTTTCCCTACCTATCCATCTACCACCACTACCACCACCACTACCACAACCACTACCACAACTACCACCACAACTACCAGCATCACCACCAACCATCCAATCCTTTCCCTACCTATCCATCTACCACCACTACCACAACTACCACAACCACCACCACTACCACAGCTACCACCATCCGCGATGTTGGTAGGCTGGTCACGATTCTCTCTTGTTTCCTTTGTGCCAGCGTGTTCCTTCACCCCTCCTTCACTCTCTCCTTCACTCCCTCCTTCACTCTCCTTCACTCCTCTCTTCCTTCTCCTTCCTACTGTCTTTCCTTCATTCTTTTTCTGGTATATTATTCAGTGTTTTAACCTTCCCTTCCTTCTTTCCTTCCCTCCTTCCTTCCTTCCTTCCTCCCTCCTTCACTTACCCCCTCCCTCAGTCCTTCCTTCTTCCTCCTACTGTCTGTCTCTCCTTCATTCCTTTCCTTCTGCTTTCCTTCCTTCCTTCCTTCCTTCCTCCTAGTGTCTTTCCTTCCTTCCTTCCTTCCTCCTAGTGTCTTTCCTTCCTTCCTTCGCTTCTATCGTTCCCTCCTTCCTTCCTTCCTCCTAGTGTCTTTCTTTCCTTCCCTCCTTCCTTCCTCCTAGTGTCTTTCCTCTCCTTCCTTCCTTCCTTCCTTCCTCCTTGTGTCTGTCCTTCCTTCCTTCCTTCCTTCCTCCTAGTGTCTTTCCTTCCTTCCTTCCTTCCTTCCTCCTAGTGTCTTTCCTTCCTTCCTTCCTTCCTTCCTCCTAGTGTCTTTCCTTCCTTCCTTCCTTCCTCCTAGTGTCTTTCTTTCCTTCCTTCCTTCCTTCCTTCCTCCTAGTGTCTTTCCTTCCTTCCTTCCTTCCTTCCTTCCTCCTAGTGTCTTTCCTTCCTTCCTTCCTTCCTTCCTCCTAGTGTCTTTCCTTCCTTCCTTCCTCCTTCTTCCTTCCTTCTTCCTCCCTTCCTCCTAGTATCTTTCCTTCCCTCCTTCCTTCCTTCCTCCTAGTGTCTTTCCTTCAGTCTTCTCCTTCACCTGTCTCATTTGAGTGTTTCCTTTCTCTTTGCTTCCTTCCTTCCTTCCTTCCTTTCCATCCCTCCGTTCCTTCCTTTCCATCCCTCCTTCCTTCCTTCCTTCCTTCCTTTCCATCCCTCCTTCTTTCCTTCCTTCCTTCCTTCTGTCTCATGTACCTTTGTTTCCATGGCTCTTTGCTCCTTCCTTCCTTCCTTCCTTCTCTCCTTCCTTTCCTTCCTCCTTCCTCCCTTCCTTTCTTCTTTCCTTCCTCTCTTCCTTCCTTCTTCTTTCCTTCCTCTCTTCCTTCCTTCTTCTTTCCTTCCTCCCTTCCTTCTTCTTTCCTGCCTCCTTCCTTCCTTCCTTCCTTTTCTTCTCTCTTGCTTGCTTGCTTGCTCTCGTCCCTCCCTCCTTCCTTCCTTCCTTCCATCCTTCCTTCACTGTTCCTTTGTCTCCATTCCTTCTTCCTCCTTCCTTCCTTCACTTGCTTCCTTCATTTCTTCACTTTCCTCCTTCCCTTCTGTATTTTCATTTGTTCCTTCCTTTCTTCCTTCAATCAGTCCTTCACTTCCTTCGTTTCCTTCTTTCCTTCCTTCC
>NC_136994.1:18267241-18277241 GCF_032717465.1 Coenobita brevimanus
CACTCCCACCACAACAACCACCACCACCACCACCATCATTACTACCACAACTACCACCACTACCACCATTCCTACCACCATCGCGGGATATTGAGGTGAAATCCGGGATGTGGAAGAGGGAATTGTCATGTGGAGTGACTTTAATCTAATACGCTGCCACCTTCATCCACCCAACCGGACTCATGTGGACTCAACCGGACTCATGTGGACTCAACCGGACTCATGTGGACTCAACCGGACCCATGTGGACTCAACCGGACCCTTGTGGACTCAACCGGACCCTTGTGGACTCAACCGGACTCATGTGGACTCAACCGGACCCATGTGGACTCAACCGGACCCATGTGGACTCAACCGGACCCATGTGGACTCAACCGGACCCATGTGGACTCAACCGGACCCATGTGGACTCAACCGGACTCATGTGGACTCAACCGGACCCATGTGGACTCAACCGGACCCATGTGGACTCAACCGGACCCATGTGGACTCAACCGGACCCATGTGGACTCAACCGGACTCATGTGGACTCAACCCCTCTTTTCCCTCCTCTCTTTTTCTCTCCTCTCCTCTCCTCTTTTTTCTCTCTCTCTCCTCCTCCCCTCTCCATTCCTTATTGAGAGAGAGAGAGAGAGAGAGAGAGAGAGAGAGAGAAATGGTGTTCGTTACGGAGACAAAGACTTAGGCAGATAATATGAAAGGAGGGAGAGAGGGAGATTTAGAGAGAGAAAGGGAGTGAGTTAGAGATAGTGAGCAAGAGCAAGTGAGAGAGGAGCCATTGAGAGAGAATTGGGGTGTCGAGTGAGAGTGGGGTGTGCAACGTATGAATATTGTGTGTGTGTGTGTGTGTGTGTGTGTGTGTGTGTGTGTGTGTGTGTGTGTGTGTGTGTGAGAGAGAGAGAGAGAGAGAGAGAGAGAGAGAGAGAGAGAGAGAGACAGGTGGGGAAGTAGATAGATGTATGATTAATAGATACGTATGTAGGTAGGTAGGTAGGTAGGTAAGTAGGTAGATAGGTTGGTAGGTAGGTAGGTAGGTGGGTAGGTAGGTAGGAAGATAGGTAGGTATGTGGGTAGGTAGGTAGGTAGATAGGTAGGTGGGTAGGTAGGTAGGTATGTAGGTGGGTAGGTAGGTAGGTAGGTGCGTAGGTAGGTAGGTCGGTAGGTAGATAATGTTGTGAATTAGGATTATTAGTGTGTGTGTGTGTGTGTGTGTGTGTGTGTGAGAGAGAGAGAGAGAGAGAGAGAGAGAGAGAGAGAGAGAGAGAGAGAGAGAGACGAATATAATTACTGATAAAGCTTAATAGATGAATAGCAAGAGACAGATAGATAGATAGATAGAGAGAGAGAGAAGGAATGCAAGACATGGGGTATAGTGACCTTGCTGGAGGTGGTTCATCCTTCCCACTTGCGACTTATCCTACCCCCCCCTCTCTCTCTCTCTCTCTCTCTCTCTCTCTCTCTCTCTCTATCTATCTATCTATCTTTAAGTAGCTATTCATCTATTTACTTGGCTGTAACTATGAATCTCTCTGTCTGTCTCTCTGTCTCTCTGTCTCTCTGTCTCTCTCTGATAATCCCATCTCCTCCCCTCTCTGTTCTTGTCTCCTCCCTCTTCTTCTCCCTCCCTCCCTCCTTCCCGCCTACTCTCTCTCTCTCCCCTCCCCTCCCTCCCTTCCTCTTCCTTATAAGGATTTAATACAAGTCAAAGGACTGGTCTAACGGGAGAGAGAGAGAGAGAGAGAGAGAGAGAGAGAGAGGGAGGGAGAGAGAGAATAGAAACTGTGTATGTGTGTGTGTGTGTGTGTGTGTGTATGTGTGTGTGTCCATCAATCAGTCCTACTATCTATCACTATCTATCTGCCCTTCTACTGTATCTATCGCTTACTATATAGATCTATCTACCTATTTATATACCTTAACTGTCTATCTACCTATCTATCTATCTATCTGTCTATCTATCTATCTACCTCATCTTTCTTCTATCTATCTATCCCTCATTCCATCTACCTGCTATCTGTCTATATGTTCATCTGTCACTCTGTCTATCTATCTGTCTATCTATCTGTCTCTTCTCTCTCATTCTTCCCTTTTCTCCACTCAGTTCTCTCTCTCTCTCTCTCTCTCTCTCTCTCTCTCTCTCTCTCTCTCTCTCTATCTATCTATCTATCTATCTGTCTATCTGTATATCGATGTATCTCTTCCCTCATTCATTCTTCCCTTTCTCTCTCTCTCTCTCTCTCTCTCTCTCTCTCTCTCCCTGTCTAACAAGAGTCAACAGGAGCGACAGGCCCTGACATGTTTCCAAATGACAGCTGGCAACCCTCCGAGAGAGAGAGAGAGAGAGAGAGAGAGAGAGAGGGAGGGAGAGAGAGAGAGAGAGTGGAATGAAGAAAAGGAAGAATGAATGAAGAGATAGATCGATAGACAGACAGATAGATAGACAGAGAGAGAGAGAGAGAGAGAGAGTGGAGTGAAGAAAAGGGAAGAATGAATGAAGAGATAGATCGATAGACAGATAGATAGATCGATAGAGAGAGACTGGCCTAAAACTGCCATCTATCTTCACTACTGCGTGTTAATGTGAGCGTGGAATATGATGCTAGTCACGAAGAAGTGCTGTGGAAAGGATGTAGAATCATAGCATTATCGTTGTCCGTCTCTGAGCTACGTGAAACAGACTGCAAAAGGAGAAAAATCTGGGCCAAGTTAAGGTGAAATGAGTATAGGAAGAGTACAATCTCCTTGGTTACTAGTCAAAAATTTTCCCTTCTAATTGGGCTGAAAGAGGTTATGGATATGAATGAGTCTCCTTGGTTACTAGTCAAATCCACCCTCCAGTCACAACACCTGGCCATCAACTGAGCTGAAAGGGTTATGAATAGATATGAGTCTCCTTGGTTACTAGTCAAATCCACCCTCCAGTCTAACTACACTTGGTCATGAATTAAGGTAAAAGGTGTTAGGGATCTTAGGGTTGGATTCAGAGCATCTCCTTGGTTACTAGTCAAAAATTTCCCCTAATCAAAATGCACAATAGTAACGTTTTAGTCTGGGCCTTTGTTCAAATATAGAAATGAGTCTCCTTGGTTACTGGTCAAATCAGCCTTCCAGTCTGACTACACCTGGTCATTAATAAGCTAGAAGGGGTTAGGGGTTAGAGTACATGCGTCTCCTTGGTTACTAGTCAAAATTTCCCCTCGTAAATACACAGCAGATACGTTTTAGGAATGCGTCTCCATGGTTACTAGTAGAGAATTTGAGTTGGCCTGAGGGATGATATTTTTTGGTAACCGTGATGGAGGCGTAAGTCATTTGTCTAGTTTTTGTTAATTTTTCCATTGGTTTTCATATTAATTCGTGGTAGAGACGGGGAATTAATTGTAGTTTCAGGTGAGTGTGGTGTGTGGTGGTTTAAAAATCGACTTAAGGGTCATTTTCGGTTATTTTTGACTCTCTTGGTTCTTAAAAATCCTGCTGTGTGCCAAATGTTTCGTTATTTACGTTAAGATTTTCTACTTTCCGTAGTTTTTCAGGTAGCCGGGTGGGATATATGAGAGTATTTTGGGGTAGATATGTGTATAGGGATGTTTTTTGCTTTTGAAGTTTGATTTTGGTGTACTTTTAATGTTTTTAAGAGCCTCTCAGTGCGACGTTTGGCAACAATGTCCAGTAAGTGAGGCTGCGCGTGTGCAATCTAGCCTTAGTGTCCAGCTAGCCTTGGTACGGGGAGGGTGTGCGCCGCTCCCCTCCTCCCGTACGTGCGCAAAATCCATTCCAACCCGTGCATATGTACCCGAGTTCGTGCCCGTAGCGTAGTTCCGTGCATGCTGGTCGGGCGTACGGAGTGAGAGAAGGGCTGGACTGGGCGGGAATGTTGGTAGTTGTGGTAGCAAGCCATGTGTGGTGGTGGTGGTAATTGTGGTAGGAAGCGAGAAGAGTGGTAGAAATGCAGTGATAAATTTGGGATAGTGATAAATAAACAAGAGTGAAAGTAACAAGATTAGAGTGAGTGAGAAAGGAAGAAAATTAAAGCAAAAGTGAGAGACGGCAACGGAGAGAAATTAAAGCCAGGAATAAAGCGAGGCGGAGGAATATTAAAGAAAGAGAGCAAGGATAACGATAATAATCAGTCCTTTCCACGGCGTTGGGATTTACTCCATTAGAGAGAAGGTAAGAAATGAGAGAGAGAGAGAGAGAGAGAATTAAAATGATGGATGGAAGACAGAGAGAGAGAGAGAGAGAGAGAGAGAGAGAGAGAGAGAGAGAATTAAAATGATGGATGGAAGAGAGAGAGATTTAAATGACGGATGAGAGAGAGAGAGAGAGAGAGAGATTTAAAATGATGGATGGAAAACAAAAGAGAGAGAGAATTATAATGATGGATGGAAGACAAAATAGAGAGAGAGAGAGAGAGAGAATAATAATGATGGAAGAAAAGACGCCGTACTGAGAGAGAGAGAGAGAGAGAGAGAAACAAGTGAAATTTAATCGATTGGAATAGTGAGGAAATCAGGTAGAGAGAGAGAGAAAGAGAGAGAGAGTTAAAATGCGAAGGTGGAAGAGTCGATCGATTGGGAACTTGGGTGAGAAAATAAAGAGAAGGGAAAGCAGGTAGAGAGAGAGAGAGAGAGAGAGAGGGAGGAAAGGTATCGATTTGGAGGGAGAGAAAGAGGAGTTTAGGCTTACCTCACCTAGGCCTCTCTCTCTCTCTCTCTCTCTCTCTCTCTCTCTCTCTCTCTCTCTCATGGTTAAAATAATTACCCGTAAAAGGGAAAATTATGTCTATCAGTCTCTATCTATCTATTAGCTACCCCTCTAATGTATCTATCTGTTTATCGATCTGGCTCACCGCTACTGTCTGGGCATTGTTGATTCCTCTCTCTCTCTCTCTCTCTCTCTCTCTCTCTCATTTTTCTTTTTTCGTTTATATTATACCTTGGGATTTTCCGTTTTTTTTTTAATATTAATTTTGCTATCTATCTTCTGTCTATCTGTGTATCTATCTGTTCGTCTGTCTATCTATCAGTCTGTTCGCCTTCCATCTTGCTGTTTATTATGTCTATCTGTCCATCTATCAGTTCGTCTATCTATCAAGCTATCTATTTTCCGTATCTATCTCTTCGTCTATCTATCTATCTCTTCGTCTGTCTGTCTCTTCGTCTGTCTACAGTAATATGCGTAATAGATTGAAGTTTTTTTTATCTATCTGGTATCCATTTAAAAGTATTAATCGATGGAGTTTATCTATCGAAGTTATCTATCCATATACGGTAGGTCTATCGATGGAGACGGGCCTATCAATTTATCTATCTATTCATGTCATCTTGGTCGTATGTCATTATTTATCATTATATTTTCTATCTATCATTGGTCTATCTATCTATCTATTCTCATCAAGTTCATATATCATTATCATTGTATATTCTATCTATCTGTCTATCCTTCTATCTATCAAGGGAGGTAGATTCATTGTTAATTTACGCCATATTGGTCCTTTGATCTGTTTAACCTTTCTATCTATTTCTATTTATCTATCGCAAATTATCTTTCCTGGTTGCTATGATGGGCGATAGACTGAGGTAGATACAGATAGATACTGGTAGATTAGATAGATAGATAGATTAAATAGATACAGGTAAATAGATACAGATAGATTAGCTAGATAGATACAGATAGATTTGATAGATTAGATAGATACAGGTAGGTTAGATAGATACAGGTAGATTAGATAGATAGATACAGGTAGATTAGATAGATAGATAGATACAGGTAGATTAGATAGATAGATAGATACAGGTAGATTAGATAGATACAGGTAGATTAGATGATACAGGTAGATTAAATAGATACAGGTAGATTTAATAGATATAGGTCGATAGATATATGGGTGTATGTATATATGTGTGTGTGTGTGTGTGTGTGTGTGTGTGTAAGAGAGAGAGAGCAGTATGTTAGTATTTTGTTTGTAAAGTTTGTGTGTGTGTGTGTGTGTGTGTGCGCGAGAGAGAGGCTTCATTCTTAATAATATGTGTACTTTGCATGCATGTGAGCGTGTGCGTACGTGTGTGTGTGTTTAGGTACGTGTGTGTGAGTGAACTTCAGAATTTACATGTGTGCGCGTGTGCATTTGTATGTGGGAGAGTGTGCGTCTACGAAGGTGTGTGTGTGTGTGTGTGTGTGTGTGTGTGTGCAGAAAATATATCTAGAATGCTGTTTACATTTTTAACACGTACAGTACATAGGCCTATTAAGGTGTGTGTGTGTGTGTGTGTGTTAAAAACTGGCACTGTGTGTTTGTGGGTCGTAGGTGTACGTGTGTTGTATGGCGTATCCTTGGTGCACACACACACACACACACACACACACACACACACACACACACACACCATTGTTATAACCCAGGATATATATATATTTTTGTAACAAGGTTTCTGAATCATTTCCTGTATCTTTCTTTATATTTCTTCACTGGTAACATTATTATTATTATTATTATTATTATTATTATTATTATTATTATTTTATTATTATTATTGTTGTTATTATTATTGGCAATAGATTGTATTTTTCCTTTCATTCTCATTCATTCTTGTTCATCCTCTTCGTCTTCTTCATTTCTTCTCATTATTATTATTATTATTATTATTATTATTATTATTATTATTTGTTTGTGGCCACCCCAAACGGGATTGAGGCGTCTGGCAATAGATAGATAGATAGATTATTATTATTATTATTATCATCATCATCATCATCATCATCATCATCATCAAGCCAAGAATCGCTTTTATATATATATTTTCATTCTTATATTATCCTGAAAAAAATGTAGAAAATATTAACTTCATTCGTCTCCTTGGTTACTAGTGAAAAGCGAGGTAGGAGGCTCTCTCTCTCTCTCTCTCTCTCTCTCTCTCTCTCTCTGACTCAGCGCTACTAACGTATTTCAGTGAGTCACCTCTCTCTCTCTCTCTCTCTCTCTCTGAAAATGTATAAATATTTTACTGATCAAATATTTTCTGCTTCCTTCCTTCCCTCTTTCCTTCATTTCTTCCTTCATTCTAGTCGCACTTCCTTCCCACATTCCTCCTTCCTTTCTTCCATCCTTCTTCCTTCAGTTTTCCTTCTTGTTTACTTACATATTTCCTGTCTTTCTCCCTCCTTCCTTCCTTCCTTCATTCATTCGTTCATCCCATCCTTCCTTCTCTCCTTCATTCATTCATCCATCCCTTCTTTCCTTCAATACATCTGTCGTTCCCTTCCGGATCCATCCATCCATCCATCCTTCCTACTTTCATTCATTCATTCATACATTCATCCCTTTCATCCTTCATTCATTCATTCATTCCAGCCTTGTTTCCTTCATTACATCCGTCCTTCCCTCCCGGATCCTTCCTTCATTCCTTTCTTCATATTTTTCCTCCATATTTCCTGTATATACCTATTTCTTATCTCTTCCTTTCTTCTTTTATCCTTTTTCCTCACATTCATCCTTCTCCTCTCCTCTTCCTCCTCTTCTCTTCTCCCCTTCCCTCCATCCTTCCTTCATCTTTTCCTTCGTTTCTCTCTCCCCTTTCTCTTCTTTTCTTCATTTTTCCTGTCCTTCCTTCCTTCCTTCCTTCCTTCAGATCGTCACTTCTTCCATCATTCCTCCTTTTCTTCCTGTCTTTCCTCCTCCTTCCTCTTCCTTCGTCTCCCTCTCAGTTTTTCTTCCTTCCCTCCCCGGTTCACTCTTTCTTCCATCTCTCTCCTCTCTTTCCTCCCTTTCTCCTCTTCTCTTCACACATTCCTCCCGAGTTTCCTCCATTCTTTGCCTCACCTTCTTTCCCTCCACCCTCTCCCCCTCCTTGTCCTTCTCTCCTCTCCCCACCCTTCCTCTCTCCCTCCTTTCTTCCAGTCTTTCCTCACATTCCTTCTTTTCATTCCTCCTTCATATCTTTTTCATTTCCTCCTCCTCCTCCTCCTTCTCTCCCTCCACTCATCATCTGTCTTTCTTCCTCCTCCTCCTTCTCTCCCTCTCCTCATCTTCTGTCTTTCCTCCTCCTCCTCCTTCTCTCATATCCCATCCCATCCTTCTTCTCTCCTCTTCCCTCCCTTCCTTCTCCCTTCTTCTCTCCTCCCTCCTCCCTTCTCCTGTCCTGTCTCCGCTTCCTTCTCTCCTCTCCTCTCACTTCCTTCTTCTTCCCTCATCCCTTCCTTCTTTCTCATCTCTCCCCTTTCTTCCATCTTCTCCCCACTCCCTTCCTTCTTCTCCCCTCTTCTCTCCATTCCTTCTCTCCTCTCCCCTCCCTTCCTTCCTTTCCCCTTTTCCCTCCCTTCCTTCTGCTCGCCTCTCGCTTCCCTTCATTCTCCTCTTCTCTGTCATCCTTCTCTTCTCTCTCCTCCCTTCCTTCTTCCTCCTCTCCCTTCCTTCTCTCCTCTCTTCCTTCCTTCTTCTCCACTCCTCTCTCCCCACATCTCTCCCTTGCACCCTTCCCTCCCTCCTCTTCCTCCTCCCTCATTATTACCTCCCTCCAAGCATGCCGTTCTCCAAGGTCCTGAGAGAGAGAGAGAGGAAAGATTGACAACTGAGGAAAGGAGGAAAAAGGAAGAGAAGGGCAGAAGAGAGGCGAGGAGGAAGGGATAGCAAGTAAGAGAGAGAGAGGTGGAGGAAAGATTAAGAAGGGAGGGGAGGAGGAGAAGGGAAGAGAAGAGGAGGAAGGGAAAGCAAGCAAGTGAGAGAGAGAGAGAGGTGGAGGAAAGATTGAGAAGGGAGGGGAGGAGGAGAAGGGAAGAGAGGAGGAGGAAGGGAAAGCAAGTAAGAGAGAGAGAGAGAGAGGTGGAGGAAAGATTGAGAAGGGAGGTGAGGAGGAGAAGGAAAGGGGGAAGGGAAAGCAAGTGAGAGAGAGAGAGAGAGAGAGAGGTGGAGGAAAGATTGAGAAGGGAGGGGAGGGGGAGAAGGAAAGGGGGAAGGGAAAGCAAGTGAGAGAGAGAGAGAGAGAGAGAGAGAGAGAGGTGGAGGAAAGATTGAGAAGGGAGGTGAGGAGGAGAAGGGAAGAGAAGAGGAGGAAGGGAAAGCAAGTAAGAGAGAGAGAGAGAGAGGTGGAGGAAAGATTGAGAAGGGAGGGGAGGAGGAGAAGGGAAGAGAAGGGGAGGAAGGGAAAGCAAGTAAGAGAGAGAGAGAGAGAGAGAGAGAGAGAGAGAGAGGGGTGGAGGAAAGATTGAGAAGGGAAGAGAAGAGGAGGAAGGGAAAGCAAGTGAGAGAGAGAGAGAGAGAGAGAGGGGTGGAGGAAAGATTGAGAAGGGAAGAGAAGAGGAGGAAGGGAAAGCAAGTAAGAGAGAGAGAGGGGTGGAGGGAAGATTGAGAAGGGAGGGGAGGAGGAGAAGGGAAGAGAAGAGGAGGAAGGGAAAGCAAGTGAGAGAGAGAGAGAGAGAGAGAGAGAGGGGTGGAGGAAAGATTGAGAAGGGAAGAGAAGAGGAGGTAGGGAAAGCAAGTAAGAGAGAGAGAGGTGGAGGAAAGATTGAGAAGGGAGGGGAGGAGGAGAAGGGAAGAGAAGAGGAGGAAGGGAAAGCAAGTAAGAGAGAAAGAGAGAGAGAATCCCACCTCATCAAAACTCAAGAAATAAAGAAAGAAAGTGAGAGAGTTTACATAAGATCTCCATAACTCTTATCGGATATTGGTGAATTATCTGTTTAGAGAATACACTGGATTTTCTCACTTTTTCTCACTTTCTTTACGGAGAGAGAGAGAGAGAGAGAGAGAGAGAGAGAGAGTAATTTTGTCTTTTGCTTATTAGTTTATGAGGTTGAAGTGAGTCTCCTTGGTTACTAGAAAGAGAGAGGGAGAGAAAGTAATTTGCCTTTTCTTTTGCTTGAGAGAGGGAGGAAGAAATTAATTCGTCTTTTCGTTTGCGTGTTGGTTTGTGGGGTACGAATGAGTCTCCTTGGTTACTAGTCTAATCTACCCCCAGTTTGACTACACCTGAGCTGAAAGGAGTTAGGGGTAGGAATGAGTCTCCTT
>NC_136994.1:18282241-18297241 GCF_032717465.1 Coenobita brevimanus
TCTGAGGCTACTTAGTATTTACCCCCCTACCTACTTACCTACCTTCCCATGCCTACTTACCTACCTTCTTGTCTACCTGCCTACCTACTCACTTGCCCTAAATCACTACCTACCTAGGCTACCTACTCAGCCTGTTTCCCTACCTACCTACTTACCTACCTACCCGTCTGTACTTACATGCCTTCCCATTTACCTGCCTACCTACTCACCCTATATTCCTACCTACCTTCGTACCTACTCACGGTATTTCCCTACCTACCTACATACTTACCTTCCTATGCCTACTTACCAACCTTCCTATCTACCTGCCTACCTACTCTCTTACCTGGATCCCCGCCTACTGACCTACCTACCTACCTACCAACTCGACCTATATCCCTACCTACTTACCTACCTGCCTGCTCACTTAGCCTGTCTACCTACCTACCTACTTCCTACTTACCGGTCTGTCAGTCATCTGTCTATCTGTCCATCTATCTATCCATCCATCTATCTATTCATCTATCTGTCTGTCCATATATCTATCTACCGTTTCTATCCGTTTGTCAATCCATCTATCTATCTACCGTATTTATATCCGTCCGTCTATCTATCTGTATCTATACCGTATCTATCTGTCTATCCATCTATCTATCTACCGTATCTATCCGTCTGTCTATCCATCTATCTATCTACCGTATCTATCTGTCTATCCATCTATCTATCTACCGTATTTATATCCGTCCGTCTATCTATCTGTATCTATACCGTATCTATCTATCTGTCTATCCGTCTATCTCGCGATATACAGAATCACGCCGCGCACCATCAAAACAAAATATGGGAAGGTTCGTCACGGCTGTCAGTTTCGGCGACGGGTGGATGGAGGTTTTGGCTGATTGAAGAGACGTGAGTTGATCGATAGACAGCCGCGATAGATAGAAAAAAAGAAGAAAAAAAGGGACTGGGAAAGATAGATGGTGATTTGATACGGGGGCCGAGCTGTGGATACGGTACTGTGCCGAATTATCCGCCGAGGTGTAAGTGGCCGAAGGGTGAGGTGTTGTCGAATGATCTAGGCCTACCTGTTTTGCCTCTTCAGAACGATTACCTTTGTTTATTTGTTTGTTTTTTAGGATATAACCAAGTGATTTTATTCCGGTGAGGCATATGTTTGGCCATGTGTCCTGTAGAGGCTGGACAACGAGAGACTAACGAGGAGAGTGTATACGAGTGAGGTGCAGTGGGGGAGAGCGAGGGGGAGGCTGAGGATGAGATGGATGGAGTGGAGAGGTATATGGAAGAAGGGGGTGTGAGCTGGGAGCAGGGCTGTGAAGTGGCATTGGACAGGGCGACATGGAGGCGATTTGTTTGTGGCCAACCCTTACGGGATTGAGGCGTCTGGCAGTAGATAGATATAGATAGAGTCATAGGGCTAATTTACTCAAGGCTCTATCAATCTATCTATCGTAGTAAAGGGGTTATTGTAAATAATGTGTGTAATCAGGTGAGTGGATGGAAAAATTATATCTGTAAATAATAGTACCAAATATAATAGTGGTAATGTTTTGTAGTGAAAGCTGGGCCGAAATGTTAGATCTTGCCGAATCCTTTAAATCCTTGTTTACCTCCTGGGGTGGTTGGGTAAGGCATGAGTCACCCCTCAACCACGTGACTCTCTCTCTCTCTCTCTCTCTCTCTCTTTGCATCACTTCTATTTCCTCTCATTTCTTCACTTTCCCAGGCCTCTCTCTCTCTCTCTCTCAGCTCAGTTGATGGCCAGGTGTAGTCAGACTGGAGGCTGGATTTGACTAGTAACCAAGGAGACTCATTCCTAGCCATAACCCCTTTCAGCTCAGGTGATGGCCTGGTGTAGTCAGATTGGAGGGTGGATTTGACTAGTAACCAAGGAGTCTCTCTCTCTCTCTCAGCATACCAAAATTATTAAAGCCACAGAAACGCATTTCCGGTCAATCTTTACAGTTCGTCACCCTCTCTTTTTTTTATTCTTTTCCTACGCCCTCAAAAATCTAGACACATAGGACAAAACAGGAATCTGACTCTTGGACAAATCTAAGCCTTTCTGTCCATTCGTCTCGGTTTTTGTGCCTGTTTTGTCCTTATATGGCCGAAACATCCATTGACCCCGAACTCTCTCTCCCATTGGCATGCCTTTCGCGCCTCAACTGTCGAGAGTTTAAATTCATCTCGTTTTTTCTCGCCGTTTCCCGCGTTTCCTCGTTGGGTTTTTGGGGTGGGGTTTGTCATACAGGGGTTTTGGGTTTAGTTTGAGGTGGTTTTGGCGTCGGGAATGGGTTTATTTGGGGTTTAAAAAGGGGTTTGAATTCGAGGCCTTATCGTTCATCTGGCAGCGTTGACGGGAGAAACTTTGTCTGACTCTCACGTTCTTGGAAGACTGGGGTATAGGAAGGAGGGAGAAAATGAGAGAGGGAGAGAGAGGATGATGCGATAGGGAGAGAATAAGAGAGGGAGAAAGAGACAGGAGGGTGCGATAGAGAGAGACAGGGAGAGAAAGGTAAGAGCGAGCGAGGAAGAAAGGAGAATGACCGTAAGATTATGAGTTTCTTAGCAACTGACTCTCACGATCTTGGAAGACTAAGGAGAGATGCAAGAATGTTGAGAGAGAGAGAGAGAGAGAGAGATGGCCTATAGATTTTGGTGATACCACGCGAAGTATTGGGAAATTTTGCTTTAAGTTTTAGAGAGAGAGAGAGAGAGTATAATGAGAAAATAAGGGGAGCCATTTGCTTTGTGTGTGTGTGTGTGTGTGAGAGAGAGAGAGAGAGAAAGAGAGAGAGAGAGAGAGAGAGAGAGGCTGTGAAAAAATGGGAAAATTGGGGTTGCTGTTTGCTGTGTGTGTGTGTGTGTGAGAGAGAGAGAGAGAGAGAGTAATATAGGCCTAAATAATGAGAGAATAAGGATGGCTGTGTGTGTGTGTGTGTGTGTGTGTGTGAGAGAGAGAGAGAGAGAGAGAGAGAGAGAGAGAGAGAGAGAGAAAATAAGGGTAGCTGTTTGCTGTGTGTGTGTGTGTGAGAGAGAGAGAGAGAGAGACAAACCTACTTTCTCAATCTTTTTAGTAACAGAATCCAAGAACTGTATTTATAAACTTTCTTAAGGCCGCTTCCGGCATAGGCTTGCTTAAGATTCTTCCTGTATGCCTCTGAGTTGTATCCGGAGGGTGGTACGTGGCAAAATTTCTCCAGCGATTCATTTTGAGTAGTACCCATTAACATTCTTTGCGTATGCTCCTTTACTTTTTTGAAGAGGTAACGTAGTACAGTTTCTCCAGCGATTTATTTTGAGTAGTATCCATTAACATTCTCTGTTTATCCCCTTTAGTTTTAGGTTACGTAGCAAAATTTCTCCTGCGGTTTATTTAGCGTAGTACCCATTAACATTCTCTGTGTATGCTCCTTTGTTTGAAGAGTTTACGTAGCACAATTTCTCCAGCGATTTATTTTGAGTAGTACCCATTAACATCCTCTGTGTATACCCCTTTTTTGTTTGAAGAGGAGGTTACGTAGCACAGTTTCTCCTGCGGTTTATTTTGTATCTACAGTAAAAAGGAGGATACTGAGGTGGCTTCCTGTTATCTTGGTTTCGTTTTTTCTTGGAGGGAGTAATTTGCG
The DNA here is from genome assembly GCF_032717465.1 of Coenobita brevimanus. Lineage (NCBI taxonomy): Eukaryota > Metazoa > Arthropoda > Malacostraca > Decapoda > Coenobitidae > Coenobita > Coenobita brevimanus. The sequence continues at coordinate 18,285,871 of NC_136994.1, forward strand.
GGCTCAGCCTTTGGTTCCTTCTTCCTTGCATTAAAAAAAAAAAATTGAGGTTTCTTTACACCTCTTCCTTAGCGATTTATTTTTCCAGACTAATTAATATTCCTTGGTTTACTTTCATCTTTGCTGTATCAACATAGACTGCATCATTATTACAAGAATATAGTAACGGAGCAGAATCTGGAATAAATCGGTAAGGAAGAGGTGTTTGTAACCTTCCTAACAGCACTAGAATACCGCCTTAAGACTCCCATCGGTTAAGGAAGCTCCCTAACACCTCTTCCTAAGCGATTTGTTTTTGGATATGGCTGGTTAATATCCTTTTGTACAGTATTTATGCAGAGTATGGCGATATTGGAAGGATTTAAGGAACACAGATTAGGACAGTAAGGTGTGATAAATCGCATAGGAAAATGCGTTAAGGATACGGGGACAAGTGTGTGAAGGGACTAGTAAGCACGTCATTGATGCGAAGTGGTTGAATTTAGTGTTTATTGTTGGTATGATAAATCGCTTAGGAACAGGTGTTAGGGAGCTTCACCAGCGAAAATACGCTGGCAGGTGTGTACGGTTAGGAAGGTTAGTAACACCGCATCCTTACCGATTTATTTCAGTTTTTGCTCCGCTATTATATTCGTATGTGTTTATGCAGTGGAGTGTAGAGGTATATGAGGGAGGGGAGAGTGAGTTGGGGGGAGGGCAGTCAAATGGTGGGTGACAGCGATTTGGAGGCGTTTTGTCTGCGGCCACCCTTTTCGGGATTAGGGCGTCGGGCTGTAGATAGATAGATGGATAGATAGATAGTATTATGCAATCTAGGTCGATATTGAAGAGACAAGCAAACCAGAGATGTTAATGAGTAATTTGGAAATAAATCGCTAAGGAAGAGGTGTTAGGGACGAGACAGAAGCAAGCCGGAGATGTTAATGAGTAATTTGGAAATAAATCGCTAAGGAAGAGGTGTTAGGGAGCTTCTTACCAAACGAGAATGATTAAACTCAGAATGCAGGAAGGATTGAGAGTGACTGATGTAAAAGTGTGAATACGTAAGTGTGTAGTGCGAATACGTATAAGTGTGGTTACGTAAAGTTTGAATATGTTTAGTGTGAGTACGTATAGTGGGGATACTTAAGTGTGAATACGTAGCCTAAGTGTGAATACAGGTACGTAAAGTGTGAATAGGCTGCGTAAATGTGTAAAATTTGAATACGTAAGTGTGAATTCGTTAAGTGTGAATACGCACCGTTAAGTGTGTGAAGTGTAAACATACGTAAATGCGTAAATACTGCTCATATTCTCAATGCAGATTTAATAACACCGTCAGCAGCATATTTTTCACTTCATTACACCTGCGTACGGTAGCCATGTGTGTGTGTGTGTGTGTGTGTGTGTGTGTGAAAATATTCCGCTGCAGTAACATTCAAAAAGTTATTAAGGAACAAGATGTAGAATAAATCGATTAGGAAAATGTGCTAAGAAGAGACCTGTTTTATTTAGAAACTTGAAATTGTTTATATTCATTTTTTTTTTTTATCGTTTCCGTCAATATATTTCGCTTCAGGAATATTTATAAAGATACTGAGGAACTACATGCAGAATAGATCGGCTAGGAAAAAGTGCTACGGAGATACGCTATCTAGAATCTTGGTCCCTTTCCCTCCCCCCCCCTTCTCTCTCTCTCTCTCTCTCTTACTTCATTATTAACTTATTTCTCGTCAGTTAAATTCGAACAAGTATTGAGGAAGGAAATGTATAAATAAATCAAGACTCCTGTGCTATGGAGAAGCTTGAGAATGTTTATAAATATGCGCGTTGGTAGGTAACACAGTCCAACTCGACGGTGCCACATCTCCAAGACTTTCGTGAGTATTATAAGAAAATTCAGAGACCAGAGGACGTTTGGCTTTAAGAATAAACCGATAGACTTTCAAATATCCCTTCTTCGAGATCCCTTTGCCTCCTGATGTGCCATATATATCGGGAATTCTTGACCCGATGCGCGAGATGTGGCAACGCCGCGTCCGGGTAGCCATCCTTCCCCTCCCGCACATCGATTCATTTTCACACACACACACATCTCTCGCTCTTTCTCGCCTTCTCTCCCTACCTCGTCCCTCCTCAGGCATGTTCCCTCCCTCCCCGCATTCCTCTCTGCCCCCTCCCTCCTTCCCTCCCTTCCCTCCAAGCAGAAATAGGGAGGAATATAAAATGCAAGAGGCCTGTCGCCACCTCCTCGCTTTCCCTCTCTTCGCGCCATTTTACGGGCTGGTATTTAGGACGCTTCGGGTCGGCGGGTACTGTTTTTGTTTTTTTTTACCGTATTTTGGGAGGTTTTAAAAATATATTCTGCTCTTAATATGGCCTTTGGTTCTTTCTTCCTTGCATAAAAATGAAAAAAATTGAGTGGCTTTTTCCCCGTATTTATTTTTGGGGGGTTTGAAAAATATATTCGGCTCTTGGTATGGCCTTTGGTTCCTTCTTCCTTACATAAAAAAGAAAAAAAATAGATATGTACCGGTATATCACTAGTTCTTCCCCTCCCCCTCCAAAAATAAAATGCAGTATTAACTAATCCTTTGGTTCTTCTTCCTTGCAAAAAAATGAAAAAATAAATTAAGAGGAATTATATGCCGGTATGTCACTAGTGCCTGCTCCCTATCAAATAATAATAATAATAATAATAATAATAATAGTCATTTCATCACAAACTCTTTACAAATACCGTTACGGTAGATTCAAATAGAGAGAGAGAGGTAACCTAGAGATCAAGAATTCAGATAGATAGATAGATAGATAGGTAGATAGATAGATAAAGATACCGATAGGTGGGTAAACTGATTAGATAGATAGATAGGATAGATAGATAACAAGCATCCATTTAGCAGTCAGAAATAGACTCTAGTAGATAAGCCTAAATAGACACCGATATGCGTAGATAGATAGGTAGATAGATAGACAGGTAGATAGACTGATGGAGAGTTAGCTTGTCTTTCATTGGCTTAACGAGACCAATTTAGTCTCTCTCTCTCTCTCTCTCTCTCTCCAAGGGTGATTAGTCTTGTGTGAAATTTTCTCACAATTCACCTCTCAGTTTCCCAGAGAGAGAGAGAGAGAGAGAGAACGAGAGAGAGAGAGAGAGAGAGAACGAGAGAGAGAGAGAGAGTTGAATTTAGCGTAATCTTCACCAGTTAAATCTATTTCTCATGTATTTATCTATCAGGGTATAGATTAGAACCTGTTTATCTATCTATCTATCTATCTGTGCTTGAACTCAGCTACACTGTTTATTGGTAAGCAGTATAGAAAGATATATGGGTTGGTAAGTAGGCCGTAGGTAGGTAGGTAAGTAGATAGATAGCCTATAATGGCAGGTAGGTAGGTTGATAGGTAGATTTGGTAATGGTTAGTAGGTAGGTAGGTTGATAGGTAGATTTAGTAGTGGTAAGTAGGTAGGTAGGTTGATAGGTAGATTTAGTAGAGTGGTAAGTATGTAGGTAGATTTAGTAGTGGTAAGTAGGTAGGTTGATATGTAGGTAGATTTAGTAGAGTGGTAAGTAGGTAGGTAGGTATAGTAGAGTGGTAAGTAGGTAGGTAGGTATGTAGGTAGATTTAAAATAGTAGTGGTAAGTAGGCTATGTAAGTAGGTAGGTATGTAGGCTACCCTCACTCTGCCTTACCCCACCCTGCCTCACCCACACCCACTTTACCTCTCTCTCTCTCTCTCTCTCTCTCTCTCTCTCTCTCTTCCTCCCTCCCCCTTCCTCTCCATTCCCTAGACAATTTCCTCTTTCCTCCACTTCTTATCTCCCTTTCCTCCACTCACTCCGTTTCCCTCCCTCCCCTCCCCTCCCCTCCCCTCCCCTCCCTTTCTTCCTCCATACCTTCCTCTTTCATTTCCCCCCCTCCCTCCCTCCTCCCTCCCTCCCCTCTGACATCTCTCTCCCCCTTCTCCGATCCCAGCCCTTCCTCCACTCCTGTTTTCTTCTCTCTCTCCTCCTCCCTCTTTCTCTCCCTTCTCTTTCCTCCTCCCCCTTTCCCTCCCCTCTCACCTCCTTCCCCTTTCTCTCCCCCCTCTCTCCTCCTCCCTCTCCCCTCTCTCCTTCCCCCTTCCCTCCTCTTCCTCCCCTTTTCTGTCACCTCTCTCACCTCCTCCTTCATTTACCTCCCTCCCTCCTCCTTCTTCCTTCCTCCTCCCTTTTTTCCCCTTGACCTTTGACCTCCTCCCTCCCTCTCTCCCTCCTCCCTTCCTCACCTCCTCCTCCTCCTCCTCCTCCTCCTCCTCTCCTCTGCATTCTTTCCTTCTTTCCCTCCCTCCCTCCGTCTTCCTTCCTCTCCCTCTTTTCTCTCCCTTCTCTCCTCCTTCTCTCCCTCCATTCCTTCCTCCACCTCCTCCTTCTCCTTCACATCTTCCTCCTTCTCTCCCTCCATTCCTTCCTCCTCCTCTCCCTCCATTCCTTCCTCCTCCTCCTCCTCCTCCTCCTCCTCAAGTAATGGCCCTGTTTGTTCCGGAAGCCAAACACCAAACTCAAACACACTCTCAGATGCTACTTAAATTATTCCAGGTCCATTTTTTGCCCCTAGAATTTATGTACTGCCTTTATTGTGTGTGTGTGTGTGTGTGTGTGTGTGTGTGTGTGTGTGTGTGTGTGTGTGGCATTTTACATATCTAGCTGTGTGTGTGTGTGTGTGTGTGTGTGTGTGTGTGTGTGTGTGTGTAATTCCCTTATTAGATTGTGTTTGGGTATATTTGGGTTTGTTTGGGTGTGTTTGTGGAAGGCAAGTTACCTTTTACTATTTACTACTACTATACTATTACTACCACCACTACCACTACCACTACTACTACTACTACTGCTACTGCTACTACTACCACCAACACCACCACCACCACTACTACTACTACTACTACTACTAATAATAATAATAATAATAATAATAATACCACCACCACAACGACCACCACCACCACCACCACCACCACTACTACTACTACTACTACCACCACCACAACGACCACTACCACCACCACCACCTCCTCCTTTATTGCCCTTAACACCTTCACATCATTGATTTAATTTCTTGCGTACCTAATTAATATCCCCTTTACTGATAAACTACACATAATTGTATTTCTAATTCTTTACCTCCCTTTTGCAGACAAACAACAAACGCCTCCACGCCCTTTATCATGGCCTCTCTTCACTCTAACTCTATTGTCTTTAGTGGATTAATATTTTGGCGATTTCCGTCTCATTATTTTGCGTCTGGATTTACTTTGCGTTCGTACGTAATTTCGTCGGAAGGTTTCGTCTGTCTGTCTGTCTGTCTCTCCCTCTCTCTCTCTCTCTCTCTCTCTCTCTCTCTCTCTCTCTCTCTCAGGAAGGGGTGAAACCAAACTTTCCTTTTCCTTCTCCAGTCTGAATTAATCGAGAGAGAGAGAGAGAGAGAGAGAGAGAGAGAGAGAGAAATTTAGATAGACAAGGAAAAATAAATTCGGTTAACTGAGATAGATAGATAGACAGACAGACAGATAGAGAGCGAGAGAGAGAGAGAAATTTAGATTGAGGTTAAATAAATTCGGTTAACTGAGATAGATAGATAGACAGACAGACAGATAGAGAGAGAGAGAGAGTGAGTGAAGGAAGTGAGAGACTGACTGAGAGAAAGAAAGCGAGAGCGAAAAAGAGAGCTAGGGAGGAAATTGCTTTAATGGCTGTCACAGCAAAGTTTAGCCAGAGAGAGAGAGAGAGAGAGAGAGAGAGAGAGAGGAAAGAAGTGGAAAGTAAAGTGAGAAGGAATAAAGATAGACTGAGAGAGAGAGAGAGAGAGAGAGAGAGAGAGAGGGAGGAAAGAAGTGGAAAGTAAAATGAGAAGGAATAAAGATAGACTGAGAGAGAGAGAGAGAGAGAGGGGTGGAGGAAGAGAGGAAAGAAGTGGAAAGTAAAGTGAGAAGGAATAAAGATAGACTGAGAGAGAGAGAGAGAGAGAGAGAGGAAAGAAGTGGAAAGTAAAATGAGAAGGAATAAAGATAGACTGAGAGAGAGAGAGAGGGGGGAGGTTTGAGAGAGAGAGAGAGAGAGAGAGAGAGATCTAATAAAAGGGAGAAAGAAAATAAGGAGAAATAGACACATACCTTAGCCTACAGTAGATTGATAGATAGATAGCAGATAGATAGAGAGAGAGAGCGAGAAAGAACAGAGAGAGAAAATAAGTGGAAGAATATAAATGGATGGAAGAAAAAATGAGAGAGAGAGAGAGAGAGAGAGAGAGAGAGAGAGAGGGAGTAATAGAAAACACAGGTGAAAGAAAGAAAGAGAGAGAAATATAAAGTAAAAAGAGAGAGAGAATGGTTGGCAGAATTGGAAACGAAGGAGGTGGGCGTGAGAGAGAGAAAAATAGAAAGAAGATAAGAGAGAGAGAAAAAAGATAGATTGAGAGAGGAGGGGAGGGGCAGAGGGAGATGGAATGGAAAAGAATGTGGAGAGAAAAGAAGAGAGAGAGAGAGAGGTATATAATTGAAACAGATAGACAGAAATAGAGAGAGAGAGAGAGGTATATAATTGAAACAGATAGACAGAAATAGAGAGAGAGAGAGAGAGAGAGAGAGAAAGCTAATGAATGAGGGAAACAGGTGAGTGAGAAAGCATGGGAATAAGCAAGCAAGAAAGTGAGTGAGTGAGTGAGTGAAAGTGAGAGAAAGTGAGAGTGAGTGAGTGAAAGTGAGAGTGAGTGAGTGAAAGTGAGAGAGTGAGTGAGTGAGCGAAAGTGAGTGAGTGAAAGTGAGAGAGTGAGCGAGGGATAGGATAGCACCCCCGTAAAGAAAATGGAAGACAGTAATGAGTTTGCCAACTTTTAAAATGAAGTTGCAATAGATAGATAGTGTTGAGAACTGGATAGATAGATAGATAGATGGATGGTTGGATGGATGGATGGTTGGATGGTTGGATGGATGGATGGATGGATGGTTGGTTGGATGGATGGATGGATGGTTGGTTGGATGGATGGATGGATGGATGGTTGGTTGGATGGATGGATGGTTGGTTGGATGGATGGATGGATGGTTGGTTGGATGGATGGTTGGATGGATGGATGGTTGGTTGGATGGATGGTTGGATGGATGGATGGATGGTTGGATGGATGGTTGGATGGATGGATGGTTGGTTGGGTGGATGGTTGGTTGGATGGATGGATGGATGGTTGGTTGGGTGGATGGATGGATGGATTCATGGATGGTTGGATGGATGGATGGTTGGATAGCCAGATGGATGGATGGATAGATAGATAGAAGGATGGATGGATAGATAGAAGGATGGATGGATGGATGGATAGATAGATGGATGGATGGATACGGCTACATGGATAGACTGATAGATAGATGGGTAGCTGGATGAATGGATGGAGAGAGATACCGTGGATAGATGGATGGATGGATAGATAGATAAGAAAATAGCTTCACTGTTGCATCACTTCTCCTTTCTGTCATCGTTTCATCAGACAATTCTTCCTTAATGTGTGTGTGTGTGTGTGTGTGTGTGTGTGTGTGTGTGTGTGTGTGTGTGTGTGTGTGTGTGTGTGTGTGTGTGTGCCTGATTACACACAGCACCCGTCTAACAACACACTCCCATTTTCGTCTCACACACACACACACACACACACACACACACACACACACACACACACACACTGCATAATGACGTAATATTTGCCTAAGTAGGTGTTCAGTATTAATTAATCAACAAACGCCACCCAATCCTACCTCATTCATTGCTTAATTACTCCTCATCTTCCTCATTTATCATCCTCTCTCTACCTGCTAATTTATTCTGGCAAGGACTGGGTTGATTGGTTATTTAATGTGTAGAGATAGGTGGTTGTGGGGATTAGGTCCTCTCTCTCTCTCTCTCTCTCTCACTTCAAGGTTAAATATACCCTCTTTTGCTTCTCTTCATATATTCCTTCCTTCCTTCCTTCCTTCTTTGCTTGCCTCCTTCCTTCCTTCCTTCCTTCTTTGCTTGCCTCCTTCCTTCCTTCCATCCTTCGTTCTTTCCTTCCTTTCTTCGTTTTTTCCTACCATCCTCCCTTCATTCCTTTCGTTCATCCTTCCTGCCTTCCTTCCATCCATCCTTCCTTCTTTCCTTCCATCCTTCCTTGCTTCCGTCCTTCCTTCGTTCTTTCCTTCCTTCCTTAATTCTCTTCTTTTCTCTTCTGTCTTTCCTGTTCTCTCCTCTCCTCTCCTCTCCTATAGGTAGATAGATAAATAGATAGATAGAAGGATGTATAGGCTGGATAGATATGCTGGCTTTTTTCTCTCTCTCAAGGTTGTATGTAATGATATGGTATGGAAGTTTGTATGCTCGTCATGTCCTTCTCTTCCTTCATTCTCCTTCATTCCTTCATTTTTCTTCCTTCATTCCATCCGTTTCCCTTCCTTCATTCCTTCCTTCCTTTGTTCATTCATTTCATCCTTCATTCCTTCCTTCTTTTTGTCTGTTCATTCCATCCTTCCTTCTTTTCTTCCTTCAGTCTCTCCTTCCTTCCTCTTCTTTTTTCTTCTTTCCATCCTTCCTTGTCTTCCTTCACTCCATCCTTCTTTCCCACCCTCCCTCCTTCCTTCCTTCCACCCTTCTTTCCCTCCCTCCCTCCCTCCTTCCTTTTCATCATTCCACCCTTCTTTCCCTCCCTCTCTCCTTTCCTCCTCCCTCCCTCCCTCCCTCCCTAAAGTGACTGACAGCAGCAAGTGTGAAATGTTGCAAAGATAGAGTGAATGTGTTGAAGTGTGTGTGTGTGTGTGTGTGTGTGTGTGTGTGTGTGTGTGTGTGTGTGTGTGTGTGTGTGTGTGTTTGCCCTGTGTGTATTGTAGGGTGTGCGTGCGTGTTGCAAGGGTGGCTGTGTGTGTGTGTGTGTGTGTGTGTGTGTGTGTGTGTGTGTGTGTGTGTGTGTGTGTGTGTGTGTGCGCGTGCAATGTTGCAAGAGGTGGCAGTACTGACTCATGGACCTCCTCATCTAAGCTACCCTGCCTTATGCAATCTTTACATGGTACCTACACACACACACACACACACACACACACACACACACACACATTCCATTCATCCATCTACATCCGTCTGTATCTATGTATCTTTATATATGTCTATCTATCTATCTGTCTGTCTATCTATCTGTCTATCTATGCTGTAGCTATCCATGAACTTAATTCCTTCATTTTCTTTCCTTCCTCCTCCATCTGTCTTATTTTCCTCCTCCCTTCCTTCCTTCCCCTCCCTCACCTTTTCCCTCCCTCCCTCCCTCCCTTTTTACTCCCTGGTTCCCCTCCTTCCCTCCCTCCCTCTCTCGCTTCTTGCCTTCTTTCCTTTCATCTCTCCCTTTCCATAGCCTGGTCCTCCCTTCCTCTTTCTTTCCTTCTTTTACCTCCCGTCTTTCCTCTCTCCCCCATTTCTCTCTCTCTGCTCCAATCTTTACTCCTCTCCCTCTCTGTTTCTCCCTCCCTCCTTCATCTGTTTTCTTCCTTCCCTCCCTCCTGTTTTCCTTCCTTCCTTCCTCTCTTCCTTCCCTACATCTTCTTTAACCCCTCTCTTCTTATGCTCTTCCTTCCATCTCTCCTCCCTCTTCCTCTCTGCTACGTCTCTCCCTTCGTCTCCATTCCATCCTTCTCTCCCTCCTTCTTTTTTCTTCCCTCCCTCCCTCCCTCCTTCACTTTTCGTCCTTCCTCCCTCCCTCTGTTCTTTACCTGCGTCTCATTAACTCACCTTTACCTGGAGAGGAAGTGGGGGAGGGGAGGGCATCGAGACGACCTTACACTCCCTCCCCATCCCCTTCCCCCTCCCCTATCTCCTCCCTCCCTTGCAATCTCTTCCATCCTGCACCTCTCCACCCACACCCTTTCCCTTCTCCCTTCCCCTCCCCACACCCTTTCCCTCTTCCTTCTTCCTTCCCCTCCCACTGTCACCCTTCTCCCTCCTCTTCTCCCTTCCCCCTCCTCTTCTCCCTTCCCCTCCCCGTTCTCCCTCCACCTCCCCCACACATACCTGCACTGAGACCTTACTCGAGTTTCCCCTCCCTCCCCTCCCCTCCCTCCCCATCTCTCCCCCTCCCCTCCCCCCTACACCCACACACTCCTTTAGTATGACCATATTAAGAGTATCCCCTCCACCCTGCCACTTGTACCCCGTTTTCTATGCACTGCTTTTGTGTGTGTGTGTGAGAGAGAGACCGTGTGTGTGTGTATGTGTAAGAGAGAGTATGTGTGTGTGTATGTGTAAGAGAGAGAGAGTGCATGTGTGTGTGTGTGTGTGTGTATAACCTGGCAGTGTAGAGCCAGTTATATCAGTGCCACCATGTGAAGGCAACCCCCAGATATACCTCATACTCGCATAGCCGCATACCACAACCCTAACTCATACCACATACTTCCCTAACCACATACCACAACTCTAACTCATACCACATACTTCCCTAACCACATGCCACATCCCTAACTCATACCACATACTTCCATAACCACATACCACAACCCTAACCCATACCACATACTCGCATAGCCACATACCACATACTCGCATAGCCACATACCACACCCCTAACTCATACCACATACTCCCATAACCACATACCACAACCCTAACTCATACCATATACTTCCCTAACCACATACCACAACCCTAACTCATACCACATACTTCCCTAACCACATGCCACACCCCTAACTCATACCACATACCACAACTCTAACTCATACCACATACTTCCCTAACCACATACCACACCCCTAACTCATACCACATACCTCTGTAAATAACTCAGGGCTGGGAATATGTTGATTCTGTTATCGCTATGTTGCTGCGATATGTGGGCGACTCCCTTGTAGTGTGTGTACTTGTGTGTGTATATGTAGGGTGTGTAGGTGTGTGTGTACGGGTGGATATAAATAGGGTGTGTAAGTATGTGTGCACAGGTGGTTGTATGTAGGCTGTGTAGGTATGTGTGCACAGGTGTATGTATGTAGGGTGTGTATGTATGTGTGTACGGGTGGATATAAATAGGGTGTGTAGGTATGTGTGCACAGGTGAATGTATGTAGGGTGTGTATGTATGTGTGCACAGGTGAATGTATGTAGGGTGTGTATGTATGTGTGCACAGGTGTATGTATGTAGGCTGTGTGTGTGTGTGTGTGTGTGTGTAAGGCAGGTAAGGCACATGGCCACCTGAGCGATACGTAATTAAGGTGTTCCTAATTAAAAAGGTATATTAATAAACATGTACGTTATTTATAAGTGATAATTACATACATACATACATACATACACGTTTGTATGTTTTCACCTGTACAGACACGGACAGAAGTACACACACACACACACACACACACACACGT
>NC_136994.1:18314741-18339741 GCF_032717465.1 Coenobita brevimanus
GAGAGAAGGAGGGAGGGAGGCAGGGAAGGAGAGAAAAGAATGCAGGAAGGGAGAGAAGGAGGGAGGGAGGCAGGGAAGGAAAAAAGGAGAAAGTGAGGTATGAAAGAGGTCAGAGTAGCAAGAAATTGTTTAAGAAATGAGTGTAGGAAGGAAGGAAGGAGGGAGGGAAGAAAGAAAGGGAAGAATGAAGGAGGGAGGGAGAGAAAGAAGGAAGGAGGGAGGGAGAGAAGGAAGGGAAGAGGGAGAGGGAGGAGGAAGGAAGGAAAGGAGGAGGGAGGGAAGAAGGAGAGAGGAAAGAGGGAGGGTGGGAAGGAAAGGAGGAGGGAGGGAAGGAAGGAAGGGAAGAGGGAGGGAGGGAAGGAAAGAAGGGAGGAGGGAGGGAAGGAAGTAAGGTAAGAGGGAGGGAAGAGGGAAGGAAGGAAGGATGGATCAGAAAAAAAGAGGGAACTATAGAAGGAAGGAAGGACAAAGAAGGAAGGGAAGGATAGCAACAAGAATGAATGAAGGAGGGAAGGAAGAAAAGAAGGATGGAGTACAAGAATGAAGGAGTGAGTGAATGTAGGAACAGAGAGGGAAGTGACGAAGGAATTGTAGGAGGGAGGAGGAGGAAACTACAGATGAAGGAGAGATGAAGGAACACAGATAGGGTAGGAAGGAGTGAAGGAAAGGAAGGAAGATGGGAGGGTGGGGGAGAAGGAAGGAGGAGGAAAAAGAATATAATACAGAAAGGAGGAAGAAGAGGAGAAGGAAGAAGAAGAGGAGGAGGAGGAGAAGGAAGGAGGGAGAGGAGGAGGAGAAGGAAGGAGGAAGAGGAGGAGGAGGAGAAGGAAAATCAGTCAAGCGAAGAAGGAACTGAAAAAGAAGGAAAAAAATGCAAGGACGTTGGAATGGAGGGAGGGAGAGAAGTGATGGAGGGAGGAGGGAAGGAGAGAAGAAGTGAGGAATAAGGGGAGGGAGGGAGAGAAGTGATGGAGAGAGGAGGGAGGGAGAGAAGTGATGGAGGGAGGAGGGAAGGAGAGAAGAAGGGAGGAATAAGGGGAGGGAAGATAAACGGTAAGAAGGAAAGGAAGGAGGGTGGGGAGGGAGGATTGAAGGAAAGAAGAGATGGAAGGAGGGAAGGAATAAGGGGAAGGAGGGAGGGAGGAGTGATGGTACGAAGAGGTGGAAGGGAGGGAGGGAAGGGAGAGAGGAGGGAAAATAAAAGGGAGAGATGGAGAGGAGGGAGAGAATGGAGGAGAAGTAGGGAAGGAGAGGAAAGGAGAAAGGGAAGGAAGGTATGTGGTAGGAAGGGAGAACAGAAGGAAGGAAGGTAGAGAAGGAGGGAGGGGAGGAAGAAGGAAGAGTATGAGGGAAGGAGAAAGGAAGGAAACTTAGAAGGAAGGAAGGAGAGAGAAAAGATGGAGGGAGGGAGGGAGGGGAGGGGAGGAAGGGAGGGAGGGAGGGATATAAAGATAGTAATAAATGTATTAGGTAGAAGGTCGAGTAGAGAGAGAGTGAGAGAGAGAGAGAGACAGACAGACAGAGAAAGATAGAGAGAGAGAGAGAACTACCACCCTACATAGGCACCACAACTACCACCATCATGACTACACCCGCTCTGACATCCACCACAACTACCACAACCACAACTACTACCACACCAGCACCATTTTCATTAACAGTACCACTACCACAACTACCACCATCCATGTTATAACCACCACAATACCACCACCACCACAACTACCACAACTTCCGGGTGTGGCGGTGGTGGTGGTTGCTCAAGCGTGAAGGTAACTGAGAATTGCCTGTGTCTTGCTCCTCCCCTTCCCCTCCCCCTCCCCCTCCCCTCCCCTCCCCTCCCCTCCCCTCCCCTCCCCTCCCCTCCCCTCCGTTTTTCTTTCATTGTCTCCCCCACCCAAAGTCCTTCCCTACCTTCCTTCCTTCCTTCCTACCTTTTTTCCTTCCTTACCTTACCTTTCCTTCCATCCTTCCTTCTTTACCCTACCTTACCTTCCTTCCTTCCTACCTACCTACCTTCCTTCCTTCCCTTCCCTCTCATTTCTTTCCATTTCTCCCTCTCCATTCCTTCCCTTCCCTCCCTCCTTCCTTCAGTGCTATCCTTGTCTTTAACTGGTAGAATTATTTTGTCAATTATATTCTTCCCTACATCAAACAGCCTCGATAGGACCAGGGAGGCTATTGCTGTTGCCTTTCCTTTGTACCCCCTCCCTCCCTCCCTCCTTCCTTCCCTCCCTCCCTTCCTTCCTCCTCCCCCTCTTCCTTCTTTTATTCAGTGTTACCTTCAGTTTGCTTCCCTCTTCTCTCTCTCTCTCTCTCTCTCTCTCTCTCAGGTGTGTGGTGGTAATTAGGAAGTCGCCAGGTGTATGGATTCGGAAATTTCAATAAAGTTTGTGGTGTTGATTTGCCTCTGTTTGGCTTTATATGTGGTTGGTGTGGTGGTGGTGGTGGTGGTGGTGGTGGTGGTGGTGGTGGTGGTGGTGGTGGTGGTGGTGGTGATGGTGGTGGTGGTGGTGATGGTGGTGGTGGTGATGATGGTGGTGGTGGTGGTGATGGTGATGGTGGTGATGATGATGGTGGTGATGGTGGTGGTAGTGGTGGTGGTGATGATGGTGGTGGTGGTGGTGATGGTAGTGGTGGTGATGGTGGTGGTGGTGGTGGTGATTATTATTATTATTATTATTATCATCATCACTTATTATTATTATTATTATTATTATTATTATTATTATTGCTATTATTATTATTATTATTATTATTATTATTATTGCTATTATTATTATTATTATTATTATTATCACTTATTATTATTATTATTATTATTATTATTATTGCTATTATTATTATTATTATTATTATTAGTTTTTATTATTATTATTATTATTATGTGCTTCCTTTTATTATTTATTTATTCTCCCCCCTCCCCTCCCCTCCCCTCCCCTCCCTTTCTCTCCCCCACCCACACCACCATATCCAGACAGTCATCTTTCCCCCCCTCCTCTCCCCTCCCCTGACTCACTTTCCTTTCCTCCGCTTTCTCTCTCACGGTGGATAGGTAGGGGATGGAGGAAAAAAATGGAGAGAGAGAGAGAGAGAGAGAGAGAGAGGAAAATCGAGGTCTAATAAAGGAGATAGTTGAAGCAAATGGAAGAAAAAGTAAGAAAATGTGAGAGAGGAAGGAGGGAAGGAGAGAAGAAGAGAGAGGGAAGGAAGGAAAGAGAGAAGGAAATTGTGTGGTGAGTGAGGCAGGGTGTGGGTGAGGCAGGGTGGGGTGAGGCAGAGTGTGGTTGAGCAGGGTGTGGGTGAGGCAGGGTGTGGGTGAGGCTAGGTGAATGAGGCAGAGTGTGGGTGAGGCAGGGTGTGGGTGAGGCAGGGTGTGGGTGAGGCAGGGTGTGGGTGAGGCAGGGTGTAAGTGAGGCAGGGTGTGGGTGAGGCAGGGTGTGGGTGAGGCTAGGTGAATGAGGCAGAGTGTGGGTGAGGCAGGGTGTGAGTGAGGCAGGGTGTGGGTGAGGCTAGGTGAATGAGGCAGGGTGTGGGTGAGGCAGGGTGGGGTGAGGCAGGGTGGGGGTGAGGCAGGGTTGTGAATGCCTCTCTCTGGTCGACTTTCTCTTAGGCAGAGTTTTTGTGGAGACGGAAGTGAGGCAGGCAGGTAGGTAGGTACGTAGGTCGGTAGGTGCGTGGGTATGTAAGTAGGAAGGGAGGGAAGTAGGTACGTAGGTAGGTATATAGGGAGGGAAGTAGGTAGGTAGGTGCGTGGGTATGTAGGTAAGAAGGGAGGGAAGTAGGTAGGTAGGTAGGAAAGTAAAGGGGTTAGGAAGGTAGGTGGGTTTTGGTTAGGTGTAGGTAGGTAGGTAAGTAGGTAGGTAGGAAGGAAGGGAAGGAGGGATTATGCAGTTGGGTAGGAATGTAGGGAAAGAGGTAAGAGAGAGAGAGAGAGAGAGGTGCTAAAACTATAGGAGAGAGCGCTGTCCCGAGATAGATAGATAGATAGATAGAGACAGACTTGTGGTGTGTGTGTGTGTGTGTGTGTGTGTGTGTGTGTGTGTCTTTAAATGCGTTCACGAATTGTTATTATGTGTACGTGTGTGTGACAGTCTTTGTGCGTGTGACTGAATGCGTTTATGAGTGTGACTAAGTACCTGTGGCTGTGTGTGTGTGTGTGTGTGTGTGTGTGTGTGTGTAATTGCAGAGTCACTGTGCCGGGAAAGGAAAGTTGCAACATAGTCTTTTTGCAACATTTTTTTCCCCATTGCAATCACCTGTTGAATTGCAAAGCCGCGTTTACCTGTATTGTTTAGGTTCAGGTGTGGTGGTGTGGTGTGGTGATGTGGTGGTGTGGTGTGGTGGTGGTGTGGTGTGGTGATGGTGTGGTGTGGTGTGGTGATGGTGGTGGTGTGGTGTGGTGATGGTGGTGGTGTGGTGTGGTGGTGGTGTGGTGTGGTGGTGGTGGTGGTGATGATGGTAATATTAATGATGATGGTGATGATAATGATGATAATATTGATGATGATGGTGATGTTAATGATGATGGTGGTGGTGATAATGATGATGATGGTGATGGCAATATTGATGATGATGGTGATGATAATGATGATGATGGTGATGGTAAATATGATGATAATGATAATGGTGATAATGACGATACTATTGATAATAATAATAATAATAATAATAATTTCTCCCCAAGTTAATTACATAATCCCAAACTCATTTAGACATAATTGCATAAGTTTATATCACATTCGCTTAGTAATTTAAATACCTTGTCAACTCCCATTCATTTATCTACTCCCTTGTCTCAGATAGATAGAATTGAAATAGAGGTGTAATTAGAGGGTTAATTGATAGGTGATTAGAGGTCAGGGTAGTTAGCAGGTGTTAAGTGGGTGATTGTGGTAGTTATTGTTTTTTTCATTTTTTGTTCTTGGTTCATTGACACCTGATGATGATGATGGTGGTGGTGGTGGTGGTGGTGGTGGTGGTGGTGGTGGTGGTGGTGGTGGTGATGGTGATGATGATGATGGTGGTGGTGGTGGTGGTGATGATGATGGTGTGTGGAGAGAGAGAGAGAGAGAGAGAGAGAGAGAATGTGCGTGTGACTGTATTGTGTGTGTGGTGTGTGTGTGTGTGTGTGTGTGTGTGTGTGTGTGTGTGTGTGTGTGTGTGTACGTATCAGATGACCCTTTCCTGAGGTGAAGTCTCTCTCACGACATACACGCGCACACGCACACATTAGAGATAGTAGAGAGAGAGAGAGAGAGAGAGAGGAGAAAAGGCGGAAGACGAAGACAGAAGGGGGAAGAAAGGGAGAGAGAGAGAGAGAGGAGAAAAGGAGAGTGAGTGCGTGAGGGAGGGAAGGAGAGATGGAGGGAGGTAAAAAAAAGAGGGAGGGAGGGAGGGTCAGGTGTAGAATTATAGTGAAGGTCGGAAAATTAGAGAGAGAGAGAGAGGGAGAGGGAGGGAGGGAGGGAGAGAGAGAGAGAGAGAGAGAGAGAGAGAGAGATTCAGACAGACAGACGGAAACAGAGAGACGGTATCTAGTTACATACCTATAGTGATGCCAGAGTTACAAGGACAAGTAGTACCCCAAAAGGACTTACGACCCAAGTGAAGAATTTAATGCATTGAATGAAAGTACTGGGTATATGTGAGAGAGAGAGAGAGAGAGAGAGAGAGAGAGAGAGAGAGAGAGAGAGAGAGAGAGAGAGAGAGAGAGAGAGAGAGAGGGAGAGAGAGAGAAGCTAAAGAGAGAAGGGGGGACCGGAAATGCCTGTGTGTGTGTGTGTGTGTGTGTGTGTGTGTGTGTGTGTGTGTGTGTGTGTGTGTGTAAGGACATTACTGTGGCTAGGGGAGAGAGAGAGAAAAGCTATGGCAACCGGCTACCACTATCTCCAGGAGCCTACCACAACTACCAACATTACTACCACAACTACCAACATTGCTACCACAACTACCAGCATTACTACCACAACTACCAACATTGCTACCACAGCTACCCACATTACTACCACAACTACCAACATTACTACCACAACTACCAACATTACTACCACAACTACCAACATTACTACCACAACAACCAACATTACTACCACAACCCCCATTACTACCACAACTACCAACATTACTACCACAACTACCAACATTACTACCACCATTTCAACCAACCACAACTACCAACATCAGTATTCCAACTTATATCACAATCTACTGCTTCTATTTCCATTCCATAGCACTTCTTCGTGACTAGCATCAGTAATTTTTGACCAGGTAGAAGGGAAAGGAGTATTTGGCCTTATCTTGCTATCATTGTTATCAGGTATCAGTAGTATCAGTAGAATTATAAATATAGGTAGTGGTATTAGGCCGCAGTTATGACTACTACCACAACTACCAACGTGATTAGGACTACCACAACTACCACAAAATGACCCTAATTACCACTACTGCCACCACAACTACCACCATTACCACAGCTACTACCATCACCACTACAACTGCTACTACAACCACTACCACAACTACCACCACCACAACTACCACTATTTAGAGTTGCAACAGGTAGACTCTCTCTCTCTCTCTCTCTCTCTCTCTCTCTCAGTCCATTTTACTCCCCTCTCCATCATTTTCCTCCCTTCTCCTTATTCTCCCTCCCTCCCTCTCTCCTTCCTTCCTTCGTCCTTCAGAGGGTCAAGGTAGGTCAGAGGTCAGGTATAGACGGACGGTAGGCTAGGGAGGTGGATGTTGATGATGATGAGGAAGATACTGAAGCGTAGTTTGGCTGTGTACAGATGGTGAAAAGATAGGTGTGTGTGTGTGTGTGTGTGTGTGTGTGTGTGTGTGTGTGTGTGTGTGTGTGTGTGTGTGCAATGGTGAAAAGGATTGGGATGAGAGAGGGATGTGTGTGTGTGTGTGCAATGGTAAAAAGGATTGGGATGAGAGGGATGTGTGTGTGTGTGTGTGTGTGTGTGTGTGTGTGTATGTGTGTGTGTGGTGGAGAGAGAGAGAAGTAAGATCAACGACACACACACACACACACACACACACACACACACACACACACACACACACACACACACACACACACACACACACACACACAGCAAAATGAAGGATACAGTGATGGAGAGAGAGAGAGGACAGGTGAGCAAGAGGTAGGTAATTACTGGACAGGTACACTAGCCCGGGGCCATACCTGGTGGGAAGGTAGAAGGTTAGGGAAGAATGGAGGGAGGGAGAGAAGGAGGGAGGGAGGAGAAAAGATAAGTAGAATGGAGGGAAGAAGAGAGAGGGGGGGGAGGGATGAGAGAGAGAGAGAGAGAGAAGGTGGGTGGTTAATTGAGATGAAGTGAGAGTACGCGAGGAATAGATAGACCGTGACATCTATCTATCTATCTGTCTATCAGCATTACCTATCCCATCTATTTGGTATTGGTATCTATCTATCAATTACCTGTCTATCTATCAGCGACCTCTCTCCATCTACCTCAATCTATATCTATCGCCTCTTAATATATCTATCTATCTATCTGTCTGTGAATCTAGCTGCGGTATCGTCTATCTATCTATCTATCTATCTATCTACTTAACCAATACGGTCTCATCCTTTCCCACAGTTTACCCTTCCCCCTCCTTCCCTCCCCCCTCCCCTCCCCTCCCCTCCATTCATCCATCCTTCCAACCATACATCCTTTGAGTACCCCCCCCCTCTCTCTCTCTCTCTCTCTCTCTCTCCGTTATCCGTTATACTCCATGCTGCCTACCCATGTCTGCCTCACCCTTCCTACCCTTGCTCTCCCTGCCTTACCCTGCCACCCCCTGTCTCTCTCTCCCTGCCTAACCCCTATCCCCCTCCCTGCCTCTCCCTGTTTCTGTCCCTGCCTACGCCTGTCTCTCTCCCTGCCTACCCTTGTGTCTCCTCCCTCCTCCAACCATCTTCCTCATGTTTCTCCCCCTCCCTCCTCCTCCCTCCCTCCCTCCCTCTCCATTTTTTCTTTCCATCCCGTCTCATTCACACCCCTTTCTCTCCCTCCCTCCCTCCCTCCTTCCTTGTCTTCCTCCCTCCTTCCCTTCCACCGTCCCTCCCTCCCTCTCTTCCTCCCTCCCTCCCTCCCTCCGTCCATCATTCTCTCCCTTTCATTTACCCTACATTTCTCCCTCCCCCTTTCCCTCCCTCTTACCTCCCCTATCATTACCCTTCCCTCCCCTCTTCTCCCCCCCTCTCCCTACATTTCCTCCCCCCTCCCCCCTCTTTCCCTCCCCCTTTCCAGTACTTCGTCCCTCCCTCCCTCCCTCCTAGTACATCTTCCCTCCCTTTTTCCTCCCCTCCCCTCTTCTCTCCCTCCCTCCCTACACTTCCTCCTCCCTCTTTCCCTCCCAGTACATCCTCCCTCCCTCTTTCCCTCCCTCCCTCCCTACATTTCCTCCCTCTTTCCCTCCCCCTTCCAGTACTCCTTCCCTCCCCTCCCTCCCTCCCTCCTCTCATGACTCACTTCGCCCCCTGTCACCACCATCATGACATTCTCTCGTTTGTGAGAGAGAGAGAGAGAGAGAGAGAGAGAGAGAGAGAGAGAGAGAGAGAGAGAGCATGAAATATGGTTGCGTGTTCTTAAGTGTGTGTGTGTGTGTGTGAGAGAGAGAGAGAGAGAGAGAGAGAGAGAGCATGAAATATGGTTGCGTGTTCTTAAGTGTGTGTGTGTGTGTGTGTGAGAGAGAGAGAGAGAGAGAGAGAGAGAGCATGAAATATGGTTGCGTGTTCTTAAGTGTGTGTGTGTGTGTGTGTGTGAGAGAGAGAGAGAGAGAGAGAGAGCATGAAATATGGTTGCGTGTTCTTAAGTGTGTGTGTGTGTGTGTGTGTGAGAGAGAGAGAGAGAGAGAGAGAGAGAGGGGAATACATGTGAGAAAGCATATGAATGTGCGTATAGTTGCGTGTGTGTGTGTGTGTGTGTGTGTGTGTGTGTGTGTGAAAAAAGAGGGAGCACATGTGAGAGTGTACAGTATGACTGTATGTATGGTTGCGTGTGTGTGTGTGTGTGAGGGAGAGAGAGAGAGAGAGAGATTACATGTGTAAATGTATGAATGTATGTATGGTTGCGTGCGTGCGTGTGTGTGTGTGTGTGTGTGTGTGTGTGTGTGTGTGTGTGTTTTAGAGAGATAGAGAGAGAGAGAGTACATGTGTAAATGTATGAATGTATGTATGGTTGCGTGCTTGCGTGTGTGTGTGTGTGTGTGTGTGTGTGTGTGTGTGTGTGTGTGTGTGTGTGTGTGTGTGCGCGTGCAATATTCAGGCATCTGGCGTAATTGAGTGTTGGGGATGAGGGGAAAGGAGGGGAGGGGGGAGGAAGAGAAAGAATGGGAGGGAGGGAGGGAAGGAGAGAAGAGAAGGAAGGAAAGATGGAGAAGAAATAAAGGTGAGAGGGAGGGAGGGAGGGAAAGAGGAAGGAAGGTTGTGAAGAATTAAAGAGGGAGAGAGAGAGACAGAGAGAGAGAGAATATTTAACAATTGTGTGTAGATGTGTACGGGTATACATTATGTGCGTATGTGTGTCTGTGAGTGTGTGTGCGTGTGTGTCCCTATGTATGTATGTGTGTGTGTGTGCTTCTGTCTGTATGTGAGTGTGTGTGCGTATGTGTCCTTATGTATGTATGTGTGTGCGTATGTCTGTATGTGAGTGTAGGCTGTGTGTGCGTATGCGTCTGTATGTATGTAAGTGTGTGCGTATGTGTCCTTATGTATGTGAGTGTATGTGCTTGGCTATGTCTGTATGTATGTGAGTGTGTGTGCGTGAATGTCCATTTGTATGTGTGTTTGCACATGTCTGTTTATATGAGTGTATGTGTGTGTGTATGTCTTTATGTATGTGAGTGTGTGTGCACATGTCTGTTTATGTGAGTGTATGTGTGTGTGTATGTCTTTATGTATGTGAGTGTGTGTGCACATGTCTGTTTATGTGAGTGTATGTGTGTGTGTATGTCTTTATGTATGTGAGTGTTTGTGCACATGTCTGTTTATGTGAGTGTATGTGTGTGTGTATGTCTTTATGTATGTGAGTGTGTGTGCGTATGTGTACTGTATGTATATATGTGTGTGCGTATGTCTGTCTGTATATGTGAGTGTATCTGTGTATGTGTTTGTGCGTGTATCTGTGTGCGTGTGCGTGTGTGTACATTAGTGGCTATGGTGTGTCTGTCTGCACTTCTAAACACGCACACACATACACCCCCCTCCCCCCTCCCCTCCCCTCTCTCACTACTTCTCTCTTTCTCTTTCCTCCCTCTTCTCTCCTCTCTCGCTCCTTCTCTCTCTCTCTCTCTCTCTCTCTCTCTCTCTCTCTCTCACGCCAAAATGTGATTATGACAGCCTATGGTATTGAGAGAGAGAGAGAGAGGATTGGAGGGAGGGAAGAACGTATTATTGAGAGAGAGAGAGAGAGAGAGAGAGAGAGAGAGGATGGGAGGGAGGGAAGAACGTATTATTGAGAGAGAGAGAGAGAGAGAGAGAGAGAGAGGATGGGAGGGAGGGAAGAACGTATTATTGAGAGAGAGAGAGAGAGAGGATGGGAGGGAGGGAAGAACGTATTATTGAGAGAGAGAGAGAGGATGGGAGGGAGGGAAGAACGTATTATTGAGAGAGAGAGAGAGAGAGAGTGAAGGAAATCATAAGAAATAAGGAGAAAGAGAGAGAGAGAGAGAGAGAGAGGGGAGGAACCAGAATGGGAAGGAAGGAGGAAAGGAAGGAAGGAGAGAAAGAGGGGAAGGAAGAAGCGAAGGAAGGAAGATGGGGAGAGGATGGGGAGAAAGACTAAAGGAAGGAAGGAAGGAGAGAAAGAAGAGAAGAAAAGTAGAATGGAAGGAAAGGGATGGGCAGAAGGAAGGAAGGAAGGAAGGAAGGAAGAAGTATTTAAGGAAGAAAGGATGGGGAGAAGGAGAAGAGGGAGGAAGAGAAGGAGGAAAGGAAGGAGAGAAAGATGGAAGGGAAAATTGAATGGGAAGGAAGGAAAGGAAGGAGGGAGGGAGGGAGGCGTGGAAGGAATCAGTAATGAAGGGAGAAAAGGGAGAGGAGGAGGAGGGAGGGAGATTATTACGGTAGGGAGGAAGGTAAAGAGGCCTAGGAAGGGAGGAAGAAGGAAGGGAGGAAGGAAGAAAATGAAGGAAGGAAGAATAGCCGATGGTAAAGATTGATAATTACACAAAGGAAGGAAGGATGGAAGGAAGGAAGGAGGGAAGGATAGCTAATGATAGGTGGATATACAAAGGAAGGAAGGAAGGATGGATAGAAGGAAGGAAGGAAGGAATAAGGATGAAAGCAAGAGAATTTATAAAATGAACAGGTAAGTGAAGGAGGAATAAGACAAATGAAGGAAGTGAAGGAAGAAGTCACGACCCTTGAAGGACGACCACTGACACCACAGCCTTCACGACCCGGAGGAGGAGGAGGGGGAGGAGGAGGAGGAGGGAGAGACAAGACTGTGAGTAAGAAGAATGAGAAATGAAGGAAGAAGAGGAGGAGGAGGAGGAGAAGAAGAAGAAGAAAGGAGGAGGAGGAGGAGGAGGAGGAGAAGAAGAAGAAGAAAGGAGGAGGAGGAGGAGGAGGAGAAAAGCATATTGAGAGAGAGAGAGAGAGAGAGCAGCTTTCCTTCATTATCTTTGGAAATGTCACCAGATCCTCTCTCTCTCTCTCTCTCTCTCTCTCTGAAAAGAATGTAAAGAAGAATAGGTGATTGAGAGAGAGAACGGGAGGTAAAGAAGGTAGGAGGGAAGGAAGGAAGGAAAGAAGAAGGTATAGTAGGAGGAATTAAGAATGAAGGAATAAGTGAAGGAAGTAGCGTCAGTAACCTTGCAATAAAGGAGTGAATAATGAAGGAATGTAGGAAGGAAGGAATGGAGTGAATGATGAAAGAAGGAAGGAAGATTGAAGGAAGGAGGAGGGTAGGAAGGAAGGAAGAAGGAGGGTAGCAAGGAAGGAAGGAAGGAAGGAGGAGGGTAGGAAGGAAGGAAGGAGGAGGGTAGCAAGGAAGGAAGGAGGAGGGTAGCAAGGAAGGAAGGAGGAGGGTAGCAAGGAAGGAAGGAGGAGGGTAGGAAGGAAGGAGGAGGAGGTACAAGGAAAAGGTGGAGTGAAGGAGAGAGGAAGGAGTGAAGGAGAAGAAAGGAGAGAGTGAAGGAAGGAGGTGGAGGTACAGGGAGGAGGCAGAGTGAAGGAGTGAAGATACGGTGAAGGAAGGAAGGAGATGGTGAAGGAAAGAAGGAGGAGGAAGTAGAGTGAAGGAGAGGAAGGAGTGAATAAGATGAAGGAAAGAATGAATGACAAGACAAAATATAGAATGAAGTGAGAGTGAAGGAAGACTGAAGAAAGGGTGAAGGAAGAGTGAAGGAAGACTGAAGAAAGGGTGAAGGAAGAGTGAAGTGAAGGAAGAATGAAGAAAGAGTGAAGGAAGAATGAAAAAAGAATGAAGAGTGAAGGAGAAAAGAGGGAGGAAAGAAACAGTGGAGAGTGATTGAAGGAGGAATAAGGAAAGAATGAAGAAAGAGCGAATGAAGAATGAAGAAAGTGAAGGAAGAATGAAGAGTGAAGGAAGAATCTACATCATCAGAAGGAGGCGAAAAACTTGATCATCAAAGGCCGTAGGGGTCAGGTTAGGTCAGGGAGGGGAGGGGGGGAAGGAGGGGGAGTTAGGTAAGAGGTTAAGCAAGAAGGGAGGGAGGGAGGGAGAGTCGGGAGGGAAGAGTGAGGTTTAGGGAGAGTTGAGGAGTTAGGTTATAGGTAAGAATGGATGAAGGAAGGGAGGGAAGGAGGGAGGTAGGTGGGTAGGTAGGTAGGTAGGGAGGGAGGGAGGATGAGGTACGAAGTGAGGTATGAATGGGTAGAGAGAGGGTGTAGTAGGTAAGTAGGTAGGTTGGTAGGGTAAGTAGATAGGTAGGGTGGGAAGTAGGTGGACAGGTAGGTAGGTAGATAGATAAATAGATACGTAAGTAGATAGAAAGGTCGGTAGGTAGGTAGGTAGGATGGGTAAGTAGAAGGTAGGCAGGTAAAGAAAGGTAGGGCGAGGGGTGAATGGTAGGCAGGTAGATAGATATTGTGTATTTTATCTATCGGCATACGGAGAGAGAGAGAGAGAGAGAAACATATTTAATCTGAGTCTTGCAATTGATCTAGTGCAACATGCAATGACGTGGAATTTGCAAACTTGTTATCTCATAGGTAGGGGTGCGCACCATCCACTCACTCGATGTAGTGTTATTTTTTTAGATGAGCTAGGTTGACGGCGATGGTGGTAGTAGTAGTAGTGGTGGTGGTGGTGGTGGTGGTGGAGAAAGCGTGATATTGCGCGTTAATGAGTAGTCACACTCTATTTCTCTCTCTCTCTCTTTCTCACACACACACACACACACACACACACACACACACACACACACACACACACACACATTTCCAGACTTCCAGAAATATCTATCTATCTCAGCAGTATTTGCTTGTCTATCTATCTATATCTATCAGTCTATATGTTTACCTTGTGCCTGTCCTATCTCTCTATCTATCTACATCTAACGATCCACCTCTGCCTATCCCTGTGTGTGTATGTCTGTCTGTCTATCTATCTATCTATCTATCTGTCTGTCTGTCTGTGAATATAAGGAATGTGGAAGAGTATATGAGAGAGAGAGAGAGAGAGAGAGAGAGAGAGAATCTTATAAGGTGAGGTAGAATTAGGGAGAGAGAGGGAGGAAAGAAGAAGGGAGGGAGACATGCTGGATGAGAGAGAGAGAGAGAGACAGAGAGAGAGAGAGAATATAAGGAAGGGAGGAGCCATGTAAGGAAGACAAGGAGGAAAGAAGGGAGGGAGGGAGGGAGGATGACCTGTGGAATGCGAGACTCTTACACGATCCTCCCTCCCTCCCTCCCTCCCTCCCTTTGTTGAGGGAGGGAGGAGATAAAGACAGAGATGGAAGGAGGGAGGGAAGAAAGAGTGAAGGAAGGAAAGAAGAAAGGAATTGAAGAAAGGAGAGAGAGACAGACAGACAGACAGAGAGTATAGAGAAGAAGGAAGGAGAGGGAAAGAGTGAGGGAAGGAAGGAAGGAGGGAATGAAGGAAAGGAGAGAAAAATGGAAGGAAGAAGAGAAAAGGAAGGAGGGAAGGAAGGAATCGTGAAGGAGGAAGGAAGGAGAGAGAGTGAACTGGAGGAAAAAGGTGAAGGACGTGGAGAGAGAGAGAGAGAGAGAGAGAGAGAGAGAATCAAGAATGTGGAGGGTTTATGTGTATGTAGGAGGACACACACACACACACACACACACACACACACACACACACACACACACACACACAAGGGAAGTAGGTAGGTAGGTAGGTAGGTAGGATTATGCATAGGTGGGTAGGCTAGGGGGGGTACCGTAAGTAGGTAGGTAGGTAGGTAGGTCGAAATAAGACAAGGGGAGGGGAGCGAGGGAGGTGGGGGGGGGAGGGGGAGGAGATGGTGGGGTGGTTATGATCGTGACTCAAAGGTCGTGGGAAATACTCCTCCCCTCCCCTCCCCTCCCCTCCCCTCCCCCATAAACTCCTCCCATTTCTTCTCTCCCCTTTCCACCACTTTAAATAGTTATCCTGCTTCTCTCCTCCCCTCCCCTCTCCTCTCTCCCTTCCTCTCCCTCCCTCCATTCTTCTCCCTCTTTCAGTCTCATCCCACCTCTTCTACCACCCTTTTCACCTCTCTCTCTCTCTCCTCTCTTTTCCTCCTCTCTTTCTCTCACACCTCTCTCTTCCTCCTCTTTTGTGTGTGTGTGTTTTTGTGAAATGTTTTGTTGCTTATTATTATTATTATTATTATTATTTATTATTATTATTATTTATTATTATTATTATTATTATTATTATTATTGTGTTTGTTTTATGTGATGTTCTTTGTTGCTTGTGTTATTATTATTATTATTATTATTATTATTATTATTATTACTACTACGATTACGACTACTGGTGTGTGTGTGTGTTTGTCAGAGAGAGAGAGAGAGAGAGAGAGAATATTTTGAGGTCAGAGTCCAACCACACCCGTCCTTCCTTCCTTCCTTCCTTCACTTCTCAACTTTCTTCCTTCACACTTCCCCCTTTCTTCCTCTCTCTCTCTCTAATTAAAGATAGCCTAATGAGTGATAATTGCAGCCTTTGATCACAGTAATTTAATCAATACCCCACAGTTCACTCATTATCTATCTAATTATCTATCTATCTATCTATTTCTATCTATCTATCTATTGTTCATTGTCTAATCTAGCTGTTATCTATCTACGCTCATTGTCTATCTCTCCATCTATCTACCTATCTATCTATCTATCTATCTATCTCAGTTTGTCTCTGAAGTGTGTCTGTCTATCTGTCTGTCTCTCTGTCTATCTGTCTGCCTGTGTCATAGCTAGTTACATAATCACTAAAACACACACACACACACACACACACACACACACACACACACACTCTCTCTCTCTCTCTCTCTCTCTCTCTCTAATTTACATAATAACGTCGCTTATTTGCTTACAATGCTAATCCTACTGTGTAAGAGAGAGAGAGAGAGAGAGAGAGAGGGTATAATTAGTTGACTCACTTCCGATTTACACACTCTCATATCCTCTCTCTCTCTCTCTCTCTCTCTCTTTCATAGTGGCGAAAGGAAGAGAGAGAGGGAGGGGAGGAGGAGGAAAGAGGAGGGGGAGTATGAATGATATAGGGAGGGAGGAAGTAAGGGAGAGAGAGAGAGAGAGAGAGAGAGAGAAAGGAATGAGTTAGTGAATCATGTGGTATTGTTTGAAAGTGAGCGAGTGAGAGAGGGTGAGTGAGGGGATGTGGTTAGGTGTGGTATGTGGTCTCTCTCTCTCTCTCTCTCTCTCTCTCTCTCTCTCTCTCTCTCTCTCAAGATCTAAGTATGAGAGAGAGAGAGAGAGAGAGAGAGAGAGAGAGAGAGAGAGAGACTGCCCACACTCTTTCCATATATGACCGTAGGTGGAGGGAGGGAGGAAAGAATGCAGGAAGATAAGGAGAGGAAGAAGAAAGGATGGAGGAGGGAGGAAGGAAGGAAGTGAGGGAGGGAGGAAGGAAAGGAAGAGATGGATTTACTTTCCTACTTACACACCTACCTACCTACCTACTTACCTGCCTGCTTGCTTACTTACCTACCTTTCTCACCCCCTACCTACCTACCTTTCTCACCCCCCTACCTACCTACCTTTCTCACCCCCTACCTACCTACCTTTCTCACCCCCCTACCTACCTACCTACCTGCCTTATCTACCTACCTACCTACTTACCTACCTGCCTACTTACCTACCTGCCTAACATCCTACCTACTTACTTACCTACCTAGCAACCTGTCAGTCAGTATCTATCTATCTATCCATCCATCTATCTATCCTGTATGTCAATCCGTTTATGTGGCAGCCTGTCCGTCCATCTATCTATCTGTCTATCTATCTATTTACTCACCTTTCGCACCTTTAATTAAATTCCAACAGAAAATGGTATCTGGTAACTAAGGTGTGGGTGGGTTGCCAGTTCGCTCCACTTGCTCTAATTTTCTGAGTTCTCTCTCTCTCTCTCTCTCTCTCTCTCTCTCTCTCTGTTTATATATATCATTGTGTATGTGTGTGTGTGTGTTTACGGTATCTGTGTATGTTTTTATAAGTATGTATGTTTGTATTATGCATCTATTAGTATATCTATCAATCTATGCATCTATCTGTCTACGGTATCTGTCTATCAGTCTATCTATCTTACCCAGGTGTGCAGTGTTTCCAGTTTTCTCACCTGTATGTGTGTGTGTGTGTGTGTGTGTGAGAGAGAGAGAGAATCTAGTAGTAGTGTGTAGTAGTAGTAGTAATAGTAGTAGTTGTAGTAGTAGTAGTAGTTGTAATAGTAGTGCGGTGAAGGTAGTAGTGGTAGTCGTAATAATGATAATAATAATAATAATAGTTCCTGCGATTATTATTATTATTATTATTATTATTACAAATCAATCACCTCTACCAGTAAATTACGTAATTAAATAACTAATTAGTGTAATTATTATTTAACAAGGTAATTTAGTTATTGGGAATTGACAAACTCAGTCCTAGAATATATCGCGCAGATGATGATGATGATGATAATTATGATGGTGGTGATGGTGATGGTGGTGGTGGTGATGATGGTGGTGGTGGTGGTGGTGGTGGTAATGATGATGGTGGTGGTGGTGGTGGTGGTGGTGGTGGTGATGATGGTGGTGGTGGTGGTGGTGGTGGCGGTGGTAATGGTGGTGGTGGTGGTGGTAATGGTGGTGGTGGTGGTGGTGATGATGGTGGTGGTGGTGGTGGTGGTGGTGGTGATGATGGTGGTGGTGGTGGTGGTGATGGTGGTGGTGGTGGTGATGATGATGATGATGATGATGGTGATGATGGTGGTGGTGGTGGTGGTGATGATGATGATGATGGTGGTGGTGGTGGTGGTGATGATGATGATGGTGGTGGTGGTGGTGGTGATGATGATGATGATGATGATGGTGGTGGTGGTGGTGATGATGATGATGATGATGATGATGATGATGATGATGGTGGTGGTGGTGGTGATGATGATGATGATGATGGTGGTGGTGGTGGTGGTGGTGGTGGTGGTGGTGGTGATGATGATGATGATGATGATGATGATGGTGGTGGTGGTGGTGGTGGTGATGATGATGATGATGATGATGATGATGATGATGGTGGTGGTGGTGGTGATGATGATGATGATGATGATGGTGGTGGTGGTGGTGATGATGATGATGATGATGATGATGGTGGTGGTGGTGATGATGATGATGATGATGATGATGGTGGTGGTGGTGGTGGTGATGATGATGATGATGATGATGATGATGATGATGGTGGTGGTGGTGGTGGTGGTGATGGTGATGGTGATGATGATGATGATGATGGTGGTGGTGGTGGTGATGATGATGATGATGATGATGATGGTGGTGGTGGTGGTGGTAGTGATGATGGTGATTATTATTATTGTTTTTATTATTATTATTATTATTATTATTGGTATTATTTTGTTTTTACTCTTCTTCCTTCCTTCCATCCATCCTTCCTTCCTTCCTTCCTTCCCTCCTTCCTTCCATCCATCATCCATTATCCCTCTCACCCTTCCTCCCTCCTTCCTCCCTCCCTCCCTCCCTCCCTCCCTCCCTCCCTCCCTTCCTTCCTTCCATCCATCCATCCATCCATCCTCTCACCCTGCTTTCCCTCCTTCCTCCCTTCCTTCCCTCCTTCCTTCCTTCCATCCCTCCTTCCTTCTTTTCATTCCTCCTTCCTTCCTTCCTTCGTTTATGCTCTATCTCTCTTAATTCCGCCTCTTCCTCTCCTTCATTTTATTATTCCCTTCCCCTCTCTAATTTATTCTCTCTCTCTCTCTCTCTCTCTCTCTCTCTCTCTCTCTCTCTCTCTCTCTCTCTCCCTCCCTGTTACACATCTGCTACCTACCTCCCTTACTCTCCCTTTCTCCCTCCCTCCATCTTACCTACCTACTTCATGTGTCTCCCTCCCTTCCTCCTCTCCCTTTTCCTCCTCTAGCTTTCCTTTCCTCCCTGTCTCCTTCTCTCTCCCTGTTACCTACCTACTCCCTCCCTTCCTCCCTTCCCTCCCTTCCTCCCTTTCTTTCCTTGTTACTACCTACTCCTCCCTTTCTCTCCCTCCCTCTCTCCCTCCACCCACGCATTCTTTCTCCGTTGTGCATGGCTCTCCCTCCCTCCCTCCCCCTCTCTCTCTCTCCTCCCTCCCTCCCTCCCTGTGACCCTTGACTCCCTCCCACCTGTCCCATCTGCTCCCTTTCCTCCCTCCCTGCTTTCCTCCCTCCCTCCCTCCCCCTCCCAGACGAAGGGGGAGGGAGGGAAGGATGGGGGGGAGGCGTGGGAGGGAGGAAAGGGAGATAAGTTAAGGGAGAAGAGGGAGAGAAGGCAACAGACGCTGGAGGGAGGGAGGGAGGGAGGGAAGGGTGGATAAGGATGAGGTTAAGTGGTACATACTCCCCCCGCCCCTCCCCTCCCTCCCCCTCCCCTCCCTCGCATTCCTTTCCCTCCCTTTTTCCTTCTTTCCTTCCTTCTCATTTGTCGCCTTCTTTCCTTCTTTCCTACAACTGTCACTCCTTCTCTTCCTTCCTTCCTATTTATCTCCCTCTGGCGTTATCTCCCTCCTTCCCTCTTTCCTTCCTTCCTTCCTTCTTCCCTACTTCCTTTCTTCCTTCCTTCTTCCCTACTTCCTTCCTTCCATTTTCCCTTCCTCCCCTCTCTCCCTCCCTCCTTCCATTTTCCACTTCTACCCCCTCGTTCCTTCCGTCCTTCCTTCCCTACCTTCCTCCCTCCCTCCCTCCCTTCTCTCCTTCCATCCTTCTTCCCTCCTTCCTTCCTTCTTCCCTCCTTCCTTCCTTCTTCCCTCCTTCCTTCCTTCTTCCCTCCTTCCTTCCTTCCTTCTTCCCTTCTTCCTTCCTTCCTTCTTCCCTTCTTCCTTCCTTCCTTCTTCCATCTTCCCTCCTTCCTTCTTCCCTCCTTCCTTCCTTCCTTCCCCTTCCATCCTTCTTCCATCTTCCCTCCTTCCTTCCTCCCTTCCCTATCTTTCCTTTAATTGTTCTGTCTAATTTACATATTGTTTCTGTCTTGCAGGTAAGTGAAGGAAGGAAGGAAGGAGGTAGAGAAGGAGGGAAGGAATGGTGAGTATTTAAGGAAGGAAGGAAGGAGGTAGGGACGGAAGGAAGGAATGGTCAGTACATAAAGAAGGAAGGAAAGGGGGTAGAGAAGGAAGGAAGGAGGGAGGGAGGTAGAGAAGGAAGAAAGGAGGGAAGGTTGGAAGGAATGGTGAGTACTTAGGGAGGAAGAAAGGGAGGGTGGAGGGAGGGAGGGAAGGAATGGTTTCAGATGAGTACATAAGGAAGGAAGGAGGGAAAGGGTGGTGAGTAAGGGTGAAGGAAGGAAGGAAGGAAGGTAAGGTTAAGGGAAGGGTGGAGTGATGGGTGAGTCAGGGGCCGGTACTTTTAGGGAAGGAAGGAAGGAGGAGGAGGAAGCGAAGGAAGGATGTTGTAGAAGAGGAAGGAGGGAATGAAGGAAGATAAGGAGGAGGAAGGAAGGAAGATCTGGAAGAAGGAGGAGAGAATGAAGGAAGGAAGATATGGAAGAAAGAGGAGGGAATGAAGGAAGAAAGATATAGGAGAGAGAGGAAGGAAGAATGAAGATGGAGAAGAAGGAGAAGAGGAGGAGGAGAGAATGAAGGAAGGAAGATATGGAAGAAGGAGGAGGGAGTATATGAAGGAAGGAAGGAGGGCAATATGAAGGAAGAAATAAAGGAAGGAGGAGGAATTTAAGGTGAAATTTTGAGATAAAGGAGAGGAAGAAATCTTAAGGACCTTTTCATGATCTATAAGACGATTGAACACCATCTTAGAAAATAATAATAATAATAATAATAAATAGTTGTAACAAATAATAATGATAATAGTAATGATGATGATGATAATAATAGTAATAATATTAATAATGACCATTGTTAATCGAACTTTTTGAGAGAGAGAGGTGCATGTATGATTCATCAGTGGTTGAGCACTAAGCGAGAAGGAAGGAAGGAAAGGAAAGTGAAGGAGGGAAGGTGAAAGTGAAGGAAGGAAGGAGGGAGGTAAAAGAAAGAAAGAAGGAAGGAGGGAAGGTGAAAGTGAAGGAAGGAGGGAAGGTGAAGGAAAGAAAGAAGGAGGGAAGGTGAAGGAAAGAAAGAAGGAAGGAGGGAAGGTGAAAGTGAAGGAAGGAAGGAAGGAAAGAAGGAAGGAAGGTGAAAATGAAAAGGTGAATGGAAGGAAGGAAGTTGAAAGTGTAAGGAAAGAAGGAAGGAAGGAAGGGAGGTGAAAGTGAAGGAAGGAAGGACAGGGAGAGGTGGAAGGAAGGTGGGTGGGAGTGAAGGAGGGAGGGAAGGAAGAAGAGAAGGAAAATGAAGGAAGGAGGGAGGGAAGGAAGGAAGAATATAAAGAATGGGAATAGGAAGAAGGAAGGAAGGAAGGAAGAAATGGAAAAGGAATAGAGAAAAGAAGGAAAGAAAGGAAGGAACAGATGGATAGATAGGTAAATAGATAGATGACCAAATAGATAGACTGGTATCTTTGGTGGGAGGTGTTTGGGTTGATAGATAGATAGATAGATAATTGAGGGGACTGACACATAGGCAGGCATAGATAGATAGAGAAACGGGTAGATAGATAGACGGTCGATAGATAGAGCTGGACAAGTTGAGAGAGAGAGAGAGAGAGAGAGAGCTGTGTAATATACCGATAATCGTTGTTTTAAAATGAAGGAAGACGGTGAAGGAAGGTAGGTAGGAACATCGGAAGGAGGAGGATGGGGAAGGAAGGCTGAAGGAAGGAAGTTTGGTGGGAAGAATGGAAGGAGGAGAAGGAAAGTAGGAAATAGGAAGGAAGAAGAGAGGCTGGAAGATAGGAATGAAGGAAGGATGGGATAGGATGAAGGAAGAGAAGGAGGTGAGAGGGATGGAGGATGAAGGATAGACCAAGAGAAGGAAGGAAGGAATGATACGTAGGAAGGAAGGAAGAACTGATCACCATTAAGAGACAAAGGAAGGAAAGTGAGAAGACGAAGGAAATGAAGGAAGGGAGGCATGTAAGTCTGAAGGAAAGACATAATGAAGAAATGACTAAGAAACTGAATGAAGGAAGAAGTAAGCAGGGAGTGAAAGAAGTCAGTGAAGAAAAAGATAGGTGTGTAGCAGTGAAAATAGCTGTGAATTAGTGAAAAAAGATGAATGAAGGAGGTAACGAAGGGCTAAATAAGGCAGTAAAGAGAGAGAGAGAATAAAGGAAATAGAGCAAGAAGACAGGAAATAAAGAGAGAGAGTGAAATATGAGAGTTGGCCCTATTGTTTACATCATGGCACCCGTTTTCTTTACGCCACTCCTGACTTGCCTATTTCTCCATAAGGTAATTATTTTTTTGTAATTAACAGGTAAATTTCCTATCTACCTGACCCCCTAATTACTTCAGCTTCCTCTCAACCCTCTCGTGGTGTGGGTAGCTCTAGTGCTTTATCAGATTTCCGTCGATTAAACCATTTAAATGTAATTATTATTATTATTATTATTATTATTATTTGTAGTAGTAGTAGACTTGGTGGTAGTAGTAGCAGTTGTTATTATTATTGTTGTAATTATCATTATTATTATTATTATTATACGAGATTATCAACACCATCACCATTATTATTATTATTATATTATACAAGATTATTATCATTATTATTATTATTATTATTATTATACCAGATTATTATTATTATTATTATTATTATTATTATTATACCAGATTATTATTATCATTATTATCACCATTATTATCATCATCATCATCATCATCATTTTTTACATTAACATTAAAAAGAAAGACCAAGGAAAGACAACAGTGGGAGGAAAGACACCATTTTCTATTCCACTTCCGGTTGCCAGAGTTCCGTCCTAACTTCACTTCCGGTCGAGGAATATAACTTAAGAAATTCGTAAGACCGTTTTAAGGAAGAGCGTAACATCCTTTAAATTCCCCCTAAGTGGGTGAGGCCTTCCAGTGTCCCTGTCTATCGTGTGGATTCTATTTATCTATCTGTCTACCTGTCTATCTATCTATCTACTGGTTCTCTCTATCTCTGCCTGTCTATCGTCTTGGTTCTATCTATCTATATGTCTATCTATTTGTCTGTCTGCCTCTATCTATCTACTGGTTTTCTATCTATCTGTCTATCTACATCTATCTATCCACTGGTTTTCTGTCTATCTTTACCTGTCTATCTGTCTTTCTATACATATGCTGGTTCTGTTTGTCTATCTATCTGTCTATCTGCCTATCTATCTACGGGTTTTCTATCTGTCTATCTATCTATCTATCTACCGTATCTATTTGTCTATCTTCTGGTTGTTTCTGTCTATCTGTCTATCTATCTGTCTATCTACTGATTTTATATCTATCTATCTTTAGGGGAGGGGCAGCGTAGGGTAAGGGTGGAAAAGAGTAAGGTAGGGTAGGGTAGGGAGAGAGAGAGAGGCAAGGTAGGGAGGGACAATGCCGAGTAGGGTAGGGTAGGGTAAGGCAGGGTATGGTAGGGTAAGGCAGCGTAGGGTAGGGTAGGTTAGGGTAAGGCAGGATAAGGTAGGGTAGGGTAAGGAAGGGTTAGGCAGGGTAGGGAGGGTAAGGCAGGGTAGGGTAAGGCAGGACAAGGCAGGGCAGGCAGACTACCTCTCTTGGTTCGTATTGATCCTGAGCTGTAAAACTGTTCACCTACCTGCCTACCTGCCTGTCTCCCTGCCTGCCTGCCTGCTTGCCTACCTGTCTCCCTGCCTACCTACCTGCTTGCCTGCCTACCTACCTACCTACCTCTCTGTCTGTCTCTATACCTACCTTCCCACCTGCTTGACTTACCTACTTACCTACATATTTTTCCTCATTACCTACTTACCTGTTAATCTCTACCTGCTAATCTACCTACGTACCTACCTACCGACCCACCAACCTGCCTACCTACCTACTTACTTACCTACCTACCTACCTACCTACCTTTCTGTCTACCTGTGTTTACCTACCTACCCATTTGTCAATTTATCTGTGTGCTTGCGTGCCTATCTATCGATCAGTTAGATATGAAGTTTATCTATCAGTCTGTCTTTTTATCTGTCTATCTCTGTCTGTCTATCTATCTATCTCTATCTATCTATCTGTCTATCTATTGCCACGCTATAAACACCATCAACAACCATTACTTCAGGTCCTGCAACTACCACAACTACCAACATTCCTGTCTACCACAACTACCAACATTACCACAACTACCACTACTTCCAACATTCACCACCACCACCACTACTACTGCTACTACTACTACTATTACCACCACCACCACCACCACCACAATTTACCACAACAACCACCTGCTACCACAATTGCACACTTACCCTATCATTTTAACCACAGCTACAACAATTGCTTAAACTACCACTACCACCACCGCCCACTCTCTCTTTCTCTCTCTCTCTCTCTTTCCTTCTTTCTCCCTCTCTCCCCCCTTCTTTCCTCCTTCCCCTTCCCTCCATCCCCCCTCCCCTCCCCCCTCAGCCACGCCCTGCTCTCTCTCTCTCTCTCTCTCTCTCCTCCCCATAACGAAGGCCTTTATAACGAAATTGAGAGGTGGTGTAATGACGGAGAGAGAGAGAGAGAGAGAGAGAGGGAGGGAGAGAGAGAGAGAGAGAGAGAGGGAGGGAGGGAGGGAGGGGCAAAAGTGAATTCCATGATGGAGTGATTGACTGCTTAGAGAGAGAGAGAGAGAGAGAAGTAGAGAGAGGGGGGAGGGTTGCCATACCTTAAAAAATCTGGAGAATTTTTTGCCATGAAGTGGGTATACAAATAAAAAAATAAAAATAAAAGTTGCCATATGGGTGAAGTTGCCATAAGAGTTGCCATAATTCTGAAGAGAGAAAAATTAGTTGCCAGTGTGAATTAAAATGGGTTATAGGAGTTGCCATAGACTGGTGATTTGTTGCCATAGACCGGTGATTTGTTGCCATACTGAGATATATATATGTAGTGAAGGAGTTGCCATAGAAGTGTTGCCATGAACTGGTGATTTAGTGAAGGAGTTGCCATAGTTGCCATGGGAGGTGAGTTGCCATAGACTGGTGATTTGTTGGCATAGAGAGAAATGTGTGTAGTGTAGGAGTTGCCATAAGAGCCTGAGTTGCCATAGACGTGATTAATTGCCATAGTGAGAAATGTGTGTAGTGAAGGAGTTGCCATAGACTGGTGATTTGTTGCCATAGTGAGAAATATACGTAGTTTTGATTAGTAATTATGGCAACAACATTTTAATTACTTGTCTACCTGCCTACCTGTTGATCTATCTATCTGTCTATCTATCTATCTATCTATCTGTGTGTCTCAGTATATGTCTATCTATCTACCTATCTGCCAGCCTACATAT
>NC_136994.1:18344741-18364741 GCF_032717465.1 Coenobita brevimanus
TCTCTCTCTCTCTCTCTCTCTCTCTCCCTCCCTCCCTCCCTCCCTCCCTCCCTCCCTCCCCTCATCCATCCATTCGCCCTTTCTCTCTCTCCCTCAGTCCATAACTCCCTCTGTCTTTCTCCCTCCCTCCCCCTCCTCCTTTTCTCCCTCCCTCCCCCTCCTCCTTTTCTCCCTCCCTCCCCCTCCTCCTTTTCTCCCTCCCTCCCTCCCTCCCCCTCCTCCCTTTCTCCCTCCCTCCCTCCCTCCCTCCCTTTTAGAGTGGTGGATCGTGTATAGTCTAAACAGGGCTAGACAGGGAGAGAAATATGCCTCTCTCTCTCTCTCTCTCTCTCTCTCTCTCCACCCTTCTGTCTGCAAGTCTGTCGTGTCTATCTACACCTCTTCCGGAGTCTATCTATCTATCTGACTATCTATCTATCCACCATTGTCTTTCGGAGTCAATCTATCCATCTATTTATCTATCTATCACAAAGGGAACCTCTACGCCTGTATGCTCTTTGTAACCATCCAGTGCCATTGACCCGCCCCGTCGACAGAGGGCAAAGCAGTGACGTCATTTCCGGTGACCTTGATACAGTGGACTCCCCTCACCGGATGTTGTTGTTGTTGTTGTTGCTGTTCTTGTTTTTCATCAGCATTATTATCGTCGTTATTATTATTGTTATTATTGCAATTATTATTATTATTATTATTATTATTATTATTATTATCATTATCATCATCATCAACATCGTCATCATCCGGACCTCCTTTCCCACCCTAGGGGAGGGTGAGGAGTAGCAGTGTCCAGACAGCCCAAGTTTGCCAAATCCAATGGGCCACGCTTCCATTCACTCATCATTCAAGCCCCCGGAATCCTGGCTCTATCGGATACGCCAAAAACATTCACCACATTCTGTAGCTTCACATAAACGTATCCGATAGAGTCAGTCCGGACGCTGCCACGTTAAAAAGGGGTGCCAAATCCCTGATCATGCACTTTTCACAACATTCATCCAGCCAGCTCGATCTCTTGTCAGTTCCCTAGCCTCACCGACTTCCAAACCTCTCTTCCTGACACACTCATCCACCATATCCTTCCACCTTCTCCTTGGCCTACCTCTCTTCCTCACACACTCATCCACCATATTCCTCCACCTTCTCCTTGGCCTGCCTCTCTTCCTTACACACTCATCCACCATATCCCTCCACCTTCTCCTTGGCCTACCTCTCTTCCTCACACACTCATCCACCATATCCCTCCACCTCCTCCTTGGCCTACCACGCCTCCTCCTTCCTTCAAATTCGCTCAGATATACCTCTTTCACCACTCTATTGTTATCCATTCTCTCCACATGACCACACCATCTCAGTACACTCTCTTCGATTCTGGTGTCCACAGACTTCCTCACTCCACATCTTTCACGAATCACATTATTTCGTATCCTATCCACCCTCTGTACTCCACATACATTCCTCAGCAGTCCCATCTCCACTGCTCTCACTCTTGACTTTTCATTTTCATGCCACACCATAGTCTCACATCCATATGTTAAAGTTGGCACTAACACTCCTTCATGTAAGCCTCGTGCAGCTGCAACACTCAAGCCTCTGTTTCTTATCAAGGCCTTCATTGCACCAGCTACTTTTCTTCCTTGTCTCACTTTACTTTCCACTTCTTTTGCACATTTTCCTCTCTTTTTCTCTCACGGTACCCAGGTATTTGAACTCTCTCTCCATTCACTGTGACATCACACTGGGAGTCACCTTCTCTCTCAATAACCATCACTTTACTCTTTTCTACATTTACTCTCAAGGCACGACGCTCACAGACACCAGCAAAACTCTGCACTACTCTGCCAAGTTCCTGTCCGGTATTTGCAAGTAGTACTGCATCATCAGCATACAACAAATTTGAGATATTCCATCCATCACCATTCATTACCAACGCCATCTCTCTCTCCATTACTCGTGTTTTTACTTCTCTCATCACCCCATCCATAAGTAAAGTGATGGCTATTATTATTATTATTATTATTATTATTATTATTATTATTATTGTTATTATTATTATTTTAATATTATTATTACTATGTGGTTTTACTTCTCTCATCACCCCATCCGTAAGTAAAGTGATGGTTATTATTATTATTATTATTATTATTATTATTATTATTATTATTACTATTATTGTTATTATTATTACTATTATTCTTATTCTTATTAAACTCCCTTCCTCCCTATCTACCTTTTCCTCCCTTCTTTCCTCTCCCTCTGCTTTCCTTCCTCCCTCTCCCTCCCTTCTCCCTGGATTTCCCTCCCTGGCGCCTGGCCAATCGGAAGCCCTCCTGCCTATGACGTCACTGCCGGAAGTAGTTGTTGTTCTTTGATAGTAGTAGTAGTAGCAGTGGTAGTAGTAGTAGTAGTAGTAGGAAGAGGAGGAGAAGGAGGAGGAAGAGGAAAAGAATATTAAGTACCCTATATTTCTTGAAGGACCTTACCATCCACTCACTTGATGTAGTGCTATCCTCAAGTGACCCCTCCCATCCCCTCCCATGTTCCTTCCTCCTCCCTTTCCTCATTCTCTCCCCTTCCTACTCCCCTCCCCTCCCCATCTATCCCATCTTCCCTTCTTCCCTTCCCTCCCCCTTCCCTCCCTCTCTCTCCTCCCCATTCTTATTTTCTCCCTCCCCCCCTCCCTCCCTCTCCTCTCCTCTTCCTTATTCTCTCCCTCCCTTCCTCCCTCCCTCTCGTCTTCCATATTCCCTCCCTCCCCCCTCCCTTCCAACCACAGTCCATCTATGTTTACAGGTCTTGTTGCCAGATGTTACCATAGCAACCATTTAATACCATTACGGCTACCACAACTACCACCATTATCACTACCACACACCGCCACAACTACCACCATTATCACTACCACTCACTACCACACACAGCCACAACTACCACCATTATCACTACCACACACTACCACCGTTACACTACCACACACTACCACAACTACCACCATTATCACTACCACACACTACCACCATTATCACTACCACACACTACCACCATTATCACTACCACACACTACCACAACTACCACCATTATCACTACCACACACTTTCTCCTACCATAAATACAGCTACCATCACAACCATACTCCTACCACAACTACCATACTACCACCATTATTACTACCACAATCGCTCTTTCTCCTACCACAACTACCATACTACCACCTTTGTTACTACCACACTCGCTTTTTCTCCTACCACAACTACCATACTACTACCTTTGTTACTACCACAGTCGCTCTTTCTCCTACCACAACTACCATACTACTACCATTATTACTACCACTCGCTCTTTCTCCCACCACAACTACCATAACTACTACCATTGTTACTACCACACTCGCTCTTTCTCCTACCACAACTACCATACTACTACCATTGTTACTACCACACTCCCTCCTACTTCTACCATCAATACATCTACCACTACTACCACACTCCTACCACAAACTACCATTACCATAGATACCACTGCTACCAGACCTACCACAACTACCATAGCATCTACCATTGATGTGGTGGTTCCTGTCTACAACAACTACCACCATCTTCACCACAATTACCACTGTCACTACCACAACTACCACCACTGCTACCACAACTACCACCACTACTACCACAGCTGCCATCATAACTACCACCACAACTACCACAATCACCACCATAACTACACAACTACCACCATTACCGCAACTACCATCGTTACCACAACTACCACCGTACCCACCACAACTACCAACATTACCTATTAGAGAGAGAGAGAGAGAGAGAGAGAGAGGGAGGGGGAGAGAGAGAGAGAGAGAGAGAGAGAGAGAGAGAGAGAGAGAGATAATGGAGGGAGAATTGAAGGTAATGTGAAAGGGAGGGAGGGAGGGAGTGTGATTAGGAGGGAGAGAACGTGTGAAAGGGAGGGAAAATGAATGGGAGGGAGGGAGGGAGGGAAAGGAGGAGGGTAGGAGGCAAACAAAAGAATTAGAGAGAGAGAGGGAGGGAGAGAGAACTAGGGAGAAGGAAAGGAAGAGAAAGAAGAAGATGAAGGAAGAGGAGAAGAAAAAGGAGAGAGGAGAGGAGGAAGAGAAGAAGGAAGAAGAGGAGGAGGAGGAGGAGGAAAGTAGAGGGAGAATAAGAAAAAATTAAGGGAGGAAGAAGGGAGAAAAGGGAGGGATTAAGACGTATATTATTCCCAGTGTTCTATACTGAGAGAGAGAGAGAGAGAGAGAGAGAGAGAGAGAGAAGGGAGAGAAAAGAATAGGGAGGGAGAGAAGGGAGAAAAAAGAATAGGGAGAGAGAGAGAGAAACAGGAGAGAGGGAGAGAAGGGAGGGAAAAGAATGGGGAGAGAGAGAGAGAGATTCACCTAAGTGGAGGGGGGGATTGAGGGAGGGAGGGAGGGACGTCGACATGATTGGAGAGACGGAGGTGTATTGAGTGGAGGGAGAGAAGAGGAGAGAGGGAGGGAGAGGGAGGAGGAAGGGAGGGAGGGAAAATGAAAGGGAGAGAAGGAATGAGAGAGGCATGGAAAAGAGAGGAGAGAGAGAGAGAGAGAGAGAGGAAGTAAGGGAGGAGAGAAGGAAGGGAGGAGATGGAGAGGAAGGAGGGAGGGAAAGAGATAGAGAGAGGAGGAGGGAGGGAGAGAGAAATAAATAGAAAAGAGAGAGAGAGAGAGGAGAAGGAGGGAGGAGGGAGGGAAAAAGAGGGAGGGAGGGAGGGAGGGGAGGCAGGATATGACCATTGAGTTAGATTTTAAAGTATAATTGTGGTTGTTCCCGATGGTGGTAGTTGTGGTGGATGGTGGTAGTTGTGGTGGGTGGTGGTAGTTGTGGTGGGTGGTGGTAGTTGTGGTGGATGGTGGTAGTTGTGGTGGGTGGTGGTAGTTGTGGTGGGTGGTGGTAGTTGTGGTGGGTGGTGGTAATTGTGGTAGTAATGGTGGTAGTTATAGTTGTGATGGTTGTAGCTGTGGTAGTAATGGTGGTAGTTGTGGTTGTGATGGTTTTAGCTGTGGTAGTAATGGTGGTAGTTGTAGTTGTGATGGTGGTGGTAATGGTGGTAGCTGTGGTAGTAATGGTGGTAGTTGTGGTAATAATGGTGGTAATTGTGGTAGTGATGGTGGTAGTTGTAGGTGTGATTGTGGTAGTTGTGGTAGTAATGGTGGTAGTTGTAGCTGTGATGGTGGTAGTAATAGTGGTAGTTGTGGTAGTAATGGTAGTAGTTGTAGTAGTAATGGTGGTAGTTGTAGTTGTGATGGTGGTAGTTGTGGTAGTCATGGTAGTTGTAGTTGTGATGATAGTTGTGGTAGTAATGGTGGTAGTTGTGGTAGTAATTGTGGTAGTAATGGTGGTAGTTGTGGTAGTCAATTGTGGTTACTTAGATGGTCTTAATATTGATGGACACCAAAAATCCAGCCACTTCAACAGGGTCCTCCCAGACACATCCTGTTTTGCGTGTGTGTGTGTGTGTGTGTGTGTGAGGGAGAGAGAGAGAGAGAGAGAGAGAGAGAGAGAGAATAAGTGTTTTCTGTGTGTGTATGTGAGAGTGAATGTTTTCTGTGTGTGTGTGTGTGTGTGTGTGTGTGTGTGAAAGAGAGAGAGAGAGAGAGAGAGAGAGAGAGAGAGAGCATATCAATGGTTTAATTGAACCTTAGACTGTCTGGCCCAGTTAAGTGCTGTCTCTCTCTCTCTCTCTCTCTCCCTCTCCCTCTCTCACACACACACACACACACACACACCCTAACCCAATACTCTCTCTCTCTCTCTCTCTCTCTCTCTCTCTCTCTCTCTCACAAACAGAGGAAGACGTGGGAAGGAAATTTACAAATATTTATACCGAATAGCCGAGAGAGAGAGAGAGAGAGAGAGACAGACAGACAGAGGAGGGGACAAAGGAACAGAAAGTCATAGTGAAAGGAAAATTGAGAGAGAGAGAGAGAGAGAGAGAGAGAGAGAGAGAGAGAGAGAGAGAGAGAGTGTCCTTATCTCCTATAAGAAACTGATAAGATACTAGATAAGGAAGCTTCATATATCCCTAACACCTGTCAACAAGTGAATTAATATTTTTCCCCGAAGTGTTAGGTAGGAAGGAAGGAAGGTAGGTAGGTGGGTAGGTAGGTAAATGGATAGATAGGAAGGTAGTTGGGTAGGAAGGAAGGGAGGTAGTTAGGTAGGTGGGTAGGTAGGTAAGTAGGAAGTTGGATAGGTAGGTAGGAAGGAAGGAAGGTAGTCGGGTAGGTAGATAGGAAGGAAGTTAGGTAGGTCGGTAGGTAGGTAAATGGATAGATAAGAAGGTAGTTGGGTAGGACGGAAGGGAGGTAGTTAGGTAGGTGAATAGGTAGGTAGGTAGGAAGGAAGGAAGTTAGGTAGGTAGGGAGGTTGGTAGATAGATAGGAAGGTAGTTGGGTAGGAAGGAAGGAAGTTGGGTAGGTAGGAAGGAAGGTAGGTAGGTAGGAAGG
This sequence comes from Coenobita brevimanus, assembly GCF_032717465.1. Lineage (NCBI taxonomy): Eukaryota > Metazoa > Arthropoda > Malacostraca > Decapoda > Coenobitidae > Coenobita > Coenobita brevimanus. Next base: position 18,351,230 of record NC_136994.1, read on the forward strand.
TAGGTAGGTGGGTAGGAAGGAAGGTAGGTAGGATGGAAGGAAGGTAGTTGGGTAGGAAGGTAGGTAGGTAGGAAGGAAGTTAGGTAGGAAGGAAGGAAGGTAATTGGTAGGTAGGTAGGTAGGTTGCTAGGTAGGTAGGTAGGTAGGTAGATAGATAGATAGATAGGAAGGTTGGTGGCTGGGTGAGGCATAGGTAGGATAGATAGATAGATAGATAGATAGGAAGAAACGGGATAGATAGATGGATAGATAGTGTAGTGTTTGTTAGTGAATGAGAGAGAGAGAGAGAGAGAGAGAGAGAGAAAGAGAGAGAGAGAGAGAGAGTTGAAATTGTTGGGTAGGTTAAGTAAGAGTGTGTGAGAGAGAGAGAGAGAGAGAGAGAGAGAGAGAGAGAGAAATAGACAGACGAAAGAGGCAGAACTTAAAGAAAAATCTGTAGGTTAGAGAAATAAAGAGAGAGAGAGAGAGAGAGAGAGAGAGAGAAAGTGAGAGTGAGAAAAAGTGAGAGAGAGAGAGAGAGAAGAGGGAGTCCCCCACAGGATGAAGTTCCCCCTCAATATCTCCGTTTTTTATTGCTGTTGAGGAGAGAGAGAGAGAGAGAGAGAGGTGAAAGTAGGAATTAATGGATGTGAGAAAGAGAGAGAGTGAGAGAAGTAGGAATAAATGAATGGATGTGTGTGTGTGTGTGTGAGAGAGAGAGAGAGAGAGAGAGAGAGAGAGAGAGAGAGGGGGGAAGGGGAGGGAGGGAAAACAAAGCAAATGTTATTAGGTGAGAAGAGAGGGAGGGAGGGAGGGAGAGAAAGGAAAAATGCAAAGGGAGAGAGATTTATAGGAGGGAGGAAAGAGGGGAGAGATAGATAGACAGGTAGATAGAAAGAGGAGAGGAGGAGATAGATAGATAGATAGAGGGAGGAAAGAGGGGAGGCAGAAGATAGAACAGTGAGGGAGGAAAGAGCCGGAGGGAGATAGATAGATAGATAGGTAGATAGATAGATAGATAGAAATGGTGCTGGAGGTAGACAAATGGAGGTTGTTAGAGATAGATAGATAGATAGATGGTTAGATAGATAACTGGACCTTATATTAGTCGATAGATTATAGAGGGAGCTGGGAAAATAGATAGATATAGACAGATTTCTTTTATGTGTAATTTTCCTTACGTGTACTCTTGTTGCTGTTGTTTTTTTAATTAATGTTGTTTTTTTCTTTTGCAGGTGAGATGGGATGAGCATAGTCTACGTGGGTAAGATTATTATTATTATTATTATTATTATTATTATTATTTTGTTATTACTATTATTGTTATTATTATTATTATTTATTATTATTATTATTATTGTTATTACTATTATTATTATTGTTATTATTATTATTATTATTATTATTATTATTATTATTATGTACAGTATTGCTAGAATTTATTGTCTGTCTGTCTGTCTGTCTGTCAGGGAGGAAGGAAGGAGAGAAGGAAGGAAGGGAGGAAGGAAGGAAGAATAGGGAAGGCAGAATATATGAGAGAGAGAGAGAGAGAGAGAGGTAATGAGGTGTGAAGTGAGAGAGGGAGAGAGAGACTGTAGGTAGTCATGTGTGAAGGAAGGTTAGTCGCGTAAGTAGAGTGTAAGTACCGTAGTAGGTAGGTAAGGAGGTAGGTTGGTTGGTAGGTAGGTAGGTTGGTAGGCTGGTAGGAAGGTAGGTTGGTTGGTAGGTAGGTAGACTGATTGGTTGGTAGGTAGGTAGATATGCTGGATGTATGGTAGATTGATTTGTGTAATAGGTAGACTGAGAGAGAGAGAGAGAGATCAAAGGGAAAGGGAAACAGTAGGAAAGGGGAGGAACTGGGAGGGAGGGAGGGGAGAAGGAGGGAGGGAGGAAGGGGAGAAGGAGGGAGGGAGGGAAAGGCCTAAGAAACGTAATGTGAGCTGTTTCTTGGAAGGAGGAAAGGGAGGGAGGGAGGAAAGAGGGAGAGGGAGGAGGGAGAGATGAGTAAGGAAGGAAGAAAGGAAGGATATAAAGGATGGAAGGTAGGAGGGAGGATAGAGAGAGAAGGAGGAGGGAAAGATGGAGGGAGGGAGAGATGAGTAAGGGAGGAAGAAAGGGAGAATATAAGGAAAGGAAGGAAGGAGGAAGGAAAATAAGGAAGGTGGGGTGGAAAGGAGGAAGAGGGAGGTGAACGAGAGGGAAGAGGAAGGAGAGAGGAAGAAGTGAAGGAAGTAGGAGGAAAGGAAGGAGAGAAAGAGGGAAGGAGAAGGAAGGATAGCAAGGGAGTGAAGGAGGGAAGGAAGGAAGAGAAGAGTAAGAGAATATAGGGATGAAGGGTAAAGAAGGGAGAGAGAGAGAGAGAGAGAGAGAGAGAGAGAGAGATTAGAGAGTTAGCCAGCATGGAATGAGATGGCTAATGAAGAGGGATGAGAGGGAGGGAGGAGAGGGGAGGGAGGGGGAGGGGAGGAGAAAGGGAGGGGGAGGGAGGGAATGGAGTGTAAGGAAGGAGATAGGAAGAGTAAGAGAGAAGGGAGGGAGGGAGGGAGGGAATGTTAGTGATGGAGCATAAAAAAGTGAGAGAGAGAGAGAGAGAGAGAGAGAGAGAGACCTTGCTCCCCGTGGTTTCATCTTAATATGAGAGAGAGAGAGAGAGAGAGAGAGAGAGAGAGAGAGGTCGTGCTCCGTTAACTATGCTTCTGGCTGAAGGACTCTCTCTCTCTCTCTCTCTAAGTTTGCGCGTGTGTGTGTGTGTCAATCTACCCTATATATCTATCTTGTATGAGTTATCTATCTATATATGTCTATCTAATTGTAATTTTTCTATCTATCTATCTATCCATCCATCCATCCATCCATCCATCCTCCCATCCATCCATCCATCCATCCATCCATCCATCCATCCATCCATCCTCCCATTCATCCATCCATCCATCCATCCATCCATCCATCCGTCTACCTATCAATCTATCTATCTATCAGTTTGCTTGTTTACTTATCTATCAGTGTCTGTCTATATAACTTTTATCTATCGAGCTGTGTGTCTATTACTGATATTCTCAAGTCCTTTGCAAACACTGATAAAGATGGTTACAACGTATCTGTTTACATTCGCGTCAGTGTCAACAAGAGAGAGAGAGAGAGAGAGAGAGAGGAAAGAATGAAGAGAACAGTATATAGTTTAGACACACACACACACACACACACACACACACACACACACACACACACAGTTTAGATAGATATTTAGATAGTGACAGAAGAGGGATGGAATAGGTGAAAGATGGAAAGAAGAGAGAATGAAGAGAGAGAAGGAAGGAGGGAAAGTCAGAAGATAGAATTTGATAGACTGATAGACAGACAGGTAGATAGATTGGTAGAGGAAGAAGGGAGAGAGAGAGTTGGAGGGAAGGAAGAGAGGGTAGTGGGAGGAGGAAAGATGACAGGAGGAAAGAAGAAGGAAGAGGAGGTGGAGAGAGAGGAAGTAGAGGAAAAAATAGTTTAATGGAGAGAAGATAGGCATGTGAGAGAGAGAGACAGACAGACAGACAGTAATAGTAATAAGATATCCACAGATCCAAGATGGCCGCCGTTTGTTTACATTTGAATCAGCTGACTTGTGTTGACAGTGGATCAGCTGACTGAGGTAAACATAGGAGAGTCGCCATGTTGGAGGGGAGGGGGGGTAGGGGGTGCTTGGGATTACACATGAGTTACATAGATATACAGACCTTTGTACTTGAGAGAGAGAGAGAGGTGGAGAGTGGATAGAAGGGAAGGAGGAAGGGAAGGCAAAGGAGGGAGGGAAAGTAGGAGGAATGGAGAGAAGAGAGGAGAAAATGAGAGAGTAAAGAGGAGAGACGAGGGGATATTAGAGAGAGAGAGAGAGAGAGAGAGAGAGCACAGTAATAGGCAGAGAGGAAGAAGGGTGGGGGAGAGGAAGAGAGGAAACTAATGAGAAGAGAGGAAAGTTTGGAGAGGGAGGAAGAGAGAGAGGGATCACGTGAAGGGGGGGAAGACCGAGGATGAGATGCAGTGATGAGGTGGAGAGGGGTGTGAGTTTAAGAAAGGGCAGCCTGAAAGCGGAGGACAGGGTGACATGGAGGCGATTTGTTTGTAGCCGCCCCTTCTGGCTATAGATAGATAGATGGAAGGATAAATAAATAAAGACAGACAGATAGATAGATAGATATAAACTGCTTGAGGGAGAGAGAGCATAGATGAGGAAGAGAAGAGGAAGGAAAGAGGAGGAGGAGGAGGAATGAAGTAGGTAGGAAGAGGAAGTGATAAAGGTATGATACGTGAGAAGTATTAGTGATTATAGGAAGGAAGGAAGGAGGGAAGGGAGAAAGGAAAGAAGGAAGGAGGGGAGGAAGGAAAGAAGGAAGGAAGGAAGGAAAGTGGAGAGAGGGGAATGGAGAGCGAAGGATGTGAATCGAAGGAGAGGAAGAATGAAGGAAGAAGGAGAGAGAAGGAGGGAAGTATGCAGAAAGGAAATGATGGTAGTGAAGGAAGGAAGTGAAAAGGAGAGAGAGAGAGAGAGAGAGATGAAAGGCGAGGGGAGAGAGAGAGGGGAGTCGAAATATAATTGATTAAGTTTGAATGCACCTGATGAGAGAGAGAGAGAGAGAGAGAGAGAGAGAGAGAGAGAGAGAGAGAGAGCATAGTAACAGACAGAGAGGAAGGAGGGTTGGAGGGAGGAAACTAATGGGAAGGGAGGAAAGTTTGGAGAGGGAGAGAGGGAGGGAAGGAGAGAGAGGGAGGGAGAATGGAAAGTAGGGAGAAAGGGAAAGGAGAGGAGGAACGTAGGGGAGAGAAAGGGGGGAAAGGAGGGAAGTAGGGAGAGAAACGGAGGGAGGGAGGGAAGTAGGAAAGTTTAGAGAGGGAGGGAGGGAAGTTGTTATGTGTGTGTGTGTGTGTGAGAGAGAGAGAGAGAGAGAGAGAGAGAGGGAGGGAGGGAAGTTGTTATGTGTGTGTGTGTGTGTGTGTGTGAGAGAGAGAGAGAGAGGGAGGGGGGGGATTATTGAAGCATGTACTCACGATCAATACATCACATTGTAGCTTTGAGAGAGAGAGAGAGAGAGAGAGAGAGAGAGAAAGAGAGAGAGAGAGAGAGAGAGAGAGACCCTGTGACCCTTTGAGGGAGAGAGGGTCTGTCACTCGAATAATTACTGTAGTTACCCTCTCTCTCTCTCTCTGTATCTGTGTGTGTGTTTGAGAGAGAGAGAGAGAGAGTACAGATTAGCATGAGAAAGAGAATTCCTACCCAGCAGGAGAAATGTGTGAAAATTTGTGAGAGAGAATATACGAGTGAGCGAGTGAGAAAAAATGTGAGCGAGTTTGAGGGATGAATAGTGATGGTTTGGTACTTTCACGTCCGTACGAGAGAGAGAGAGAGAGAGAGAGAGAGAGAGAGACGATGCTGAAGGCATGGAGGGAGGGAGAAAAGGAGGTATAAGAGAACGGTTATTTGGAGGGAAGATGCGCTTGGAGGGAGGGAGGGAGGGAAGGAAGGGGGGAGGGAGGGAGGGTGGGAAAGGTACCAGGGGAGGGAGGGAGGGAAGGAAGAGGGGAGGGAGGGTGAAGGAAGGGAGGGATGATGGAGGAAAGAAGGGAGGGAAAGGTACCAAAGAGGGAGGTAATGGTTAGGTAGGTAGAGATGGAGGAAGGAAGGGTGAAGGAAAGGAGGGATGATGGAGGGAAGGCAGGAGAGAGGGAGGGAGGGAAGGAATTTATGGAAGGGGAGGAGGAAGGAAGAAAGAGGAAGAGGAGGGGGAAGGAAAAGAGGAAAGGAAGGAAAGAAGGAAAGCAGGTTGAAGAATGGAAGGAGACAAGGAAAGATGGAGAGTAGGAGAAAGGATGAAGGAAGGAAGGAGAGAGGGAAGGAAAGGAGGGAAAGAAGAGAAGGAAGGAGGGAGGGAAGGAAAGGAGGGAAAGAAGAGAAGGAAGGAAGGAAGGAGGGAGGGAAGGAAAGGAGGGAAAGAAGAGAAGGAAGGAGGGAGGGAAGGAAAGGAGGGAAAGAAGAGAAGGAAGGAGAGAGGGAAGGAAGGAAAGAAGAGAAGGAAGGAGGGAGGGAAGGAAAGGAGGGAAAGAAGAGAAGGAAGGAGAGAGGGAAGGAAGGAAAGAAGAGAAGGAAGGAGGGAGGGAAGGAAAGGAAGGAAAAAAGAAAGGAGAATGAAAGGTACCAAGAAAAGAAGGGACGAGATTGAAGGAAGGGAATTAGAGAAGGAGGAAGGAAGGAAGGAAGAGAAGAAATGAAGGGAGAAAATTAAAGAAAAAAGTGAGAGAAAGAGAGAGTTAGGAAGGAAGGGAAGGATGGAATGAAGGAGAGAAGGAAATAAGGAAGGAAAGAAAAAGGAGGCAATGAAGAGAAGGAAAGACTGAAATGAAGGAAGGAAGGAAGGGAAGGAAGGAAGGAGGGAGGGAGAAATGAAAGGACGGAGGAAAAGATCAAAAGAGAGAGAGAGAGAGAAGGAAGGAGGGGGAGGCAAATAGGAGAGAACAAGAGGAAGAAATGAGAAGAGGGAAGAAGAGGAGGAGGAAGAGGAAGGAAAAATAGATGGAGAGAGAGGTAAAGATGGTAAGGAGGAAGGAAGGAAGGAAGGGGAGGACAGAACAAGGAAGGAAGAGGAGGAGAAGAAGAGGAAGGAGGAGGGAAAAGAAGGAGGGAGGGGGAGAAGATGTATGAATAGGGAGGGAAAGAAGGAGGGAAGGAAGGAAGGAGGGAAGAAATGGTAAGGAAGGAAAGAAGAGAAAGAGTAAAGGAAGGAGAAATACACACACACACACACACACACACACACACACACACACACACACACACACACACACACACACACACAAGGAAGAATGATTGAAGGAGGAAGGCATGAAGGAAGAGAAGATTAAACAAGGAAGAAGTAGCAAGGTGAAGGAAGGAAGGAAGGAAGAGGGAAATGAAGTGAAGGAAAGGAGGGAAGGAGAATGAAGGAAGGCAGAAGGAGTAGGAAGGGAGAGAGAGAGAAGAAAGAGAGGAGGGAGGATGAAGGAAGAATAGATGATGATGTAGAAGAGAGAGAGAGAGGAGGAAGAAAATATGAAGAGAGGGAAAGAGAGAAGAGAAAGCAGGAAGAAAGAGGAGGAGGAAGAAAGAAATGGAGAGGGAAGATAAAGAGGAGGCAAGGAGAGAAGAGAAAGAAAAGGAAGGAGAGGAGGGGGAAGGAAGGACGAACAGAGGTGGAAATAGGGAAGTGAAGGAAGGATGAAGGAAGAATTATTGGAGAGGGAAGGAAAGAGGGAAGAAATTGGGTGAAGGAGGGAAGTGAAGGAGAAAGATAATTAAGGAAGGAAGGATGAAGGAAAGTAAGGAACAGATGGAGAGGGAAGGAAAGGAAATGAGGAAGAGTGAAAGAAGGAAGAAATTGAAGAAAGGGAAGGAAGGAGGGATGAAGGAAAGTAAGGATGAAGGAAAGTAAAGGACATGAAGAAGGAAGGAAGGAGGAAGAATGAGTGAAGGAAGGAAGGAAGGGGTTGAAGGAAAGACAGGGCAGGATTGAAGGATTGAAGGAAAGAAAGGAAGGATATGAAGGAGTGAAGGAAAGACAGGGAGGTTATGAAGGATTGAAGGAAGAGATTGAAGAAAGGGAAAGAATGAAGGAGAGAAAGGAATGATATGAAGGAGTGAAGGGAATGAATGAAGGAGAGAACGGAAGGATATGAAGGAGTGAAGGGAAGGATGGAAGGAAGGATATGAAGGAGTGAAGGAAAGAAAGGAAGGATATGAAGGATTGAAGGAAAGAATGGTTAGATTAAACGGGAGATGTCACCTCAACACGTCTTAACTGGACCATCCCCACCACACGGCATTCCTCTCATTCCTCCCTCTCCCATCCCTCTCCAGGCGTGGGTGGAGGTATGGAGGGAAGGAGGAGAGGTAGGGGAAGGTGTGGAGGGGCCGGAGAGGGGCGGAGGAAAGTGAGGAAAATGGAATAAAAGAGGGAGGGAGGAAAGAAGGATGTGGATGTTTTTGGTTGGGAGTAAGGTAGGCTTTTAGAGGGATAGAAGAGGGTTGGAGGGACGGAGGAAGATAGGGGAGCTTATAGGGACGGAGGAAAGGTAGGGGGAGGATGGAGGGACGAAGGAGAGGTAGGGGGAGGTATGGAGGAAAGAAGGAAGTGGAGGAAAAGAGGAGGGAGGGGAGAAAAGGCAGTTACGTCTTTGGTTTTAAGTAAAGAGGAATTTAAGAGGGAAAGAGGAGGATTGGAGGGATGTAGGGGGGTAGGGGAGGGAGGAAAATGTAGAGGGAGGTGTGGAGGAGCGGAGGAAAGGTAGGGGGAGGTGGAGGGGCGGAGGAAAAGAGGGGAGGAAAACGCAAAAGGTGTAGTCACATTTCAGTGTGGGGGAGGGTGATGGTTTGGAGTAAGGAGGGATTTGGGAGGGAGGGAGGGGGGATTGGAGGGGTGGAGGGATGTAGGGAGGGGGATGGAGGCACTGGGGAGGGGATGAAGGGGAGAGGGGAGGGGACGAAGTTGCCAGAAAGCGCTTAGTATCAGTTTAGACTTGGTGAGGGGAGGGTGTGCGCGCATTCTGTCTCCCCGTTGCTCGTATTTATCTCCCTTTTAGCCGTTTCTCCCTCCGTTTCTCTCCCTCCACGGCTACCTCCCTTCAAGATCAACCCCCCCTGTGCGTCTGTGGCGTCTATGTAACCTCCTTAACCGACTAAATCGCCTGGGAAATGCTGCTTTACCTCCCTGGAACGGGTGGTGTAACTTAAGTGTGTGTGTGAGGCTTGGTCCGTCTCTCCCTCCATTCTCTCCTCCCTTTTTCCCTCCATCGGGTCTCTCCACTCCTCCGTCGGGCCCGAGGGAGGTAAAGCGAGGGCGTGGAGGGGTAGTTTTGCCCCCGAGGCCTCCGAAGAGACGAAAAGGAGAGGGAAAGAGAGCAAAAAGAGTGAATTCACCGAGATAACTAGTGCAGGTGGTGGTCGTGTAAAGAGAGAGAGAGAGAGAGAGAGAGAGCCATACCTCCCTCGTCTACCGTAGCTCTACCTCTATCTATCGAGGACCTATCGTTAACGTGGATTCTATCGTGGAGGTGAGTATTGCATTTTACGATAGATAGATAGATAGAAAAATAGATAGCAAACAAAAATCCCCATTCGATATCAGTTCCTATATTTTTTAAACAGGATTTTTTGCAATTCTCTCTCTCTCTCTCTCTCTCTCTCTCTCTCTCTCTCTCTCTATTTTCTTTACTAGATGTGAGATAGCTTTACTTAGCCTCTTCAGTACGAGTTTTTTCTAATTAAAGTCAGTGGCAAAATAAATAGTATAATTGAGTAATAATTAACTTCCATTATTATTATTATTATTATTATTTATTATTATTATTATTAATTATTATCATTATTTTTATTATTGCAGGTATTATTATTATTATTATATTCGGTATTTTTATTATTATTACTACTACTACTACTACTACTACTACTACTACTACTACTATTGTTATTATTATTATTATTATTATTACCGATATTATTATTATTATTTTTATTATTATTGTAGCCCATTTATTTTTTTTTATTTATCGTAAAATAAATAATACAGTAATGGACATATTCTGAATAAATTGCACTTTCTTGTGATATCGTATAACGGTGATCGTGGCCTTCGCTATACGTTATTATTATTATTATTATTATTATTATTTTATCGTCAGTTTCTGGTATTATTAGTACCGTTATATTATTATTATTATTATTATTATTATTGTCTTTACCTGTATTATCATTATTACCTGCATTATTAATATTTTTACCTGTAACATCATTATTATTATTATCACCTGCATTTTTATTATTATTATTTATTATTATTATTATTATTATTGTCATTCTGGTATCATTATTACTATTATTATTTTTATTTTATTATTATTATTACGGTATTATTATTATTATTATTATTATTATTATTATTATTATTTGAGTAATTAACTTCCTTACCCGTAATGACCTTAAACACACAAACAATCATTTCCATTTAACATCATCTTTATCCAGAAAGCGAGTAATAGACTGATAAGAGATAGTGAAGATAGTGTTATGGCATGGGGGAGAGAGTATCATGAACAGGAGGGACGGTGAGAGACTAACGAGGAGTGAGTGTGAGGTGGTGTTGGTGAGAGGGAGGGGGAGGCCGAGGATGAGATGGAGGGATGGAGAAAAGGTATATAGGCCTATGAGAGGGGTGTGTGGTGGTGGAAAAGACTAACGAGGAGAGTGTGAGTGAGGTGGAGGGGGTGAGAGGGAGGGGAAGGCCGAGGATGAAGATGGAAGGATAGAATGGAGAGGTATATGTAAACTGGGGGAAAGAGACTAACGGGGAGAGTATGAGGGAGGGGGAAGCCTAGGATGAGCTGGAGGGATGGAGTGGAGAGGTATATGAGAGAGGGGGGTGAGCTGGGGGGAGGACAGTGAAATGGCGGGGGACAGGGCGACGTGGAGCCGATTTGCTTGTGGCCACCCCTTACGGGATTGAGGCGTTTGGCAATAGATAGATAGAAGACAATACACAGACACCTTAATTAGGATAGTAAGAGCCAAAGGGTATAAAAGTTACATAATGCTTTGTAATCTTTATTGTAATTACAGAGGAATATGTACTGATGATGTTACTGATAAATACTGTAATATGAAGCACAATACTAAAGGTTACATAATGCCTTGTAATCTTTATTGATAAATGCTGTACTAAAGATGATTTTATTCTTTGCTTTACTGTTTGCAAGGCTCAGTCAGACCTCTCCGTCTATCTACCTGTCTGTCTATATCTATCTAATCCCTCCAGCTTGTCTGTACCTGTATCCTATCGAGGGTCGTTTTAAATCATATGGTTGAAATCGCGTGATGTAAATCGATTTAAATCAGGGAAAAAAGGCATAATTTAAATCAGAATGGATCTTTTTAAAATCGAGTGAAAAAGAGGAAAGTATTGCGTGATGGTTGTGTAGTGTACAGCTGCGTGGAGTGTACCTGTCGTGTACTGTTCTTGTACTTATCGTGTACCAGCTCAGGTACCCGTGAATCACCTCTTGCAGTTACGAGGCAAATAATTAGAAGTTAAACACAGGAAAGAAGACTCCTGTGATGATAATAATGAGCGGTAGACTAATATGGTTATGTTCAGCGTTGATGTGAGTCTTTCAGTACACAGTAACAGGATTTGGTGTAATGATTAGGATCCAAATTTAATGAGATGTTAAAGAAGGAGCGTTGTGGTGTGGATGTGGATGTGATAGGAAGCGTTGAGGAACACACTGAGGTGGTTTGGCCATGTGGAGAGGATGGAGGGTGAAAGACTGACGAAGAGAGTGTATGTGATTGAGGTGGAGGGGGGAAGAGGGAGGGGGAGGATAAGATGGAGGGATGGGGTGGAGAGGTATATGAGAGAAGGGGGGTGTGAGTTGGTAGCAGGGCAGTGAAGTGGGGGGGGGGACAGGGCGACATGGAGGCGATTTGTTTGTGGCCACCCCAAACGGGATTGAGGCGTCTGACAATAGATAGATAGATAGTTAAAGACAAGCTGGCCACTTTGATATGACACAGTGATGCAAACGTCACGAGTAACCCGCCCTGTAGCAAGGAGTATTCAGTTCTGCATTTGGTTTTAAGAAGTGAAGTGCGTCAATTAGGAAAGCAATGCATCAGGTCTTTTCAAGTTCTATAGCTACTTTTGGGGAATATGTGTGATAACTACTAAAATATCGCTTCACTTAAAACTTGCAGAGGCTTACCGGTTGTGTAATAAAGTGTCTTATAAGTGCAAAAAAAAAAACTTTCAATAAAGATCCGATGTCACTTCAAAAACATAGGCCTATATTTATATTTTTTTTTATAATTGCGTTTTTTCCCATCCCTGGTTTTATTTCCTCCATCATGTCTCGCTGTCTATCTATATCTATCTTACCCCCTCCAGTTTCTATATACAGTATTTTACCCTCTCCAGTTTCTCTGTCTATCTGTCTATCGTACTCTTCTCTCTCTCTCTCTCTCTCTCTCTCTCTCTCTCTCTCTCTCTCTCTCTCTCTCTCCTCGTACGTACCTGCCTATCAACCGACCTACCTACCTACATCTTTGTTTATATCTCACCCCTCCAGGTTTCTCTCTCTCTCTCTCTCTCACACACACACACACACACACACACACACACACACACACACACTAAATTCCACACACACACACACTAAATTCCACACACACACACTACCATTACAAGTTACAAATATTCTTGTAATACGATATACAAGGAAATATACTTACAAATATATATAACCCACTGCGTATACTTAACGATATATGTTATACTTTATCTTTATTTTTATAGGGAGAATGTATAACGAAAAGTGTATAGCGAATTATAACGTATAGCGAAGTAGCGTATAGCGAGTATGTTTATCTGTGTCATTAGGGGCGATGCGGGTGTGTGTGTGTATTTAAGCACGTGTGTACCTGATTTGAAGCGCACACACACACACACACACACACACACACACACACACACACACACACACACACACACACAGGGGGTGGGGGGAGGGATGCGTGATGGATATTGGTGGAAGTTAATGTGTATCATATCTACTCTCTCTCTCTCTCTCTCTCTCTCTCTCTCTCTCTCTCTCTCTCTCTCTCTCTCTCTCTCTCTCTCTCTCACACACACACACACACACACACACACATACGGACAAACAATTTTTTTCTTTCTCTAACACACACAACACACACACACACACACACACACACACACACACACACACACACACACACACACACACACACACACATCACTCATCATTCAGGGGAAAATTGATGGATGTAATATTGATGTACGTGTAATTGACGCACACGTGGACGTAATTGATGAATGATTGGGTGTACATGTGCTCTTTGTAATGCTGTGTGCGTTTGTAATGTTAATGTTTTGTAATTGTGTTTGGGCTGCATTCTGTTTATTATTATTATTATTATTATTATTATTATTATTACTGCTATTCTACTTTATTATTATTATTATTATTATTATTATTATTATTATTACTGCTATTCTACTTTATTATTATTATTATTATTATTATTATTAGGCTAATTCCGATCTCTCTCTCTCTCTCTCTCTCTCTATCTATCTATCTATCTATCTATCTATCGCTCTCTCTCCGTTCACAAGCCCCAAGAACGGACCCTAGAATAATATGCTAGTCACGAGGAAGTGCTGAAGAGAGGAATGAAAAATGGAGAGCCTTCCCGTAGACTTAATCACCCCCAGAGTTGCGTTAAAAAAAAAATTCAAATATGGAACATCTTTTGCCAATTTGGAGTGACCGTAGTATAGGAACAGGGAGGCTTCTAGGACCAAGGGAACGTGACCTTTGACCTCTGATTGCCCTGGTAATGAGGCGGTTTATAATTAGTTACGTGGCAGTGTAAATTAGGGAGTATATATTGGTTGTTAATGGGGGAGTGAGGCTGGTAATTTGAGAGAGAGAAAGAGAGAGAGA